>NW_026126515.1:10782500-11382500 GCF_943737965.1 Phodopus roborovskii | reverse complement strand
TAGTTTCTCTTTTATCTTGTCAGCATGCCACTAAAAATACCTGTTAGATTCCATTCAAGATTTAGAGCATGGAGATAGCAAAGATAAAGAAATATTGGCATACTCTTTCCTCTCTAGATATCTAGTAAACACCAGAAATAGCTCCATTGCAACCAAAGACTTCCAAAATTTCCTTCACGGGTATTAGCGTGGCCCCTGGTCCTGCTGATGAAAGTGCCAAAATAGGGTTATTTAGCAGCAGTTAAGTGGGGCTCAAACAGAACAGCAAGTATTAAAGGTAAACCACAACAAATGACTGCAGTGGTGTTAACCTCAGGGTGTGCTTTGTTGTCTTCTCCCCTTTCCCTCTTCTGTTTCTTCTGTTATATAAATTGGGTGGTGGGAGGAAATCCGGAAATCCATGGGCATTTAAAAATGGTTTATAGTAGTTTAATAGTGACCTCATGGAGCCCAACTTTCTCTGTTTCTCACTTAGTAATAATCCTTGGGAATGATTTTTGTATAGGTTGGGACTGGGTTTGGTTTGCAAAGCCACTGGAGAGAGGCTTACATTCACATACCAGTATTCCTCATTGTCAGTTACATTTCAGGTGCTCTTAAAACATTGTAATGTTCTGCGTGCGTGTGTGTGTGTGTGTGTGTGTGTGTGTGTGTGTGTGTGTGTGTGTCCGTCCCATCGCCTTTAAGAAGACATTGCAAAGAGGTAGTATTCATGTCTAGGAAAAGGAGTTCTACTTTTTAGCTTCCTCTCCTCTGCCCCCACCCCTCCTTTTGAGACATGGTCTGTCTCTGTAGCCCAGAGTGGCCTTAGATTCACTACATAACCCAGGCTGGCTTCAAATTCCTGCCTTAGCAGTCTTAGTGCTAAGATTATAAGATTCTTACCTTTAAATAATAAAATGAACTAAATGTCTGTCACTTGTTTTGGATTTAGCAATACTTCTGATTATGCCTTGTTTGTTTTTCATACCTTGTGGTTCTGTTCTCAAAGTGCTATCTAGTATTGACTTTGTGAGAAGTAAAGGTTATAGATCACTGAGTTGTAGCTGCTGACAGTTGAGACTACCTCAGAAATATAGTCAAATGTCATTTAGTTTCTCGGGCATTAAAAAAAAAAAAACGTTAGATAATTTGGGACTGTTGGGCTATTGTTGCCTTAGGTACTTTGTAACGAAATAGAAATTTATCTCCTTTAGTTGTGTGTGTGTGTGTTTGTGTGTGTGTGTGTGTGAGTGTGTGTGTCTGATTTGCATATGTGTATATGTAGTTATATGACCAGGCTAGTAGAAGACATCAAATATCTTGTCCTATTACTTTTCACTTTGTTCCCTTGAGAAAGGGTCACTGAACTTGGAGCTGGATGAGAGCTCAGCAAGCGCTAGTGGTCTTGTTCCAGCTTCTTAGGTGGGCACTGGGGATCTGAACTCAGGACTCAGGCCCTCATGTTTATACAGCAAGTGTTCCAAGCTAGTTCTTGAAAGCACATTGGTTTCTGTAAGAGCGGTCAATCTTTGCTTTGTCCAACCATTGCATTAGCTTTTGTGTTGAGAATAGGTATCTGAAGCAATAGTTTTATATTGGGAGATGACAGTGAAAATATCTCTTGGCAATCCCAAATGGAAGGAAGCTGTGTTTGAGTTTGTGTAATTTTTGCTTCACATCCTACCTAAGAATTTCAATCTGTAAATGCATGGAAAGGTAGAGCATTTTCCCCTTCTTCTAAACTCAGGTTGAACCTCATTAACCTTGATGGGTTATTTGTATTCATAAGAATTCCAAGCACCCTCAATCAGTGATTCCCCCTGATTTAATCTCTGCCTCCGTCTTCTATTAACTTAACTCTTCATGAAAAAAAAAAAAAAATCTGACTTTTAAATACAGATAAGAACTTGAAGGAAAATAAAAAAATCCACCAAACCACCCAAACTAAACCAAGCTGCCGAACATAACTTAGATTAAACTGAGAGGAATAGTGGAGTGACAGCCGACATGATCATTCATAAGAAAAAGAAAGACTGGGCCTGCAGTTCTAGAATGTACTTTTACAAAAGAGGAAGTAGTGAAAAAGCCAAAGCCCAAAACCATATTTAGTACACTAGAGTCAGAGAAGTATTTCTTTCAGCCTTACGTTTCCTGTACAGATCTAACGAATTAGTAGGGAAGTGCCACTCTTGGTACCCGGATTCTTGGAGACAGAGGTCTGAAGACCTTTATTAGTCTGCATGCATTTCTCTGTTTAAAACCCCAGGAGCCCTTTCCTAATCCAAATGGATGGTGTAAAATAAGGCACTGTTCCCTTTCCTAATCCAAATGGATGGTGTAAAATAAGGCACTGTTCCCTTTCCTAATCCAAATGGATGGTGTAAAATAAGGCACTGTTCCTCATTTTTAATCTTTGAGATACATTTTTAAGAAAACATAGAAGTCAGATTTATTGAACATGGTGGCACTTAGTCTATTTCTAAATTTGTGACAAATTGTCAAGTCTGTCAATGCTCTGTGCTCCTAAGTGTTTATGAAAGGTGTCTCTTGGCAGAGGTACTCTGTAAGTGAAAACACCAAACCCAAGCAGACCTTATAGTTCCGGGAGGGGTTAGTTTAATTCCCACATCCTTTCTCCAGTAGGACTTTAAGGATTTGGGAAATAAGGCTGCCTTTCTATTTTCTGTACCCTGTCAGTGGCATGAAGAATTCTGTAGGCTAGAAAGCAGAAGTGGACTGAATGTCTTGTTTTCATTAAGGCATCACTAATATCATTTGAAGATATTAAAGAAATAATTAAGGAATGAGAGTATTTTCAAGTTTTCTTTTCTAATATCATGGTATCTTCTCATTTTTGAAACAACACAGACATATTTAACATTGTGTCTGCATGTTGTGTCTGTTATGCATTTGTGTGTGAGTAACACCTAGAAGAAATAGGATAGTAAGTGTGATACACTAATTGTGAAGTATCAGCAGCTTCATATTAGTTATAGGTTGATTTAATGTCTAAAGCAATTAAAAACAAAATACAGCTTTGGATATAATAACTTAGCTTGGAAAAATGCGTAATCTGAAGTCAATGAGATGCTGCTATGGTAGAGTATGAGTCCTTTAGTACCACAGATACCATTAAGAGGTATTCCCAGGCTTTGCAACATGTAAAATTTGCTGTTTCTGCATTACTCCTGCAGCCTTTATTGTTACCTTATCTTTAGAGAAATTTTAATTTGATAGCCTATCACTTGACAAATTAAATTATTATTTATATGTTTGTTTCAGGGAACTTTCTACAAGGGCATAAAATGAGACAAGATTATATTCAGCCTCACACAAGCATTGACAGCTCTGATATACCCTTCGAAGTTTGCAAATAGTAAAATTATCTCTGTAAAATATAAAGTTAAATTATTCTTGTATATTCTGAAAACAGCGTTTTAGGTGTTGATAGGTAACATGACTGATCAAACAAAAGCCAGTGTTAGTGATTTTCCTCCCCAGGTCCACTGAATGCATTTGATGTGCTATATTTCATTTAGGTAAAGAGTGGGTTATATCAAATGTACAGTCTCCTTTTTATGGGTACCAGTAACGATAGGAGATTAGAGTCAGGCAAACTTTTGTCAGTTCCGTGTTAAAGAGCAGGGTAGTTACTGCCTTTAATGGCGCACTAGGTTTTTGCAGATAAGCCATATGACTTCATATTAGTTAGGTTTCTACTTCTAATGAAAAACATTTAGCTGACTTAAAGCACCATAAGTGGACAAGGCACATTTGGATTAGAGTTTAAAGGAACATGGTCTTTTTGGCAGCAGGGAAGGTGGCAGCAGGAACCCTAGGGAGCTTTTTCCTATTCACTCAGGGACCCCAGCCATGGGATGGTGTCCCCTGTATTCAGGGTAGGTCTTCCCTCCCTCAGTTAAAGCTTTTTGAAACAGCCTCATAGTTACATCCTGAAGTAGTTCCTGTTGTGATTGTAAATGCTGCCATGCTGACAGAGAACATTAATCACTACAGGCGTATATTTTTAAGGCTTTGAAATAATTAGAGATTTATTAACAAATCAAGGAAAACAGGCTTTTCCTTGATTTTGTTGAAGTTCCAAGTTCATTGGTTTTGACATCGTTTAGCAGCACTTTTTCCCTGTCTTGTGTGCTGGATCACTAACTGGGAAGTACAGGGAAGACTCCTGGGCCCACTAAAGGTGAAAGATGCTGGGAAACCTCTTAGACTTTCACCCTATGTGTTAACTGCTTGCATCATGGATCAACTGAAAATGTGCTAAACACAAGGATTGCCACATGGTAGCATAGCTTTGTCCAGTGCTCTATCCCAACAAAAGCAAGTACTTGTATGAGTTATATGATTTGTCATGTAGGGTTTACCATTCAGTCACCATAATCAAAAAAGAAAGAAAATGAGAAAACAAAATACAGCAACTAGGAAACAGAAATAACCATATGGGCTCTTTGGGTATTGAAATATTGGAGTTATCAGAAATCAATTTTAAAATAAGAGTTATTTCTATGTTATCAAATTAATAACTATAGCAGATAATTAGAAATTGTAAAGAGAATTATTCCAAAATCCTATAACCTATATAAAATAGCTGAAATTAATAGCCAAACAGGCAGGGTTTATGGCTTCATGAAGAAAGCAAATTTCATGTTGTTACCACATTGACACTATCCTTATTGAGATGTGGTTGGCTTCAGTTTAGCTATTAATTCATTCGTCTAGTTTTCTTTCTGTTAAATCCATACAAGCTAGAGTTACCTGCCAAGTCTCTCTTCTTCTGAGGCGAAGTACCTCAATCAGGTTGGCCTTTGGCCACATCTGTGAGGTATTGTCTTGAGTGCTAATAGATGTGGGAGGGCTCAGCCCACTGGGGACAGTACCACACCTATTTGTAGGTGGTCCTGAGCTATATATGAAGGCTAGCTGATTGAGGCAGATGGTGGATTCAGAGATGAACAATATTCCTCCATTCTTGCTAGTTCTTGATTGAGTTCCTGCCTTCACTTCCCTCGTTGATGGGTTGTGACCTCAAGATGTAAGCCAAATAAACCCTGTCCTCTCCAAGTTGCTGTTGGTTCTAGTGTTTTGCTACACTAACAGAAGAGCAAGCTAGGCCGGCTGTGGTCAGGGTGTTGGAGTCAGTGTTTCATCATATCGTGTAGAAATGAAGGGCTGATAGGTAGCAATTGGTTTCATCCTGCAGTTCTCTTAGTGTTTAGATAAGGCTGTTCTATTAGCCCCATATTCTTTCAGTTTTTGTTTATCTGGGAATGTTCTTATTTTAATTTTAAAGGATAGTTTTGCTGGTTCTGACACTTTAATTGCCTTTCTTTTAGCCACTAGAATATAGTGCATGTATGTTTTCTGGTTTCAATTAAAATTTTATTTTGTTTTTTGTTATGTGATACAGAGTCTTACGCAGGCAAGGCTATCCTTGAATTCACTCTGTAGCCAAGGATGACTTTGAATTTCTTCTGATCCTTCTACATGCTTGGATTACAGGAGTGGGCCAGCATGCCAAGTTTAAGTGACTGGAGATCAGACCCAGAGCTTTGTGCATTTGCATTCCAGGAAAGTAATTTATCAACTGAGATACAACCCAGCTCTCACTTACTGTCCGTGAGAAATCAGATTATAATCTTACTGAATTCCCTTATTTGTTGAACCACCTTTCTCTTTCTGTCTTCAAGGTTTTCTTGAGATCTGTCTTGACATTTGACCATAATTCATGGTAATTTAATCCCATATTTATTTCTCTTGAAATTCCCTGTACATGTAGACTAATAGTTTATTTCAGCTTCTGGAGTTTTTAAGCTTTTGCCTTTTCCACTATTTTTCTCTCCTTCCTTTCCATTTGGTATTCTTACCAAATGTGAGTTTGATGTCTTCTTACATTTCTCTGAGGTCATATTTATTTATTTATTTTTTAAAATTCTTTTTAGTTAAGATTGTATGGACCCCATTGATTGTAGACTCTTTGGTAATACAAATTAACTATTGAGACTTTGATGTAGATCTTTCATTTCAGTTTACAAGCATACCTTCTAGTTCCAGATTTCCCATTAAAAAATACAGTCATGATTTGAATTGTAATGTTCTTCATGGACTCAGTTATTTGAATTCTTGACCCCCTAGCCTGCAAGCCTGTTTGCAGCAGTTGTAGAACATTTGGAGTTGGTGTGGTTGGTAGTAGTTGTGTCTTTAGGTCAGGCTGTGACAACCTCACCTGCTCCTGGCCCAAGTTCTTTCTGTTTCCTTTGCTGCCGAGATGTTAGTGGTGTCTGCTGCAGGCTGTCATCAACTCAGCCTGTTCTTGTGCCATGATGGACTGTACTCTGTGAACTTTGAGCCCAAAGAAGTCCTTCTCACCTTAAGTTGCTTCTTTTGGGTATTTGGTCACAGCAACCAGAACAGTAATATTACAAGTGGCTTCTGCCCTTTTATGGCTTTATTTGATGAGATATTATTATTATTACACCTTCGTCCATAAGTGGTTACTTTAGCTCTTTGAATATAATAGCCAATATGAAGTCTTTGGTAACTTTTCTTCAAAGGCTATGTCTGTGTTCTTTCCCACTTATGCCACACTTTTCTATTTTGCAGAATGTCATAATTTTTGATGAAATGGGGTAGTTTAGATAATATTTGTATTATGTACTTCTGATACACTTCCTATCCTTCAAAAGATAATCTAGTGAGTTGGATGATACACTTCATTTAAACCGTTCCCTCCCCCCCCCCCCCCGGGCAGTGTGCTATGTCTGAACTCATGTCTACAACATGTGTATGGTTTTTATTATCTGAGACGCCTCAGGCTTTAGCTGGGATTTTTTGGCACACTGTTTTCCTCATCTCCCCATCAAATACCTGACATATCCAACTCTGTTGCTATGCTATCCGTTATTAGCTCTCACCAAATTTAACCTGGTTGGTCTTTTACAACAATGTATTGAATTGCTCTGTAATGGTGCATTACAATAACATTACAGGTTAGCTTATGTTGAGTTTCTCATTGTCAACATATGTTGTGAAGTTGAGCATAATGTCCTCTTAGTTTGTCCTAGACTTCTTTGTGACGACATCAGTACTGGGGAGGTGTGGGTATATACTTTTCACTGATGCCTGTTTTGGCCTGCTATATTACACAGCAGTTTGTTCCACCTCATTCAGAAAGATCCCCAAGCTAATCTGTTTAAGGCAGAATAGTTTTATACAAGATGTATCCATGTTTTTTGTTCTTTAAAATTTTTAAGATTTGTTTTACTATTTTATGTGTAGAAGTGTTTTGTCTACAAGTTTGTATGTGGACTGTGCCTATGCCTGGTGTCCACAGAGGTCAGATCCCTGGTACTATAGTTATAGACAGTTGTGGACTGCCATGTGGGTGCTGGGAATCAAACCACTGCAAGTGCATTAACTGCCCTTGATTACCAAGCCATCTCTCCAGCCCTGAACTTTCTATTTTCAAAGTGTCAAGGTAAACATCAAGAGTTATGCAGCTGAAATTATGAGTCTAATGGACTGTGAAAAAAATAAGAAAATACAAATGTACTTTAAGATGTATGTGTTAGGGTCAGATTTCCCTCATGTATTGCTGGGACCTAGAAGTTAATTTTAATACCTCCTTGTATTTTAAGTTAAACATTGTGAAGAAATATGTATTTAAAATCTATAATGAGCATACCAGTTAATGAAAAAGTTAATATTTCATTTTTTCACAGAGATGAATGCATTTAATTAATTGAACATTTTTTTCCTGTACTTTGTTTAGACCTGGTGTGATACTTCATTAAAAAGTATGTTGCTATATGAAACACATGTTCTCATAGGCTGTGTGGAGAAACAATTATTTTTAATCACCTAGACTTAAGGGATCTAATATTTTGGATTAGTGTCATGTATGTGTCTCTCTACTTATTAGGGGGAAATGATAACAGTGTGTGTAGTTAAAATTAATATGCTAGAAATGGAAAGTTATATAAGATTCTTTTGACATGGTACTAAAGTGGCCCTTGATGTCTTACTTTCTCCAAAACTTGGTAACAATTTGAATCAGTTTAATGTGTGTTTTGTGTGAGGTAAGAATTTGATCCCAGATTTTAATTGTGCATTCTGCTTTGCCATTCCTGTACTTTAAAAGAGACCCTGTATATGATGGCCTCAGTGAGTGACGGCCTCATGTAGATGTGTTTCAAAGCTGTGGACTTGCTATGATTGACTCAAGTTCTTTTGTTCAGAGAGGCTTGTCTTAGTCCTCCTGACTGGACATTGCGTTGTTCTTTCAGTACCAGTACAGAAAACACTGAAATTATCCTGAAATGAGTGAGTTCATCAAGACATGCAGTAGCATGTCAGGCTAATTTTCAGCTGAGGTGAGTGGGGGCATGATTTAATTGAAAATCTGAGAATTTCAGGTGAAACCCTGTTATATTGTCTGTTCAGTGAAGGTCAGACTTTATAACATTGCATGACTCTAGGTCCTTTTGTAACCCTAAGTGTTGTTAACATAATTACCAGACCAGGTCTTCCTAGGCTTCAAGAAGCATTAGAAGCTGATGCTGCAAAACCCTCAGAGGCAATATGGAAAGAGTATCTCTTTCACCCTGGGGCAATATGGTAAAGGTTTCTTAGACCACTATTAGTAGCAAAGAGGGATTAAGAATATAACCTTTGCCTTACTTCTGCTTTCCAAATCTCTCTTTATCACATTTGTTTTATGGATCTGATTTGTATTGGAGAAAGCCTAGCTCAGGAGAGCTTGGGGGAGTCTTTGTTCACAGGGCCGTTATTATGGATAATTTGTTGAATTTCTTTCAGATGGTAGTTTATTTATGTGAAATCTTATTTATAGTGGCTTGTTGACCATTGTTTGCTTTAGGGCTATTGCTTTCATGTTTTTGAAGAACAAAGCTTTGAATGCCAATGCTTGAGATGCCATTTTGTGTTAACGTGCTGTTCCCGTATGTTCAGATATGTGCTATTATTCACTGCCATGTGTTTCTAGAAACTTCATTGTGGCACCAGTTATTCTTGTTTGGTTGAAGAGGTCTTATGAGAAATATTGTCAGGAACACTTGTTTTCTTACCAAAGATTTATAATCAAATGATTACTCTTAAAGTAAATTTACTAAAAATATAGAAAGTTTAACTTGCTATAATAATTAAAATGTAAAAGTTATTCTTTATGTCCATTAAATAACTATAATCTAAATATTTGTATAGCTTTATAAAGTGCATTTTTTTTGTTGTTGTGGGACATTTAACAGTGTGCATAAACATAAGACTATAGTTACTGTATGCTTGATATATATGCGTGTGTGTGTGTGTGTGTGTGTGTGTGTGTGTGTGTGTGTGTGTGTGTCTTTGGGAGGCCTTTCTTTTTGGTCCCATTCACTTGTTTATCTTTTCTTTTTTCCCCATTGTCCTTCCAAGACTTTTCCTCTATCGACATCATGATCATGATAGTTGCTGAAGGAAAGCAGAGGTCAGGATTCTATGCCCACCGTTGCTTTGATGAGGTGGGAGTTACATTCTCCCATTGGCTGAGCTGGACATTCTTTTTTCAGTTTCTGTCCTGTTTCCCCATCCCTACTTCTTTTAAGCAATTTCATTAGCAGTGGACCACCATTGCCAATTAGGAAACTTTGTTTGATGAAGTGAAGGCACCTAGGGACGGAGCATCAGTACTTACTTGGAAGCTGGAACTGTGAAGGAAAGTGGAATTTGGAACAGAGAAGGAAGGGTTGCTCATATATAGCCCATGTATGAAAAGAGAACTTAGCTCTTCATCTTCCCTACAAGGCTGTCTGGTTCTCTGGTACAGCAGAACGTAGAACCATGCCATCACATTTGTCTTTTTATTCTAGCAGCTTGCATATTCTCTAGCACAATAAATGTTTATTGCATCAAACAGAAACATGCAGAGAATTATCTTTAGGAAAACTGACAGCTGTTCTTTTTCTTTTTTAAGGTTCTTGAATGCTACAGGTTATTCTTACCTGTCATAAGCCAGCTTTATAGACTTTGCTGAAATTGAGTTGAACTAAAAAAAGGATCAGTTCTTAAAGTCTATTCCTGCTTTAAATGGATAATGTTCAATTATTTTTAATGTTGCCATAATATTTTAATATGTGAGTATTAGCATAATGTCCTTTAGTGATTAATCTTCCTCAGGTATGTGTCTGGTCATGTTATTCTCTTGCTGGGAAACCTTTGAAAGGTCCAAGTGGATTTTGGCATCTCTTTAGCTCCATTTCTGACCTTAGTTTCCAGTCTTTCTTTAGCCTTCTATAACTGTCACTCTATCATCGACCAGCAGGAAGGTGCCTATGGTGTAGACTTGTCTTTATGTTCATTTTCTCTCATTTAGTCACATCTTTCCTTTTTCACATTTCACATTGCTTGCTAGTCTTCTTGTCTTTCTTCCTTTTGTAGTGGTAGCCAAACAGAATCTACTGACTAAAATCATGTTGCTATTCACTAATATCAGCATTCCCCCCCCCCCTAGTCGCAATTCTTGTGCTGTGCTTTCCTCCATACCTAGCACATAGTCTTTGATCTTGAACATTGTAGGTAATAAGGGTTTACCTCTGGTACACATCTATCTTTTTTTTTTTTTTTTTAATAGACTTTCTTTTTGAGACAGATTCTTGCTATGTGTCATAGTTGACCTGGAATTCACTATATATCCCAGGCTAACGTTGAGTTGTTAATCTACTTGTCTCAGCCTTCCAAGTATTGGGGTTACATGCTTAAGCCATCTTGCCCAACAAGATAGGAAGGTTCCCCCCCCCCCAGGGCCTTGCATATTCTAGGCAAGTGCTTTACCACTGGATTATGATTTTATTTAAACTCAGGTCAAGTTTTATCTTGTGGTTCTTCTTTTTTTCCCCATGTTTCTACAAATTTCTAGAAATATGTGTGTATTGATTTTTATGTAATTCCTACTTCAGGATTCCTTTTTGTTTCTGGCTACTTATTTAGATGTTTAAGTTCTTTAGCCCATATTTAGGTAAGTAATACAGTGAAATATCAATTGATTCATAAGGAATTATGACTAATCCTTTATGTGTCAGATATATATTTTATCTTGTATTGATCACTGTGCTTCAATTCCCCTCTCTAAAATGTAGCTATTGTACTACCTTTCTAATCAAAATATGGCCTCTGTTAGAAATAAAATCTATTCATTCATAAGTCCCTAAAATGTGACATTCATTCTTCCAGTGATTTTGAGATCTTGTGTGGGTTGTGACTTCTCTGAGAGGCTGATAGTCTTTGGCTCATTTTAGAAATTGAATAGCTTTGGTTCAAGGGAACAGCTGCTCCTTTCAGACCACAGAGTCCCAGAGCTGGGATTTGAAGTCAAACCTGTGTGACCCTTCCTACTATTTACTTTGCTTAGACTGTGTAAATAATGTGGTTATGTTGAATATTTGGCTTTGATTGTTTGTTTTTATATTCTAGTTTGAGTTTTGATATCTGTTAGGCATATGGTGCTTATGTGACCATCCCAAAGTTACAGCCCATTGTTGAAGCTTCTAATGAGTTTCCTAATTGATGACGTTTTACAAGTACTTTTAATTCACAGCTAGAGGGATTGTGCATTTCACATGTAACTCCACTGGCAGAGATAACTGAATCCTCATTTCTATTTTCTGTGGGCTTCAGCCTCCATTCCCCTTTCCTTTGCTGATTTTTCTTAATATCTTTTCATCTTACTGATTCTTTTCATAAGTCTGACTTGAATGTGTTGAGTCCTCTATATCCTTCAAGATCACACCACACCTGAGGTATTGCACATAAGTACACATCAGTATTTTCTCCCTCTTGAAGAATGAGAATAGAAACGGCATTGAGTTATGTAAAGTTTTAGATTTATTTGGAAGATCTGTTGACTTTTTGATAATGTGTGAGGAGTCCTTAGATGGGGTTTCTGTGTTTTTTTACTGTCTTCTTTGATAACATTTAAATGTAATAAATGCCAAGAATGACATGCTACAGGGGCTGAGACAATTCTGTGTCTTCTAAATATACAGAGGCCTCCAGGAAATAGCATTCCAGGCTTATTAGTATACTGATGACAGAGGCCTACAGAGGTCAGAGAAGAAGACAGATTACTCATTGGTAAGGTTCAGAATTGTACAGGAAGATTATTTTGATGGTGTCCTGCCTTCACTGGCTCAATTTAGCCTATGAAGGAAGAGCTGATTTGTATGACAAAAGTGGGTGAAAGATAGTAAATGAGATAGTTTGGAATGACCATTGTATAAATTGGATGGTAGTATGGACAGTTTTCTGTGTGTTCATGGGTGGTTCTTCATTTGTGATTGAATTGACTGATATGCCTGTGTGATTTCCCCCCCCCCCCCCATTAGCAAACTCTCTAGTTCATCCACAGCTGGTGATTTAACTGATGAACAGTTTAGAAAGAGTGAGATGTCAGCAAGAAAATGATGAAAGTGAAAGAATATGGAGGTTAGAAACCTAGGTTTGAAAGTTCACACAAAGGATGCCAAGGGAGAGGTCCTATCCTTGACAGAGATGAGGTATAGCAAAGAAGAAGGGAGTTGAGGAACTGGGAAGATTGGTAGTTAGCATTTACCTAGGGACTAGGGGAGTGCAAGGAAGACCCTGCCTTAAAGAGGACAGTTCTACACGAAGATGGAACTGTGCAATTGATAACTAAAGATGTATTGCAGTTAGGGTCCTTCGAGGACCGGGTGGTTTAGTAAAGGTTGGCAAACAGGGGCCCTGAAATCAGACTATGTCTAGTGCCTTTCCAACTAAATTGTTGGTTTCTTTGGTGTTGACACTGTATCTAGAAGCCAGGTGTCTGACACAGGGTGGTTGTAATTGGGCTCCTTTTAAGTTACTTGTTGCCAAAAGAAACAAGAAAGAAACAACAAAGTTCCCTTTTGTTGTTATCAAACGTGGAATCATGTGGTTGTTGCTCATTTATAATGTTGATTTCTAGAATACTGGTAAAGCTTTTAGAATAAGGGAAAATGGCAAACCACAAATCACTAGTGTTTTCTGATCTCAGCTTAGAATTTTCCATGCAAACAAGTGCACAGTTCTCATTTTACTGTTTGATTTGGGCAGACAAAGGCGTGACTCATGTCTTCCAGGCTGCCTTGAACTTGGCGAACTGAGCAAATGCAAACCTGTTGCTCTGAAAATGAACCTTGTTTTCAAGGCATGGCTATTTGTTCAAAAAGGAATTTTTGTTATAATGGGAAACTGACTTTTCACTTATATTGAAAAAAGTTTTCTTTTTCTCAGATAATATATCCTGATATGGTTTTCCTTCTCTCTACTCCTCCCAGTTTCTCCACAACTTCCCTCCCATCTGGATTAACCCCTCCTTTGTCTCTCATTAGAAAAGAGGCTGATAATAAAATAAAATGAAATATAATGAGATAAATCAAAAACTAACCTATCGGAACTGGATGAAACAAACAAGGAAAAGAGCCCAAGAGAAGGCACAAGAATTAGAGACACACTTGTTTGCACACTCAGGAACTCATAAAAACACTAAATTGGAACATATACACAAAGGACTTTGGTGCAGACTTGTGCAGGCCTGTGCAGGCCCTGTGCATACTGTCTCAGTTTCTGTGAATTCATAAGACCTTTGCTCATGTTGATTTAGAAAGCCTTGTTTTCATGATGTACTGTGTCTTCTGTGTCTTCTGTGGCTCCAGTCTTTCTGCCTCTTCTTCTGCAGGGTTCCTGAGCCCTGAGGGTTGGGGTTTGATAGAGACATCCTATTTAGGGCTGAGTGTTCCAAGATCTGTAACCCTGTAATCTGGCTGTGGGTCTCTGTAGTTCTTTCTATTTGTTTCAGAAAGAAGCATCTCTGATGATAGCTGAGCAAGGCACTGGACTATGAGTATAGCAGAATGCCATTAGAAGTCATCTCACCACTTTATTTATTTATTATTTTTAGGGTAGTAGTATTTGGTTTTACTCTAGGTCCCTGGCCTATCTAGTTTCAAGTCTTGGTCGATCAAGCAGTGTCAGATATGGGTTACATCTTACAGAGTGAGCCTCAAGTCAGATCAGAAATTGGTTGGTTATTCCCACAAGCTTTGTGCCACTATTGCCCTAGTTTATCTTGCAGGCCAGACTTCATTGCTAATCAAAGGATTTGTGGTTAGATTGGTGTTTAGGTTCCTCTTTTGTTAGCACACAGAGTATAGTTCTGTACCAAAGGTCACGGTAGGCAGGGGTGAAGGCTCTATATAAGCACCAGCTCACCTTCTCTGTGTTCAATGAGTTTTGCAGGTGTTGTCTTCAGCAATGGGGCATTGATGTCAGTTTGAGGAGAGCGACTGATAGTCTTATTAACAGCCTAGGCTGTTTGGTGGCTCCCATGTGACCCCTTTGGCCAACAACTCAATTAGATTAACTGAACCCCAGTACTGGAAGCTTCACTTTTTCATTTGATATTTAATTACCCTCATATTAAATATGTATTAGTCATCATGATTTAGTGTAAACTTCCAAATGTAAAAATGACCCACCCTACCCTGTTTGAGAAAAGCTAGATACTTGCCTTGGTTAAGTAAATGTTTTGAATAAATTTAAAGTTTATTTAAAACTGAGTACTGCAGTAGTTGATAACTGCATGGAAGAACTGTTTAGACTTGTATTACTGTAGCTGGAAAGAACTGTAACCACTTCACAGGGAACCTTTGAAAGAAACTTTTTAACACAGAGATATCAACATGGTGCTTCCATCATCAGTGCTCAAGTTATTGTCGCTGATTTATTGTTTTATTATAATAAATTTCATGTGCTGCCAGAGAGTGAAATGGTACATAATTGCTTCTAAGAGTTGTCTAGTAATCGGACACATTTTAAATCACTGACTATTTCAGTTGAACAAAGCAGTAGGTAGGCTTTTACTAAAATAACACCTTTTTCATAGCACTGCCTCCTAATTTTGTGACAGTTACAAAGATGTAGTGTGAAAGTGAGGTAGCAGTTTATCCCCAGTTAATTTGACTACTAAATACATTCTAGATTTATAGCAAATGACATTGGGTGGCGATGGCTTTTGTCTTATTGACGGGAGAGTGTCTTGGTTTGCATGGTGAACACCCAACCTTGACAAGAATGTAATCGTAATGTTCCATGTGGTTAATTCTAGACTCTAACACGAGACTTGGAGAGCAGGGAAAAACAGCAACTGCAGATGTTGGATCAACTCAAGGAGATCCAGAATCACTTTGATTCCTGTGAGGCCGATCGTAAGCGTACTGACCTCCAGATCTCAGAGCTGAGTCACCATGCAGAAGATGCAACCAAGCAGGCTGAACACTACCTTAGTGAGTTCCAGAGGTCAGAAGCCCTGCGAGAGGAGGCCGAGAAGAGGAGAGAGGACCTGAAAACAAAGGCGCAGGACTCCATCCGCCAGTGGAAGCTGAAGCATAAGAAGCTGGAGCGGGCGCTGGAGAAACAAGCTGAAACCCTGGACCAGCTGACCGATAAGAACAACCAGGTAGAAGAGACAGGTTCCTAAGTCTTTTATCGTCCATCTTTTGAACACACACCTGAGGACCATACTGTGTCTGTACCTACTGATATGCCCTCAAACAAAAAGCCGTTAATGTTGTCTAGTTGAAGGGAAAACATTATTTAGTGTTTGGGTTTTTCAGATGTTCTAAAATATTTTAATATTTGGCGGCTTTTCAGAATTGAGGGCTCTTTTTCCTTCTGTCTCAGTTTAGCTTATGAGTGCCCTAATTCGAGTTATTTTTCAATATTCTAACTTTCCAGAGGAAATGTCATTTAGTCTTCCTTAGCATTATGGCTCTCCCTGTACTGCATGTGTTCTCCAGTCTCTTTTGTTTGAGTATTTTGATTGAAGGCTAGGGGTAGAAAGGAGTGTTAAAGCTGAAGTAGTGACTAATGAGTTATTCTGAGTGGTGCTATAGTAGGCCGATCTAAATGGGTGATATTGACAGTGTCATTGGCAGAGCAGTACCTTCAGACCACAAGGCTCCTTATGACTCTTTTATGCTCTCCTAACAGCAACATAAAACCTTGCACTAATATTGCTATGTTTTCACATTATCTTGCCTCTGGCACAATCAGTAACTTTAAGTAGACTTGATGCTCCTGTGTTGATTTTCAACTATATCTTTGGTTTGAACTAAACACAGATGTTAAAAAGAATAAAAGCAAAGTCATGGTTGATTTTGGTCCACGTTTGATCTGCGGTTACCATATATGCTTTGTCGTTTGTCAGGGACTCAGAATAGTTCAGAACAATCATTTGGTTAAGTAGACTCTCTTTGGAAATAATAACAATAGGCTCAGAAAAGGAAAATTCCGGACAGTTATATTTATAGGATCAGTTGACATTACTTACAATAGCAGATACTGAATTTGGGTCAAATGTCATGACTGTGATGCTTTACCTTTTAAATATTCGTTCTCCAGATTTAAGATCCGGGAAGCCTGTGCTCACTGTCATGTGCTTTCTGTTGAACTCATCTGACACACAGTCCTAAAGCTTTTGAACTCAAATTTAAATTAATTTGATCTAGAAAATTTCTTTACTTTGATTACAGTATTGCCAGTCTGGCCTGGCCACTGGTTCTGTGAACATGCCTGTAAGGGAACGCAGCCAGAGAGCAGAGTTGCTGTTGATTGACTGGGAACTATCTGGGGAATCTTATTTCATTAGAGGAATTTAGCAGGGTCTATGTCACAAGGCAGTATCCCAATTTATGGTGCCGAGCACTTACTAGGTTGAGTTTTCAGAGTACTAAAAATTATTTAAACATCATTTACCAGAATATTCCTGATAAAATTATTATTATTTTTTATCAGTGATCATTACTGATGATAAGCAGAGAAGTAGTTTTAAAGTGATTGCTGCAGTTAGGGTAGGATTACAATTATCACAGTAGGCATTGTAATTTATCCTTTAAAAACCTTAAAAATTAATGCGACATGTTGAGGTTCAAGCAATGATTAATCAAGGGAGAAGGGATTAGAAATGTTTCACCAAGGCTCCAAGTGTCCAGTAAATCTGTGATGTACAAATATGTGATGATGAGTTTTTGGAAAACTTACAAGTATCTAGCGGCTAGGATGATGCCTCATACTTGCCGTTCAGGTATGAGGACCGGTGACTGGGTCTCGAGAACCCATGTAAAAGCTAGTTACAGAGGTGCACATCTGTGATCCCAGGCCTGGTAATGAGGGACAGGTGCATCTGAGGGGCTTCCTGGTGGGTGGGATCAGCCAAAACAACCAAGCTCTAGCGTCAGTGAGAGAGACCCGCTCCTTAAATAAGGTGGCGCGTGACAGAGGATGACATCCTAATGTTGGGCTGGGGTCATAGGTCAGTGGTACAGTGCACACTGGGCATATTCAGTGTCCTGGATTCAATTCCTATTCCCAGTAACATATTAGAGAGAGAGAGAGAGAGACAGCTTACTGAATATTGCCTATAAAGAATATTTACTCAATATTTAATTTTTAATAAAAAACACAAAGACACCTTAAGGTATAATATAGTCTACCCGTTTTGTGCTAATTAGTTTCATAAAATGACTTTTGGGTATATTTGAAAGTGTATTTTAAAGTAAAAATGATACAAATATAACAAACATCTTGTGGTTTAAAGAATAATGAATTATTTAATAGATAACTTTGTAGCTTTGTTGATTTGTTTTGTGTGGTCAAATGGTAAAGTTTTTCTGTTTGTAAAATGATTCTATGCCTAGTCTGTTTCTCTTTGTAGCATAATTTAAATTCTGCTTCAAGATTTGCCACTTAAAAATGCTTCTTTTCTCTTTAAATCCCCTCAATTTCTTCTCTTCTTCTAAGGTACATTGTATGGAATCTTGGTTCCGTGACCCAAAACCATTTTGCTTACTAAAGGGGAGGCAATTTTACTCAAAATCATATAATCACAGAGAATTGGCATTAAGGAGCAAAAAAGGCCAGGACACTCCCGTCCCTTCAGGGAGAGGACATAATCAAGGCTGGGGTCCATGATGCACCTGAGTTGTGCCCAGATGAACACGCAGGCAGATGGCAGTGCATCTCTCCTATGATGTGGCTGTCAGTTAGGGTAGTTTAGTGTCACGTTCTCTTTCTAAGTGCTGTTGGAAATCCTTGGTTTTCAGATGTGCTTTGACAAGTAAAGAGAAAGAGAAAGAATTAGAAGTCTGTTAGTAGTAGTGTGTGTGTTCCTAGTTTTCCTCAAGCTTTCCTGTACTGTTATTAGTGTGGCTAGTATTCCCTGCCTTTCTTGTCTTTCTCCTGCTGAGTTGGCAGAATTTTCGGCTTGCTTGTGTATTGAGCTTTTTACTTGATGTTGTTTGACTCTAAGAATCTTCATTTGCCATCTCTCCCATCTATGAATTTCTCCCCTGCTGAGATGTTATATCCTGCCTGGCGAGATCGGAACTGTTTTAATAGTTTAAGGTAAGAAGGCTCATTGCTAACGTGTTCCACTTTTTGAGTGTGTGCTGCAGCCCATGAGATTCACTGACATTTCCTGCATTGTTTTCAAATGGTGAATAACATTAAATCCTCCCTCATGAGCCTTTTAGTAAATTTAAAATGGTGATATATGGACATTGGTGTGAGGCCTTTGAGTTGTTCTTTTTTCTGCTCCAACCAAAGTTTTGTGCTTGCCTAGCTAGAACATTCCTTTTTCATTCTTATTCCTCACAGCTTCTCTCCCCTGAACCCCAGTTATTTTGTTAAATCTCTCAAGGGGTTGGGCACCTGTCTCCCTCCTATATCTTAAAAGTGATTCTTGTTGTCATTGTTTAGAGTTTGTCAGGGTCTCATTAACATCTGATTCTCACACTTGACTGTTGTCCTACTTTACAGAGATCTTCAAGTCATTCTCCTACAAGTCAGATTATTCTTTGTTCAGTTCCAGAAGCTCAGTCTGGGATCTATCAGTTCTTTAATTCACTTAAAACAAAAACAAACAAACAAAACCACACTGAACCACCCAGAAGCAAATATATGAATATTAGTTGGTTTTCAGTATCTGTATTACCGAAGAAAATTTCAGAACTGACTAGTATGCTGTAACTCTCCAACTTGGACTATCTTTTCTCATGTGAATTGAAATGATTTTGGAACACTGGGAAGATGGCAAACTCTAGAGAATTATAAAGTAGCAGAGTCTAGGATTCAAAGAACCGTTACTGAATCATTGTGTTTTGGGACCTGTTATATTGTGATGAAAAGAAAGATTCTTGTTGCTTAAACCAACTTCAGGAGAATGTTCTACCAGCTAGAAGTTTGTGGTGAGACTTCAGCCTTCATTTCTACCTGAAAGTGTCTTGGCTCATGGCAAGAATCTTGCCACATTACCCTTACAGGGTATTTTCATCTTCTTTAGTGGGCTAAATAAATGATTCCCTTAAAAAGTTGTCTTTCTCTAATTTCTGGAACTGGGCTTGTTATTACAGCTTATGTGAGGCTATTACCTGTTATAACAGAAGGCCACAGGCTAAGAATAAACAGTAGAATTTTATTGGGCTCCTCACAGTTCTGGAGGCTGGGAAGTCCAAGAACATGGTACTAGCATCTAGTCATAACATAAACTATTTTTTTCTTTGAAGATAAAAGATTAACCAATTTAAGCCTATGGGCCTATTTATGGCTGAACTGATAAGCAAATTGAGTTTTCTCAGCCAAAGGTCGACAGCTTAGTCAGTCCCCCTTTCTTTCTTTTTTCCCTTTTCTTTCATTTATGTGTATATATGTATAGTGTGTTGAATACATTTTCCCTCATAGCCCCCACCCTCTGTTTCTTACTCCTCCCTGTTTGTTTTGATCTCCTTTGTCACTCTTGACAGTTTTAACTCTTCATTTGTACATATGTATATGTATGCGACTTTTATGGAGCTGTATAAAATCTAGGTAACTGCTTCAAACTGACCTTTCAGATTCTGAAAGAAACCTCAATATTTGTCTATTGCATCTCCTAAATACATGCAGCATTTTTTCTCAGTTAAAAGTAAAAGGAAAAAACAATTGAAACGACAAAATCATAGCAAGGAGGGCGCGCTGAGCATTGGTACTGCTCATGCTCAGTGTGTGGTGGAAGCAGCTTTGTGTCCACTGGCTGTTGTTGTCGCTTGAAATGAGTGTGCTGAGAATCAGACGCTGGGGTGGTTGGTTCTTGGCCTCTGCCACCCAGTTTGCAGCACTTATGCTCCAGGGGATGTATTTCTCTTGAGTACCTTCCCATGTCTTCCAGAGCTTATGTTCATCTTTGTGGGATCTCCCGGTTTCTTGCTGTGTTTCTTCTCAGACATTGGTATTAGCCAATTAGTTATCACAGGTGATGCATATCATTTATCATAACTTTTATTAGATGTTGTCTAGGTTCCTCATGTTATCACTTACCTCTTCTTTTTGAGCGTCTCACTGGAGTATACATTACTGTTGTTTTAAGCAATGTTTTTAATATTTCAGTATCTAGTAAGTGACAGCAGAAGTTTTTTGTTTTTCTTCCTTCATTTCTTTGCTTGATTTTCTTATATTTAAGTAATTGTTGATCATTATGGATTAGTACATTTTGACAATAGGTATCTGAAATACATGTTCATGCCAGTGTGGTAATATAATATTTGATTTTATGTAGCTATATAATGATTACATGCTTAGCCTATTTCCAGCCTAAAATTATTTCATTAAAATAGGAAAAATATGTTTTAGTGAAATTTTCTTCTCCTTATGGATTAAGTTTTGTTTTGCTACTTGGAGGAGCCACGTTAAATATTTTTTTTTTAATTTTGTATTTGAACCCTACTAGATTATAAAAGAGAAGGATGAATTGAAAAGCCAGCTTTATGCATCGTTACAACAGATAGAGAATCTCAGGAAGGAACTGAATGATGTCTTGAGCAAGCGTGCCGAGCAGGAGGAGGAGCTTCACTGTAAGGAGAAGACACTCAATGACCTTCAGTCTCACCAAGCTGAACTTGAACTGGAGGTCAAGAATTCCCTGGATACCATCCATCGACTGGAAAGTGAATTGAAAAGACAGAACAAGATGCAAAGCCAGATCAAAGCTGAGAAAACTCACCTGGAGGAAGAAATTGCAGCGCTAAAGACGAGCCAGGCCCAGGACAAAGTCAAACTTCTTGAGATGCAAGAGTCCATCAAGGACTTGAGTGCCATCCGAGCGGATCTCGCCAATAAACTGGCCGAAGAAGAGAGAGCCAAGAAAGCTGTACTCAAGGACCTGTCTGAAATGATGGCCCAGGCAAAGTCTAAAGAGGAAGAAACGGCTACCATTATCACACAGTTAAAGTTAGAACGAGATGTTCACCAGAGGGAGCTGGATGATCTCACATCATCATTGCACAGTGTGAAGACGAAGCATGAACAGAATATCCAAGAGCTGATGAAGCACTTTAAGAAAGAAAAGAACGAAGCAGAGAATCATATCAGGACACTGAAGGTACCTGTGCTCAATTTTCTTGATGATACTGACAGAGTTTTTTTTTCTGGTGGCTCATGAAGTTAATAATGCATAAACTTTTAGAGATCATTCTGTATTCCCAAGCATTGCAGGAAAGATAAAACCAACAATAAAGAGGTTTATTCATGCCTGTTTGGCCAGGTTGAAATGAATTATAGCAGCCACCTGGGAACATCTATTTCAGAGCATTGGAGCCCTTTAAAGAGAACATTTAGCTATTTTGGGAGTTCAGAAAAGGTAGAGGTGGCAATAAGTCCTAGACCTGAGACATGCCCTCATTCAATATTTATGACCTCCTAAACTACAAAGGCAAAGACTTGTCAAGGCCACAAAAGCTGTAGCCACAGGCCTTATTTGTATCATAACTAAAGCTACACAGCCTATAGGTTGTGGGGACCCAAGGCCTCTGTGATTTCCTTTTTCTGTTTTAAATCAGTGCTGCCTGGGTAAATTCCTAATTAAGATTTCTTGCATTTGTGGAAATGAGCATGGTCACCATGTGTAGAAGTCATTGATACCGCATGGTTGTCAGGTGTGTTAAATTTATCCATCTCCTTACTTTGCTTTTTCTCTATCATACTTAAATGGTATAGGTTCCATATTCCTTATGTATGTTTTTAATTTCCCATAGTCAGAGCAAAACTTATGAAAAGTTGGAATTGTTTTAGCTGTCTGATCTGAGCCTCAGATTGTTTCTGATACCTTACACATGTTAGTAGTTGAAGGAATAGATAAATATAAAAATATTATATATTTTATAATATATAATATAATATATAAAATAAAATAGATAAAAGTTTCACAATCATTTTTCTTCAGAAGTTCTTGCAATGCAACTACTAATGTAGCATTGGTTAAGATTAAGAGAACATGCTATTGAGTAGCTAACACAGGTAGAATAATCTTTTGTAGGTTCCTTCTCAGTTTTGTCTTGCCTTCTGTGAGTAGCTACCTTAGGACCATTAACTGATGTGGCAGATCAGAATGAAGGATAGACAAACAGGTGTGGTTTTATTAGTAGTCCTTGACACCACAGTGCACTATTGTTGCATGCTACTAAGAAAAAAATATTGTCTCCTACATGAGGAACTGTGATATGCTGTCACATAAGTTAACATCCCAAATGGGAGCTGGGAATATTTAAAAAAAGAACATATATTTTAATATTTATTAAATAAGGTACAACAGCCCTTTAGAATGATGAGGACATGAATAAAACTAGAATTAGGATTATCAAGAAGAGCTCATATTACATCTGATTGAGTGGCTACTACAAAAATACTGTTAGAAAATATTTTTGAGCATTTTGTGTCAGTTTAGCTGTTGGACTTTGTTTAAGCTAATAGTTGAATCTGTCATCTCTGACAACAGTGTGCATTGATTTCTCACTCACAAGTAAATTGAGACATAAGTGTTAAGGCATACCAGTAACATGCCTGGAGAAAGGTAAAGACATGATTTGAACCCATGTAGCCAACCACCTGAGTTGTTATTTGGCTCTTCTGGGAAAGATTTAGAATAAAAATCAACTGGATAATAAGTTTGGTGGATGAGTGAATAATGTCACTATTTGTGAACTTAGAATATGCTGACAGCACAGGAAATCTAGCTAAAGAACCCAGAATAGAACCAAACATGACTGGCAAAAACAACAACAAAGTCATAGATCAGTGCCTAGTCCAGTTGCCATCAGAGGGCAGTCATGAAGCAAGGGATGGGAGTGGATGCAGAGACCCACAGCCAAACACTCGATGGAGCTGGGGGAACCTAGAGGAGAGGTGGGCTTGTAGGGCCCAGAGGGTTGAAGAATACCAGGAGATCAAGGCCCACAAAATCTACTAAGTAGGGCTCTTAGGGGCTCACAGAGACTGAAGCAACAGCCCTGTGTGGGTCTGACCTGGGTCCTTTGCATACACCTTATGATTGTGTAGCTTGATGTTCTTGTGGGACTCCTAACAGTGTGAATACAGGTGTCTCTAACCCTTGGCTGCTCCTGGGACCCTTTTCCTCTTGCTGGGTTGATATATCCAGCTGTGATGTGAGGTTTGTGCCCACTTCTATTGTAACTTGTTATGCCATGTTTGGTTGATAGTCTGTGAAGGCTGCTCCTCTTTCTCCTCCTCTTCTTGAAGGGAAACAGGAGGAGTTGATTTGGGGGCAGGCTCTGGGAGGACTGTAGGGAGGCCAGCTGCCATTGGGATGAATGTATGAATGAAGAATAAAAGTTAAGGAAAAAAAAAAAACATCATTCATACATTTAGATCTTCTGGCTTGAGTTAGGATAAAGCTGGAAGTATAACCTCCTTGACAGGGTATGGGTATATCCCAGTATCCCGTGTTATTGACAAAAAAGACACAGAATATAATTCTGATACGCCCCCCCCCACTTCCCAGTGGGCTTCTCTACTTCCTCTTTCCACTCCTAACTTTTCCCCTTCTTCTTTCAGATCCCAGCCTAATTTCCTCTCTGAAAACAGGTATTTGAATTTCATTTCCTGCTCAACACAGCGTTCATTGATTCTTTGCCATCTCCGGCCAGTATGCCCTCGTTTGCCCCACTTCCCTGATGTGTATGGTTTGCTTTTGTGCTCTCTGCATGCCTCGTGGATGGTCTTCCCATCTGCAGCAGGAAAAGTTTTGCTCAATTCGGAAAACCTGCCGAGATGGCCTGCACCTCATCCGAGGCCAGGATTCCACCCTCTGGTGCTTCGGTAGCTGTTGGTTGGTTCCTTTGGCACAATGCAGTGAGGCAGCCTTGGGTGTTTGCCAGTCTCCAGGCAGATGGTCATCACATCACAGCCATCTTTCCATCTCCCCGTGGGGCCTAGCTCCAGGTTTCATGCAGAGGGTTGTTTGCTCAGGGAATGTTGGATTAAAATGCTTGAAAAGGTGCAAGTCATGGAATTTGTTCCTGTCACGCTCTGGGATCATTGTAGTTTGAATTTCTCCTTGGAACGAACATGAAAAGATGATTTCCTTCCCCTTTGTTAGGAAGTGCTTTGGAATTGTTTATGGAGGCATGATCAAAAAGCCTGGAGAAATCTGTCACATTGTACAATCCCTCTGGATTTTCAGAATCCTTTGGACTTTTTCAAAGTGTCCCACCCTGAGATCTGAGCAGGGCGTTGTGCTGTTGTGTAATGTGGTGCTTCAGGAGCTTGAGATCCAGAGCCTGAGGGCCCAGCACTTGCCTAATTTAAACCATATCAGTTACCCCGAGGGAACAGCCCTACCTCATCTTATTTTATCAATGCCACTCTACTTATGTACCTGTTTATATTCAGTAAAATGAGTTGATAGCGGAAGTTCTCACAGATTGCCTGTCTTGTATGATACACACGAGAGCTTTGGGCCACCAGTACTGTGATTTTAGGTTTATGTGCCCTTTAAACTCATATAATGTAGTACTTTTTTGAGAGGGTGATAATTCTGCTGCAACACCCATAGTTAGTCTCTGTACACCTCACCCTATCACCATCAGTCACCATCCTCAAACCTAGTTTTAAATTTAAAATATTTATGGCACAGTCTTGATGATGCTAACATTTCCGGAATATTAGGTTGCTACCTCATTTCTATAAAGTCATTTTCTGGAGCCTTCTACTACAGCCTGAAGCTGAAGGATATGTTTTTGCCATTGCTGGCTCTGTGCTATTTGTAAAGCAATATCCCTTTTAATGTTTTACCACAAAAACAGGAAGAAGAAATGCTTTTATACCACTAGGTTTTTGTGAGCACATGACTTTACAAATCCTCAAATGAAAACCAGATGTAAAAAAATAGCATCAAACAGGTAAAGCATCTGGGGAATTAGGAACTGGTATCTTTTAAAAAATAGGCTCTGTGTGGAGGAAAAAAACCTCTACCATAGAATTTGGCAAGTTCAGTGGTATATGTGTCTAGGTCTTCACTGCTTTTAAATGAGGCATGACTGGGCAGGGGTGGGGTGGGATGGAAAACAGCAGGGTTGTCTCCTGAGGGCCTGGGAGCAGGCTCTTACCTCCAGAAGAAGTTTCCTTTCACCTGTACTTTTTTATAGGACATAAAGCGAAGTAAAAAGCAGTCTACTGAAACTTAAAATTGTAATTGAGCAATTTTCCTGATGAGAGACTTTATTTTGTAAATTTATTTTGGGGCTGTGAATACAGGATTGCTCGTTAAAGAAAAAAAAAATCAATTCCTTTGTTAAGTCAAAGTGGCATCAGATCTTAACTGAATTTTGTGGAGGAAATGAAATATAGATTTTGTTTAAAACTCTCAAAACTTCTTTCAGGAAGTTATTTCCAATGATTGTATTCCTACATACCTAATTAGTCATGGGTACTAGACATAATAATGGAGGCATTGCTGCCTTGTAGCTCAGGCAGAGAGAATGCTTGTTTAGTGTGCATGTGTGTTCCGCTCATCCCTGTACCAACCACAAAGGAAAAGAAACACACATACACACACACACACACACACACACACACACACACACACACGTTGGGTGTTAAAAACACACATTTTAACCAGATTATATGAAATTGCTTGTCAACTGTTAAGTGGCCAATAGGTGTGTCAAGTTACTACTGATGCTTGTATTCAGGTGTTTTTAAAACTTTATGGCAGTATTCCTGGTAAGGCGGATGTTAGGAAGAAGTCCTGGGTCCAGGTCTTCTGTCTGCTTCTATTTACAATATACCTGCATAAGTTACTAGTTTCTTTTTTTTATTATTATTTTTATTTAATTTTATATAACAAAGTCCAATTAAATGAAAACAAACATTTATACACAATATTTGAGAATTTGGGCGTCGTTCTTTCCAAACTACTTCCTGCTGGTAAGGGGCGCTGTCTTGGGGGATTCGAAGAAGATTCAGATATCCTAGCTGTAGTCTGTAGGGCTGTTTTGTCCAGCTGTTTGGAATGTAGGATCAGCTTGAAGTTACTAGTTTCTTACAGCTTGAGTTTCAAAACAGGAGTGAATAGTGAGTAACAGTACCTTCCTGCTCATGGTATTGAGAAGACAGAGGGGGGTACAATTTTTGCTGACACTTGAAGTCATGTACGGTGATACTTCTACCAACTCTTCTTATTCAAGATTGTTTTTACCTCTCTTTGGTCTTTGTGTTTCCATATAAACTTTAAGATTCTCTCTCTCTCTCTCTCTCTCTCTCTCTCTCTCTCTCTCTCTGTGTGTGTGTGTGTGTGTGTGTGTGTACATACGAGTGCTTGTGCCTATGAGTGTGCTACTTTTAGGGTCCTAATATATATTTTTTAAAAGTTGGGTTTGATGACCACTCAGAGTGAGCCAAAAAAGGATGGCACTAAAGAACATGTCAGACAGGATGGAGGAAAGCCCCAAAGCCTCAACTGTACACAACGAACCTCAGGCAATGGAATGAAGGTGGGGGCAGGAGGGGTGGTCCTCCCCAGGGAGGATGATATCAGTTCTTGTTCACCCAGACTTTGAGCTCTGAGAACACACATGCAAGTGATATTACATGGCCTCAACAGGTTAGATTTAGGAATATATAAATGTATATACAAATATATACATGCATGCAATAATAATTAGTAAACAAGGCCATGATTTGACTTAGAGTGGAGAGAGGTATTTTGGGAGGTTTTGAGAGAGGAAAGGGAAGGGAGAAACATAATTAAGTTATAATCTCAAAAATAAGTGAATGAAAAAATGTTGAATTTTGTTATACTGAAGTAAAGGTAGATCAGAATGGACTTTATTATACTAATGGACATGGGCAGCTCATTCATTTTATGTCCCATGAGAGTATCAGTATTATATTATATGAGAAGTATGTGAATGTTTTCCTAAATTCCAGAACGTAAGAAGCATGAGAAAGTTAAGCCCTATTGTAGACAAGGAGACGGGCCAGTGGAAAGCATCATCTTGAAGTGTCCCTTTGGGGATCTTCTCTAGTAATGCCATCCTCGCTCAGCTTTCTGCTTCATTGACACCAACCTTGACTGTTTTCTCAGGCGCTTTTATGGCTCAAATCTGTCATCTTCAGCACCTTATTGTGGAACCTGTCACTTAGTACATGTTTGAGGTGTACTGAATCCATGCAAAGAACATTTGCTTTGTACTCGGTGTCTGTGTATGAACAAGAGCACTAAACTCTTGCGGCGTGTCGTCCCCCCCACCCCCCCAGATGCTACAGTGTGGATTATGTGTGGTGTCATTCAGCTGTGGCCGGTCACCATTCTCCTTTCTCCTTGTCTTTACATCAGGCCGAAAGCCTGGAAGATAAGAACCTGGCTAAAGCCCACCGCTGTCAGCTAGAGAAGCTGAAATCCCAGTGTGAGAAACTGACAGAGGAATTAACCCAGAATGAGAACGAGAACAAAAAACTGAAGCACAAGTACCAGTGTCTGAAGGAGCAACTGGAGGAAAAGGTAAAAGTGGAAAGGAATTCCCAGTTAAAGGACTTAGGTTTTTAAATGTGCTTTGTTTATGCTACTTAACAAATGGTATTCGAGAAAGTCTTATCTTGGCGCAGGAAAAAGATCGTTTATTAAAATGCTCAGATTTTTATTATTCCCACCTGCCGGTCACACTCTGGGAATTAAGTATGTTTACATTTAGGGCTTTCAGCATATTGTCTTGCTTGCCTGTCCATGTGTCCTTCCTCTGCCCCCACTGTGCTCTTCCCTTCCTTCTCCTCCTCTTCCTCTCCCTCTCTCCTTCCCTCCCTCCTTCCTTCCCCCTCTTCCTTTTCCCTCCCTCCCTTTTTTCCTTTTCTCCTTCCTCCCGCTCTCCTTCACCCCTCCCCCCTCCTTCCTTCTTTTGTGCTCCAATTCCAGGTGTGTATGGTTACCAGCTGTGCTGTACTCTTATGGTCTGCTTCTTTTGACTTGTCTCTAATACTTACTCCGCATACTTGCATACTTATTGTGTCTGTTGCTAGTGTGTTGTTGCTATTGATAGGCTGCTGCATGTTCCACAATTAAAATATGGTGTGAAATGGTTTGTTCCTTACCTACATTTAAGAAACACTGTCAAAGGGCTGGAGAGATGGCTCAGTGATTAAGAGATTTTGCTGCTCTTTCAGGGGACCTTATTGTAGTTCACATCACCCACATCAGGCTGCTCACAGACAGTCTGTAGCTTTAACTCCAGGAGATCCAACTCCTTCTCACCTCCATAGGCACCCACACATATTACAGCATATTGTCACAATGCATGTAACTGTAAATAAAAATAAGTCTTTAAAAATTGCTAAAAAACATGTGCTCAGTTGCAAATGTAAAGTTCACTTTGCTCTACTTAATTTAAATGTCTTATCTGCCTCTGTTGATGATATTTCAGGTATGTATATATTGTCACAGATCCACAGGAATGGAATATTCCCTTTGGAACCAAGTTTGAAGAGTTAATGGTTTAGTTGCATTGCTGTGAGTAAAGCATGGTGCCCAGGGCAGGACACAGATGAGACCCAAGTCTACTACTAATCCTTTCACTTGTTAAAACCATATACACAGTGTCCATCCATCCATCTTTTTTTTTGTTGTTGTTGTTGTTGTTGATTTTTTTGTAGTTGCATATAGATAATTAAGTACCTTGAGAACAGGATCAAAGTCCAAACACAGGAGTCATTCATGACATATACTTATGTGTAGAACCTGAAAGTAATTTTGCATTTAGTTTGACTGTGTTTTGGTTGTAAATTTCATGAGGTCTGATGTGGAATTTTTCACTCGTGATATGTTGCTGTGTTCAACAGTTGTGGCTTTTAGATTCTTTCAGATTTTGTACTTTTGAATTTGGAATGTTCAGTCTAGTCAAGTCATGATGGTTTGTTGCAACATAGAGCAAAGATGGTCCTGGAACTTTAAAGTTAAGGATATACATGCAATATGTCTTCCTTGGTCTGGGGAAATTAGATGAACTGGATGGATAGGCAGTTTTATGTCCATGCTTGCTGTGGGTAGAGAGGAATCATACCTGGGTTATCTTTTCACACCCAGGATGAGGCACAGAGGTCTGACACATAGTAGGTAAGTGCTAGGCATATGTATGTGCACATACACCTAGCAAGGTCAGATGGGAAAACAACAATAACAATAAAATAAAACAAACAAACCTGCTGTAAGTGAAGGAAAGGCGAAGTACTAATAGCCTTTAGTTACTGCTTTAGCAGCATGGGACTTGACTAATGTGGTGTCATGAAGTGAGACAGATGAACAGGATTTCCTTTGGCTATGTTGTAATCAAATGGAAGCCTTTAATTAGCAATGGTATTCTTGCTTGTCCATCTTCAACATTAACATGAATGCTCAGAAACACTTTTTCTCATGCATGCGTGCACGCACGCGCGCACACACATGCATGCACACACATACACTTTTGCACACCTTGTAAAATATTATTTTGTTTTTGTCCTTTCTTTTGGCTGTATTTTTGTTCAATTATATGGTAAGAAATGCTAAGATTGTATTAAAATTCTTATAAAGCATTAGCAACAGGTAGCATGGATGGGAGGGGAAGGGTTGTTGCGAGTCTGTGTGCACCAAATAACTACCTTTCACATTTCTTACTCATGTATTTAATGGTGATGTTTTGTATTAAAAATGTATTTCCTCTGACATCTGATTGTTATTTTGTCTAGTGTTCTTTTTCCATTTTCCATCAGGGGAACAAGTATTGTATAACCCACAGAATGTTTACATATGCATTTCAGATTTCTATTAAGCTTATTATCAAGGAAAGTGCTCTTTTGAAATGTTACAGAATTAATTTTCTTCTATGTATACTGTCATTAAAGTTTATTATTCCTTTTGCTTCCGTTTTATAGGAAAAAGGCTTCATTTCTTCCATTGTTCTAAAACGATCTTGTTGCTGTTAACCTTTTGATTGTTCTGACATTTATCTCAAAATTCACGATAGTGTTCATTATATCTGAGACTTATCTGTGTTGGTTTCAGTAGCATATGGGGATCTACCAGAGTTAGTGGGTAATTATATCAGTTTTTCTCAGGAAGTAAGCTCAATGTTTCCACATTAATAGCTTAAATGTCTAAAGTATATAGCATTGTGTCTGATCTAATTTTAAAAGTCATAATATAATAGGTGGAGGTTGATGAATGATGATGCCATTACTCCTTCAGAGTGATCATGTAGATTGTGTAGTAACATGGATTTTAACATTGACTATGCTTGTACAATATTTTAGAAATAATTAGGTACTTATAATTATTAGAGTATTTAATATGTTATTATGTTTATACCATATACTTTGCCTTTTCCTTTTCTTTGTACACTGTGGCCATATTGTCAAATCACATATCCAATAGTTGATGCAGATACATTCTTAGCCAATAAGAAAAATAGGAAAAAAAATGAAAGAAATGTTCATTGTTATTTTTCTAATCTCAACACAAACATCAGAAGGACATTTATTTTCATTGTTACCAATTTTCTTTACCTATTCCTTGTATTTCAGCTATACAGGAAAATGAGAAATTATATGGGGTGGGAATTATATATTATTCTTGAGTATTTTTAACTAGAATTATTATATATGTTTCTTCCTCTTCACTGCCCATCCCTGGAGGAAATTAGACACCCACTGCCCTCATTTCCATTTCTCCTTTAATAGTTGTGCCCATATGCGCTTCCCGCAGGAGTTGCTGTCACATGCATACCTTTGATTAGTTAGCTTCAACAAAGTTGAAGTGTTTCCAGCTTGTGCAAGTTTTTGTAGATCACAAAGACTGTGTGCTATCATTGCTATGTTTATTAGGTGACAGGGAACCAGGGCAAAGGTGCTGTTGCCTAATATTGTAGACTAGGCCTGAACACTTAATCAGCTTACCCAGTGTCTGCCTGTGTCCTTTGGAAGTAGGCGGTACAGTGAGAAATCCTGTTCTTGCCATTCTATGAGACTTAGTAGGAACCTTCTGTGGTCTGTTGGCAGATGTTCCAGTTTATCTGAGATGCTCAGCTATCTGAAACAATGCTTGCTTATTGTAGTAGCGTTCCCGAGCAGTCTGTATAGGACCTTGATTTCTGCTATTCTTTAGGAATAAATTACTATCAATGAAACTGTCAGGAAATAATTTAAGATCAAAGACTGTGAGCCATTGAAATAATAGTGGCACATAGGAACTAATTTCTGCTGCACCCCGATTCATAGATGTATGTTTTGTTCCTGTGAAATGCTCTATTTAAGTCATTGGTTAAAGAGAGGCCTGGCTATATTGGAGAAAGCACTGGAGGTACTTTTCTTATACAAATGAGACCTACCAAATGATAATTACCATTTATATTTGTGTGTATACTTAGTGTTGGACTCTAAAACTGAAAACATATAATGACTTGCCTCACATCGTCTTAGAAGCAAGGTGAGAGAGGGTAGGACACCAATTCTCTGCATTTTCTCCTTTATTTAGTGTCACTAAAATGAATCAGGATTGTGTCCTTTCATGAAATTGTAGCATTGAATCTAGCTCATGATCACTACATTCAGCTATTTTTGTTTTACTTTGATATGTTTTGGAATGAAAGTAATTATTGATTTTTGTTAGAAAAACCTAATTAAAACCCGAAATTTCCATATAAAATGTATCTGTGAAAGGCAGAAATGAATGAGTATGTCAGGTCTCTGCTCTGGAGATGTAAAGAGGAAAAGAGGGTCGATGTCACTGCTTGCACAACAGATCATAAGCATGGAGTTTTGATTTAATCAGTTCACAATGTGTGTACACTTATTTAAATATGTTATATACAATAAAAACATTCAGTATTATCTGTCAGTTAAAAAAACTACAATTTGTTTCTATTTTGATGTCTGCTTATGATTGCTATTTTTTATAATTAATTTATTCTTTCAAATTTTATTTTACATTCCAACCCTAGTTCTCTCTCCCACCCCTCCCAGCCCACCCCAAGTCCACTCCTCATAGGTAAGGGCTCCCATGAGGAGTCAACAAAATCGGGCACATTAAGTTGGGGCAGGGCCATGCTCCTCGCCTATGCATTAAGGCTGAGCATGGCATCCATGATGCTGTTGTTTTGATTTTGAAAAAGTATATGATTGTGAGATGTGTGCTCTGTACAGTATTCATGACTTTGCACAATCATACCTCTTGCTTTTGACTTGGCTGTTTGATGGCAGCAGGAAAAAGGTCTTGATTTCAAAGTTTTCTAGAATGAGGAATCATATGAGCTACTGACTGCTAGCATTTACTATCTTGTGCTTTGGGCCACTTTAAGCATACTGTTTTTTTCCTTTGGTATTTTAAGTACTTTTTAAATTTTGTATTTTATAAGTTCTTAAGTAGGAAAAAGCTATAATCACCACATATTAACTCTAGATAGTATCGTAAGACAGATAAATGAGTGGTTCTCAACTTGTGGATTCTGACTCCTGATATCACACATATCAGATATCCTGCATATCAGAGATTTACATTATGGTTTATAGCAGTAGCAAAATTACAGTTATAAAGTAGCAGTTAAATAATTTAATGATTGGGGTCACTACAACATGAGGAAATGCATTAAAGGGTCACGACATTAGGGAGATCCAGAACCACTGTTCTAAATAATAAATGTTTCAAGGAATTGTTGTTAAATTCCAGTCCTTTTCAAAACAATGAGTTAAATGACACTGACAAAAATATTTTGCACTGGTCACTTTTTGAGCAAATTGTTGTTTGTTGTTTGAGTAATTTGTTTTAATTGGATGGTTTGTTATTAAGCTAATATAGCCTTTGACTTTGACAAAGAGTTAACTGACCCAACACATGGATGACAAAATATGTCAGTTACTGAGAAAACAGATCAGGATGCAAAAGTGAAGTGAGCATACTCTCTGAAGGCCAGGGACACATTCATTCATGCAGCTGTCGCTGAGAATTGGGCAAGAAATCAGGGTGTATAAAACTATACACCCTTCATGTTTGATCTATAACATATGTGTGCTGGAGTTGTCCTTCTTAGATCTGCTTCATTGGAAGTGCCTTTGTAGCAACAGTGTCTCAGAGATTGGGGCATGCATGCATGCATGCTTTCGTGAGTATGTGCTTTTGTGTGTGTGTATGTGTGTGTGTGTGTGTGCGTGCATGTGCGTGTATATACTTTTGAGTAGATGCATGTGTCTGTGTCACCCAGATGTTGGGGTCCTCTTCAGTTGCTCTTCTATCTGCTTTTGTGAATGGGGTCTTTTCTTGACTGGCATAGAGCCGTAAGCAAACCCCATGAACCTTCTTTTGTTTGGTTTTTGAGACTGGGTCTCTTCTCTGTAGCTCTGGAACCCCTGTGTAGACCAGGCTGGTCTAGAACTCCCAGAAATCCATCTGCCCCTGTCTTCCAAGTGCTGGGATTAAAGGTCTGTGCCACCATGCTGGCCCAGTTTACATGTGTATGATGTTGCATCTGGGTTTTATAAATATATGCTGGATGTCTGAGCTTAGGTCCTTGTGCTAGGACAACAAGCATTTTACCCACCCAGCCACCTCTTCAACCCGGCATAATTTGATTTTAAAAGCATCGAAGTTTGCCAGTCATATTAGCTCTTGATTTGGTAGAGAGGCCTGGCACTTCTTGTTGATAGCTGCAGGCACGGAGAGGAAAGCAAACGTGTTGGGTACTTCCCATGAAAACCCTGTCCAGTTAGTCTGCTTTTCTTGACTTCCACAGTTGCATATGATCTCCACAAGAAATATCGGACTAAGTAATGCTGAGTATGATTGGCTATGGTGTGAAAACCAAGGCCATGTGATGATTTCATATCACACTTATTTCAGAGATCGCTTTGAAGTTAATTAGGATTTTCTGGCCCTTATTGACCTTAAAAGTGAACATAAAATGGCTGCCCATGTTTATTTTCATTGACTTTTTCTTTTATTGCTATTCAGAGTGCTTATTGACTCCATTCATTTTCTCATTTGATGATGACTGAGCTGTGTTCTGTAGATTTCAGATAAAAACCAATAGGAGGCATTTTTTTTTTTTTTTGGTAGATAGTGGCTATGAAATTTGGTGATTTACTTCCATACTTTCTTCCCTTCTCATTCTTGAGAAGTACCGCTTTAAGGGAAAAAATGGGAAGGAAGAAATCCTGATGGTTGTTATCTAAGCATACAAATGCTGTTCTTTGAGATACCATGTAATTTTTCCTCTGAAAATTAAGCAACACTCATTCCAAATGCATAATTAAAAACCCCAGTTGTTGTTTTCTTGTTCACATTTTGTCTCATAAGAAATGCATCAGAAATAGCTGTCTTTTAAATATCAAATGTTATTTCAGTTTCTAGGTATTTAGATTAAGGGAAATTCATAATAATCAGAGAATGATCCCGAGAGTGAGCGCATCAAGTGTCCCCTAGAAAGTACTACTTTCTCAAACTGTGGTTATTAATCTCTAGGAATATGGCCAGTGCATACCCTGCCACCTTTTGATTATGCTGGTAATGATCTTTGTATTACTCAATCCTATCTTAGAAGAGGATGCTAAAAGGCCTGAGCGAAGAATACTTTTCCTTAAATGGGGGTTGACAATTTAAATCTGAATTTCTACTTTTTTGTTTGTTTTATGGATAACCTTTGAAGCCTGTTGTTCCCACCTGGCTTTTAAAGTGCATGAGATCAGATAGCCCATGTTCTACGCACCATCTGTCCTGTTGTTTCTGCTCTTTTATTCAGCATCTCAGGTTAACTCTTCCTGCACTGCAATTTTCGATTCCCCATCCTTTGGAGGAAATGATGCAAAGTGTGCCCATAAAAGAGAAGGAACAGTGTGTATGTAACCTACAAAATAGCATTTTTGGTTGCCAACGTCAAACTTCTAATAGAGTTGCAGTGTTCTTTCATTTGCTTATATAAATATTCATAAAGAACTAGCTCATTTGTTTACATATGGCCTCAGTAAGTTCAATATTAATTTGTGACAAAATGCCCCTCAAGAAACTTACTGAAATGCAAGAATTGTTTAACTTCAAAAAAAATGTGTTTCCTTACTTGTAGGCTATATTGTTGTATGATTGGGATCTGTTATCCTTGACACCTAAGAGGCTGCATTAAGGATGCTTATTAAGGAAATGCTTGTGAAGGAATAGAAGATAATTTATTAATTGCTTGCTATTTGAGATACTCCACTAACAGCAGCAAAGAGGAATAATGCTTTTGGTTCAAAGGAGCTCAGATTGGTGAGTGGCAGACATAAGATGCCTGTTGTGGCTGGTGGGATAATATGAGGTCATATGAAGTACCATGGAAATGGCCCATGGTCCTGGTTGAGGCCTGCGGTCATATGTGGGTACTGTCATGTCCACGTTGACAGGAACGTGCATGCCACTGCACTTTAGCATGAGTGAAGAATCTCGGCCTTCCTGAACTTCACTTTGTCTTCGTTTCTTAGTACTATTGCTTTCAAGATGACAGGTGTGTACTCATGAAATTTGATCTGATTTCTTCAGTGTAGAGTTGCTATTGCTCTTTTATTTAATTTATTATTATTGTGTGTCTCTGTGTATAAATGATGTGTGTGCATGTAGCTCATGTACCATTGTGTGTGTGTGTGTGGGGGGGGTCAAGGGATTAACCCCAGTTCTGGGAGTTTGACTGTCCACTGAGTCATCTCACAGGCCTTTTGCTTTGTTTTGGTTATTTTTTGGTTGTGAGTTTAGCCTTTAACGGCTGAGCCACCTCTCCAGCCCTGTTTTGGTTATTTTTTATATCAACATGCAATGTATATGGCTGTACCTTGAGTTTACAGAATTTACTATTACATAATATCTGGGTTTAATTAGGTTTGAACAAATGGTTCTGATGTGACAATCACTAGAAAAGATTTTCAGAAATAATAGTTTACTCGTGCCTAATTTGCTAGACAGTTGGGTTGCAGTTTGGTTACTTGTTTTCCACATTTCCAACAAAAGGCACAGTGGATGCCTTTTCACCATGGGTGACATTTCAGTGTCCTTAGCTTTCTTGCTGCCACTGGCATGAGGAATGGGAGTCTTTTTTACATAGTCAGGGAAATGGCTTGTAGGCAGGTCCAAGTTTTGTTCAGGAAGTTTTCATGGTTTGCTGTGTAATGTTACTGTCTGGAATTTGAAGCTAGAGTCAGCTGTTTTCCTATGTTTCAGAGTATTCTTCATCATAATTTCTTGATTGATGTGTGTAGCTATAATAAGCCATTCAGCCAATAAATTTTAATTAAATCTTACTGGCTGTAGTTTCACTCTTTAGAAACATATGATATCCATGTTTTCTAGTTGTTATCTCTCCTCCACCAGTGATGTGTTAAAGATGGTCATAGGATGGAAGTATTTCATATTTGCCTATTGAAGTTAGTTTTCAGTTAAAGAAAATGGTTACTTTCGAAAAGTAGTGATTTACTTAGGCCATGAACATTTTATTTAAAAATATGTTTTTGTTAAAGTGTGTGAAAATTCTTTTTAATTTCATGTAATAAATATACTGGAAACAAAATGTCAGTTTTAGAACTCTTAGGAAATTGAAGGTATCTCAGGAGCTCTCACAAATGGATGGCATTCTGTGGTACTGTGGTGAACCCAGAGCCTTGCTATGGTAGGCATGTTACCTATCACTGAGCTATAGCCTCTGTTGTTGTTATAGTCTCCTCCCTCTCTCCCTCCCTCCCTCCCTCCCTCCCTCCCTATCATGTCTGGGCCCTCCCTCCCTCCCTATCATGTCTGGGCCCTCCCTCCCTCCCTGGGCCCTCCCTCCCTCCCTCCCTCCCTCCCTCCCTCCCTCCCTCCCTCCCTTCCTCCCACCTTCCCTCCCTCCCTATAATGTCTAGGTCTCACTATGTGACCCAGGCTGCCCTGGAACTCATGACATAGACTATACTGGCTTTGAACTCACAGAAATTTTCCTGCTTCTGCCTATGGAGTGCTAGAATTAAAGGTGTGCACTACCACACCCAGCTTGTCATTGTTCTTTTAACATGTTGTTTTTATATTTTGAGACAAAGACTCTAGTTTGACTATCCTGACTTTGAATTGCTATTCATACAAAATAGGACTTCAACTTTCCATACTCTAGCTTCACCCTTTAATTCCACAAGGTTACAGGTTGGTGTTGCAGTGCCTGTCAGTGATAGCAATTTGGTTTATTTTTATTTTTTATTTTTTGAAGCTGTTCTATTAGGGTTGTGTTTCCCCATAGTCTTAGACCCACAGAGAAAGTGAGTGTTCTGGGGTATAAAGAATATGTCCAAATGTCTATCTATAATTGAAGCACTTTGTTTTAATCTTGGAAGTATAAATTAATGGGTGGGCTGTGTGTGTGTGTGTGTGTGTGTGTGTGTGAGAGAGAGAGAGAGAGAGAGAGAGAGAGAGAGAGAGAGAGAGAGGACTTGAGCCCCAAATAAACACACAGATGACATTCGTTATAAAACTGTTGACAGGTGGCTAGGGCTTCTTTTTGGCTAGCTTTGTCTTAATTATTAACCCATAATTACTATTCTATGTATTTCCATATGGTTTATTGGAGAATGCCTGGACCTGTTATTCCTTTGGTAGCCTACATGATGACTCCGTCTGCCTACGTTTCCTAGAATTCTCCTTATCTCCTAGCCCTGCCTATACTTCCTGCCCAGCCAATCAGCCAATCAGTGTTTTATTAATATAACACACACACACACACACACACACACACACACTCCCATCAGCTGTTATCATTTAGAAGCCTGTTCTTTTTAAATGAAAGACAGAAAGGGAGTGGATCCAGAGGGGATGGGAGGTGTGAAGGAACTGAGGGGAGAATTCAGGGAAGGGAAACTATAATCAGGTTATATTCTATGAAAAAAGAATCTATCCCCAGTAATAGGAAAAAACATTTATTTTATATGTGTAAATACTTCACCCAAAAGTCTGTCTATGTGCCTGTTGCCACAAAGGCCAGAAGAGGGCACCTGATTCCTTGGAACTGGCGTTGCAGGCAGCTGTGAGCTGCCATGTAGGTCCTAGAAATTGAATTGAGATCCACTGGAAAAACAGCCAGTGTTCTTAATTGCTGATCCTTCATTCCAGCCCCAATGATTAATTTTTTAACAGCTGTGCTTCTTTCTTTTCTTTTCTTTCCTTTTTTTTCTTTGAAATTAGAGTGGGTTTGATTCCCACGTACTTTTCCTGGATTACTTGTGTCTAATTGGTTGCTAAAGATTCCTAGGCTATTGTGTACTGACTGAACACATTTTCTGACACTATGACTGTGGTCTGCTATATATACAGTAATAGTAATTTTATTATCTTGCATGGCCTGTGTTATGTGGTTTTGAATTTCTTTAGCACACTTGTTCAACATGCTTGAAAGCAGAAGCAGCTCATATTTTAGAGCTTTTGAAGGTTTAGACTGTTTGTATTAACTTTACCAGTTAAGCATTCCTAATTCACAATCCAAAGTGGATTCTCAGTGTGGTGTCAATATACCTGAAGCTGTGGACTTGGGGGCATTGGAGATTATGAATTTTCATGTCAAGGATGCTTGGTTTTAATGAAATTGTTTAATCATAACTATTGGGAATTATATAATAAGTAGTAATGATTGCAAATTGTTCCACCTGGAGGAGACCTCAAAGCACTTGTAATCTCTTCAAGGACTCCTGAAAAACATCTTTTTATTTAACGTATTTGTTTACTTGGAATGTATTTCTTTCTTGGTTTTTATTGAATTTTCCTGTCTCAAAAGCATGTGTGTAGTATGATGGCATTCAAAAGATGAGAACTTTGTAGGAATATGTTGGAATTTAGGTGATAACACATTGAAAGGAAGCATTGTGTTTGGTAATTTATATTTCTGGTGTTTTACTAATGTTTAGGGTCCACACTTGATCAGTTTATGTTTTAGTTTTACTTCTGACCCACTAACAATATTGTTATCAAAGGACATTTTCAACATTTTTTTCTTTTGTTCCTAGAATTTTTATAGTATTTTTGCCAGTTGTTTATACTTGAGTTCTCATGGGATATGTATTTTGCTAAGTGAAAGTATGGCCAGTCATATCTGTTTTCTACTACTGTTTTTAGGTTTGGTTGCATAGATAACTGTGTCTTGGCTCCACTTAATAAGGTTCTGTTTTATTTCTCATGCCACAGGAGAAACATATAAGTAATGAAGAAGAACACTTAAGGAGGATGGAAGAGGCCAGGCTACAGCTCAAGGATCAGCTTCTTTGTTTGGAGACAGAACAGGAATCCATTCTTGGTGTAATAGGAAAGGAAATTGATGCAGCTTGTAAAACTTTCTCCAAGGACTCCATGGAGAAATTGAAAGTAATTATGAGTTCTCATTATGCCTTAAATTTTCAGTTAGTTTTCTAATATATAATTATGTTGGAATCATAGCATGTGATTACATGGGAGTCATATTATTTTTATTTCAGAAAGTTTTATGAAATAAAATAACTTCTTGTATTGCTTAGGAGTTAGAAATTATTATTACACAGCCCTGGTGAAAGTGTGATGTTGTTCTATTGAGTTACCCATGTCTCTCTCAGTGAAAGATAGCCTACCAACCCATCACCAAAGAGACAGCAATACTGATCAAGGAAAACATCCTTTGAGTGAAGAAGCATGGATTCTGAATTTTCCACCATGGTAGCCTGTAGTGACGTTGTTATTATCTATTGAATTCTTCTTGAGAGATTTAATGATAAATATGGTGTATGCTATGTCTCCCTTAGCCACTAAAATCAACCCAATTCTTCAGTACCCCGTGAAAAATAGTGTAGAAAAGAGAACCAGACCTGGAGGGTCTAGGGACTTGCACCTATATATTAGTGTGATGAAATCTGAAGCGGGACTTGAAACATTTTTGGCTGACTGGGGCCCACTCAAGCAAATACTTTGCTTGCACTTTCCCTGTCGTTCAAGTTCTAATCAGTATACTTTCCCTCACATTTAGATGGGTTTATTGTTTCTCAGTTAATGGGTGTCAGGAGATGACAGGTCAGAAAGAGTCCCATGGGTGTTTGAATTCCCTGAAGGTAGACACTCTGCAAATGTATTTCTGGCATTGCGGTATTCCACTTGACACTCTTAACACATTAGGCTGCAGCATCACTTCCTGTTGTGTTTGTTTCCCTTAATGACATTTCCACCCTAAAATGTGGTGTTGTGCTTAGGTGGTTTTAAGTTGGAGTTGGGTTCTTCTTTCTTCCTCCAACAGAGAGAGGTCTTCTGAGGTCTCATCCTTCTTTCCTGATTTTCCTTTTCCTGATATCTTTCTTTTTCTTTAGGTGGTGTTTGAAAGAAAATAAGACTATACTTCTACTGTTTCAGTCAAAGGCTTCCAAGGCTTTAACTTTAATATAAATATTTCAATTGGTAGCGTTAATAGAGTTGGTAGCTCTTTTGCCATTTGCATTTCTCCATATGTCCTTTTGGGACGGTGTTCAAGTGTCACTGTGAGAAGGCTTTAAGACTAAGATGAGCAGTGGTTGGGTTTAAGTGGAAAGCTGACTCTGGGGCTACCACAGGTCTTCATATGCTGCCTTATCTTTTTCCTATCAAATGTTATTTTCTTAAGGCTTCTCTGAGGATGTGACCTTTGAACCCTAATCAAATGCAAAGGAATGTATATTAGCAATGTAGCATTTACTCCATGTTTAAGTATTTCATTTCAGGTAGTTTTCAGTAATTTGTGAGTATTAAAATCTGAACATGTAAATCATACTATAAGATGCATAATAAGCCTTGCTATATGCAACTGTTGGAAACACCCGAGTTTTGTGGACAGGAACATTCTTCTTTTTATTTTTAAATACAAATTTTATTTAAATTAGAAACAATCTTATTTTACATATCAGTCCCAGTTTCTTCTCCCTCCCATCCTCCCATGCTTCGCACTCACCCCCCATTCCATCCCCCATCCACTCCCCAGGGAGGGTGAGGCCTTCTATGAGGGATCATCAAAGTCTGTCAAGTCATTTGGGGCAGGGCCTAGTCCCTCCCCCGTGTATCTAGGCTGAGAGTATCCCTGTATGAGGAATGGGCTCCCGAAGTCCGTTTGTACACTAGGTATAAATACTGGTTCCACTGACAGAGGCCCTATAGACTGCTCAGTCCTCCCAGCTGACACCCACTTTCAGGGAGCCTGGTTCAGTCTATGTTGGTTCCCAAACTGTCACATTGGGGTCCGTGGGCTCCCCCTTGCTCAGGTCAGGTTGTTGTGTTAAATGTTGTGTTATAGTAGTGGTTTCAACCTGTGGGTCATGACCCATTTGTGGAGGGGGGCGTCAAACAACCGTGTTACAGGGATCACCTAAGATCATCAGAAAATCACGGTTATTTACATAATGATTCATTACAGTAGTGGAATTACAGTCATGAATTAACAATGAAAATGATTTTCCATTTGGGGGTCACCACAACAAGAGCAATGTTGTTAAAGGGTCATAGCAATAGGAAGGTTGAAAAACCCCTGCTTGATAGGGAATAAATTGTCTTTTCAAGGTAATTTTGTGTTTCGTTGTGTTTAGATCTACATACATGTTCTTTTTTTGTCTTTTCTTTTTCACAGCATAGGTGTGTTATAGTGTGCCTGTAATGGTTCCTTGAGGTTTACTACGATGGCATATTGATAGGCAATCATTGTTGTATTTTGAGTGGGCTTTGTGTGCTCAGCAGTGTAGAAACACTGTGTATTTGATCTTATGTAGTATCTTGTCCCCATGGCCCTGACAGCCGCAGTTCTGCCACTTATAACTGGTTGAAGATATTCTTTAAGACATGAAATCATTTGTAACACTGTGGAGCAAGCCATGAAACATGAATGTTGCTTGTATTTTCTATATCAAAATAAATAAACATTATTGCTCAAAATGAAGATTTAATTGAGGTAGTAAAGATTTAATGGAGTCAGTCAGTGGATGCTCACATATATTTAGCAGCATAGTGCATTGTTGAAAGAGGAAGAAGAACTAGAGAGTTTGGGCAGTTAGGCAAAGCCTGATTAAAAGGTAGAGCACCTAAGTCTTAGGTTAGAACTGGATGTGTTGGTTCAGGCCGCCATTTCCAGCATGGGACCCGCAGAAGAGAGGCCCGCCTCTTTTACATAGGTCTCCACAGTTCCAGAGAAGCCAGGCCTGCATAGCAACACCATGTCTCAAAACACAAGACGAAATCAAACACAAACAAACACAGCAGAGGAGCTGGGTTAGACTTAAAGAAAAAAGTGATTGGGAGAAAGTTGGGTGTAACACCACAACACTTTTGTGTAACATGAAAAAGAAGTGATCCAGAGACTGACATTGGAGTCCAAACTTCAAGGTGAAGTTCAGAAAGGCAAAGCAGCTGGCCACTTGCTTCTTACCTCTATCTCAGACTGAATGGACTGACCCGGTCTCCATGACCTCTCACTAAGCCTTGTAGTATCTTTTATACCCCTCTAGTGCTGGGATTAAAGGTGTGAGCTATAATTCTCTTTTAGACTAAATCAGTTTTGTGTAGATCTGAGTGGCCATGGACTCACAGAGATCCTTCTGCCTCTTAATCCTGAGTCCTAAGATTAAAGGTGTGGACCACCACCTCCTAGCTTCTGGCTGCTGGGATTAAAGGTGTGTGTCTGGCTTCTATTGCTTGTGGCTGACTTTGCTTTCTGAATCTTCAGGCATGCTTTAATAAATCATAAGCAATGTATCACTGCACTTTTATATATGGAATGTGTTGGATACCTAGTATGTATAAAGTGTGCATTTAAATGAGTTAACTACTGTTATTCTGACAGAGTAGTATGCACATACTTCAGGAGATATGTTAGCATTTGAGAATAGTAATAGACATCTCTTTAAAAAAGAAAGGATATTTTTAGATAAAACGTTTTGATAAGTTCTCTGAAAATATCCTACATAGCACTAAGTTTGAAGAACTTGGAATAATGTAATTTGTGTTTACAATTATAAAGACATACTTTTGAGTGCAGGTTTAGCTCTGTAATAAGGCAAAACCATATGTTGAGTGATTTTATAAATGAGTTGGTTTAATGGAAATCAGAGCACCTAATATAGGCAACCATTTAATAAAAAAATTTGTGTCTTTTGAAATATAAAGCAATGTTTGCATAAATTCATTTTGATTAGCTGTCTGTTCTTCACAGCCTTTGATAAAACAAAATGGGCCCCCAGGTATAAATATGGATGAAAGAGACAGAATTAAGTCTCTATGTAGGCACATTTAAGCCTCTGTGGAGTACATGACATGAAACATTACTGAGAGGAGGTCAAAGGTGAAGCAAACAGGCTTTAATTGAGGTTCCTCTCCAGGTGAAGCCTCCTGGGCTCAACTCCAGAGGCCAGTGATGGTAGCCCTTGACAGCTAGTTCATCTTATGTGTCTAAATCTGAGCTGGCTGTTTATTGTCATCGAGGAACTAAATCCATAACAGGCACTAAATAACTGTGCTTTAAAATTGATTATGTACTTGATAGAATCTTCCTCTTTTCAAATCCTTAACATTTAAGTACTATATATTTGGATGCTGTGGTCAATAATTTTATTTATGTGCAGAATAATTTTATTCATGCCAGAGAAAAACCTATTTCTAACATTCTTTCCTCTTTTTGTAGGTATTTACTTCTGGTCCTGAAATACATTATGATCCACATCGCTGGTTAGCTGAAAGCAAGGTATTTCATCATGGAATCTTAAAGTTTGTGATCTTTAATAAACTATATTTGATATAGCCATATATATCTGCTACTATCATCTATCTATCTATCTATCTATCTATCTATCTATCTATCTATCCACCCATCCTTCATCCATCCATCCATTCATCCACCTACCCATCATCCTTTATCTATCCATCCATCCATCCATCCATCCATCCATCCATCTTTTCGTTTGTTTGTTTGCTTGAGGCAGGGTCTCACTGTGCATTCTTACTGTCATAGAATTAGCTGTGTAGAACAGGTTGGCCTCGTACCCACAGAGATTTATCTGCTTCTGCCTCCTGAGTGCTGCTATTATAGCTGTGCATCACCATGCCTGGCTTAATCATATATTTTGTTGTATGACTGAGCATCTAAGGCTGTGAAACTTGGTTGCCAGAGAAGAGAGAAGAGTTCCTGTAAGAAGCATCTAAGTTTTTTTTCCTCATTTAGTATTTACCGTAAATGTATTGTATAGGTGAGGAATTAGAAAATAAAGGACGGTAAGAATATTGAATTGTGAACCAGATTCTAACAGAGACAATTTTTCCTGGTTTTTATTTAGGTGGGAATTTCTCTGGAAGTTTCCACAGGGCAGAGTATCTAGAACTCATGTTTATTTTACACATACTTATTTAATGTATTTTGAAATTTTTGTGTAAGCTTATAGCCTGCTGACTCCATTTAGCTCAAGCAAATCCCTTCACTCCCTAGGTTGTTTTTTAAAAAATGAGGAGGGCCCACTTTATGTCCTAAAGATAACTTTTCTCTGCCATCACCGACAAAATAGTTGTTAATGAACAGAAGTTAAAAGTTGATAATTTTCTATTTTATTTAAAATTCTACACTATGATATACCTTTTTATTGTATGAAAATTTCATATATGCACATGATGAAATTTTCAAATCTCCCCCCCAATTCCTCTTACAGCCCTTCCATCACTTTTCACTATGGGATATATAACAACTACCTTTGTATGATAGGTCAATTTGCAAATTCACTGATTAAAATATACCGGATATTATTAGTCTTATACACTTGCAGTTTTTTGTAGAGTATTTTTTCAACTTTAAAATACACACAGCTAAATCTTTTTATTTAATTTAAATGTGATAATTAAACCACCTGTAGTATAGACTTCTAGATTACTGTATCAAGAGACTTTTAAGTTTGTTTGTTGATGGATTGGTGTTTGTTAATTGACTTGATTGATTGATTGCTGGAAACTGAACAATGTGCAAATGCACCACTCCTGGGTCAAAGAAGAAATAAAGAAAGAAATTAAGGACTTTCTAATATTCAACAAGAATGAGGACACAACATACCCGAACTTATGGGACACCTTGAAAGCAGTGCCACGAGGGAAGTTCATTGCACTAAGTGCCCATATGAAGAAAATAGAGGATAGTCACATAAGAGAATTAACAGTGCAACTGAAAGCCTTAGAACAGAGAGAAGCGAATTCACCCCGTAGGAGTAGACGCCAGGAAATAATCAACTTGAGGGCTGAAATCAACAAAATAGAAACCAGGAAAACAATACAAAAAAATCAATGCAACGAAGAGTTGGTTTTTTGAGAAAATCAACAAGATAGACAGGCCTTTATCCAAATTAATGAAAAAGCACAGAGAGAACATGCAAATTAACACAATCAGAAACGAAAAGGGGAACATAACAACAGACACAGAGGAAATCCAGACAATTTTCAGGTCATACTTTGAAAATCTGTATTCCACAAAAATTGAAAATTCAAAGGAAATGGACAAATTTCTGGATAACTATCACTTACCAAAATTAAATCAAGAACAGACAAACAACTTAAATAGACCTATAACCCGCAATGAAATAGAAGCAGTCATCGAAAGCCTCCCAACCAAAAAAAGTCCAGGGCCAGATGGATTCAGTGCAGAATTCTACAAGACATTCAAGGAAGAACTAATACCACTACTCCTCAAACTGTTCCACAAGATAGAAACAGAAGGTTCATTGCCAAACTCTTTTTATGAGGTCACAATAACTTTGGTACCCAAGCCTCACAAAGACACAACTAAGAAAGAAAACTACAGACCAATATCCCTGATAAACATCGATGCAAAAATACTCAATAAAATATTGGCAAACCGAATTCAAGAATACATCAGAGAAATCATCCACCATGACCAAGTAGGCTTCATACTTGGAATGCAGAGATGGTTTAACATATGAAAATCTATCAACATGATCCACCATATAAACAAACAGAAAAAGAAAAACCATATGATTATCTCCCTAGATGTGGAAAAAGTCTTCGACAAAATTCAACACCCTTTCATGATAAAGGTCTTTGAGAGGTCAGGGATAACAAGAACATACCTAAACATAATAAGACTAATATACAGCACACCAACTGCCAACATCAAACTGAATGGAGAGAAACTTAAGCCAATTCCTCTAAAATCAGGAACAAGACAAGGCTGTCCTCTCTCTCCATATCTCTTCAATATCGTACTAGAAGTTCTAGCTAATGCTATAAGACAACAAAAAGGAGATCAAGGGAATCCAAATTGGAAAGGAAGAAGTCAAACTGTCTCTATTTGCAGATGATATGATAGTTTACATAAGCGACCCAATAAACTCTACCAGGGAACTGCTACAGCTGATAAACACCTTCAGCAAACTAGCAGGATACAAGATAAACTCAAAAAAATCAGTAGCCCTACTTTTTTCAGACGACAAAGAGACAGAGAAAGAAATCAGAGAAACATCACCCTTTACAATAGCCACAAGCAACATAAAGTATCTTGGTGTAACGCTTACCAAACAAGTAAAAGACCTATATAATAAGAACTTTGTGGCTCTAAAGAAAGAAATTAAAGAAGATACCAGAAAATGGAAAGATCTCCCATGCTCTTGGTTAGGTAGGATAAACATAGTAAAAATGGCAATCTTGCCAAAAGCAATCTACAGATTCAATGCAATCCCCATTAGAATCCCACCACAATTCTTCACCAACCTTGAAAGGATTGCTGTGTTTGAATCCAGGGCCTTATGCATTGTATTTGCCATTGGACTACACCCCCCATTCTCATTACACCTATTTAAAAATGTGAGAAAAGACAAGTCTCATGGGAGGGAAGTAACTTGTTCACCTCCATGTAAAGAATGAATATTACCTACCATCCAATTCACAATTAATGTCTTACCACTGTATGCATGGCCATTCAGAGTATTTTCTTATTTATGGAACATTCACGTACTCTATAATCCTTTGTGTCAGTCACCATGGCTCTCATGTAGTCTCTGGTCTAATATTGAGATGTGGACAGATTCCAAAGCATTCCTTGAACCGTGTTATGGCATTGTAGCTATTTGAAGACATTGACAAAGGAATATACAATGTTGCAAGAGTGTCATAATAAGCAACTGGAGGGACATTTAGATTTGATCTTATAAAAATTATGCGAAGGCTGTAGAGATGGATCAGTGGACAAGAGCACTGACTGTTCTTCCAGAGGACCTGAATTCCTAGCACCAACAAGGCAGCTCACAACCACCTTTAACTCCTGTTTTGGGTGTCTTAACCCTTTCTGGACTCTGGAGGCACCAGAAGCATGAGTGGTCCACAGAGGCAAAAGAGACATACACATAGTTAAGACACTTAAACACTTAAAGTAAAAACCAACATGTGGAAGGTATTTGGCTAATTATGGGTAAAATAGTGGTGAGAAGTTGAGAATATTTGAGTCACCACTGCTGAGGTTGTGAGGATGTTGTGGGATACCATGGCAGTGAGCATCTCTGAAGGCCTATGGCGCTTTAGGCAGAAGAGGAAGAAAATACTATGAGTGAACAGCCTTCGCCTTAGTGCATAAAATTCTCTCCTCTTCTTTAACAATGTCACTCTTATGCATTTCAACTATTTTTTTTTTGTTAGAAATAACATGCAAATTCACATTTTTGCCTGTTACATTGGAAATGTAGAATGTATGTTTTGCTATCTCAGAATTCCTTGGCTGGGAACTTTGGTTATGCATTTATTTAGCATTTCTCTTTTTCTTTTCCCTAACTCTGCAGTTCTGACAACAAGAGCAATGTACTTAGAATTTTCTTTCAAGTTAAAATCTTTATCATTTCTCAACATAAAGCTTTCACTGCTGCGTGGTTCAGTTAAATTATGAGAGGCAGAGATGACTCTTAATCATAGCTCTTTAATTTGGGGCTGGCGAGCAGTTTTCCCTTATCATTTAATGGGATTGAACTTCTGATCAGAGCTGCTTTAATACTGCATGAGACAACTGTTCTGTCTACAGTGTAAAAGGCTGTGATAAAAAAATACCATGCTGACCAACCGACTAGGGAGGAATTGAATCCATTTACTAGAAAGATGGCGGAGGTTATTGATGGGGTACAATCCTGTAATGTCCATGAACTATGACTAGACAGCTCTATAAGTATTGGAGATAAGATCTGAAATCAGCGAACAAAAACTGTATGGAAAGTAGAACTGCTATTCAGCTAGTCTATGCTGACACCTTGCAGGATTGGAAGGACCTCAGGGGACATTTGGTAATTGTTTTCATAAATCTACTAAATGAATTTCTTTTGTTAGTGTTAACTGTAGAAAAGCTAGCAGGCTGGGTGGGTTTTTATCACTATCACTTTGTGGGCAGTGCTGGTGTGACATAAACATGAAGTCCAACTGAGTTGGTCCAGATCTGCAGATAAAATAACCAATGGAGCATCCGAATAAGATGTTATAGGAAGTAGGAGAGTTGAGATAGCTATTAAGGGATGCCAGGCAAGTAGTTCCCGTAGATTAAGAATGAGATTTTTGTAGTAAATTCTAGCAGACCATATAGAGGCTATGGCTTCCTTTGCTTAACAGAGGACAATATTATATCCTAGATGCTATGTTACATTTTGTGGCATAAAAATTAATAAGCTCTAAAGGAACCTTCTTTGATAGAAGAGGAAGATGAACATGCAGAAACTTAGGATATTATATGAAGAGCTTTCATATATGCAGAGGATGCCATGGCAGTCTGATGTCTCTCATGGATCCTGAAGGTGACATGTGGAAGCCCACACATGCAGAGAGAACATGACAAGTTAAAACAAACTCTAAGTGGTTTGACCAGAGCAGCATCTGAAAGGACAAGGCAGAAAATGGCAGAGAGGAAGCTCCAGACTGAGATGGGGCACAGGTTGTTGGGAAAGGCATCTTATGCCATTTTCAGGAGCTCAGATGCAGATTATCATTTCATTATATTCGGGAAGGATATTCCTTTCAAAAAGAAGCGACATACTCATGTCCGTATCATAGAAGGCTCACATTCTAGTGATGTGAGAGCCAGGTGAGAGGTGGGAGGACTGATGTCAGGAGACCAGCCAGGCAGGAGGTTAAGACATACTAATGGTTTGTTCTAAGGAGATCATTCAGAGATTTACAGTCACAAAAAGATAGTGGCAATATTTTGGCAGCAACATTCAAACAATAGTTGTCATGTCAGAATGTGGTGGAGACTAGGATGTATGGTTTCTTTAGGTTACACTGGAAGAGTGCAAGAAAGAATTGACCCCTAAATAAATGGGTAGGCAGAGTCCTCTATAGCAAGCTAGCTAATAGTTGAATCCATATTTTGAAATATCTGTTTGGATAGTAAAGTCCAAAGAGAAGCAAGGACATGTAGATTTAAATGGAAGGAAATGGGAAAGGGGGGGGCATTGTTGATGATACAATAGGGATGAAGTTTCAAATCTAGAGCAGGCGGACAGACACTCCAGGATGGGGCCACACAGTAGTTTGAATCACTATCCATTCCAGATCTAAGTTCCTTCTTTAAGTAGTGTCTTAGTGTTTCTACTGCTGTGAAGAGGTCATGACCATGGCAATTCTCATAAAGGAAAGCATTTAATTGGGGCTGGCTTATAGGTCAGAGGTACATTATCATCATGGTGGGAAGTATGGTGGCCTACAGCCAGACATGGTGCTGGAGAGGGAGATGAGAGTTCTACATCCAGATCAGCAGACAGCAGGAAGAGTGCACATTGGGCCTGGCTTGAGTACTTGAAACTTCAACGCTTGCCCCCAGTGATATATTTCCTTCAATAAGATCACACCTACTCCAACAAGGTCACACCTCCTAGTAGTGCCACTCTCTGTGACCTTATGGGTGGCTATTTTTATTCAACCATTGCAGAGAGTGAGTAAAGGAAAACTGATGTCATGCACAAGGCAGAATCGTGATTGTCATATGGTTTGCATGTTTTCAGAGTCCAATGTAATTATTCCTTTAACATGTAAACAAATGAATTCAGTGTAGAATGTCACTTCATTTTTTCTTGTCTCTTGCACTGAATTCCCATTCACTCTCCTAGTTTGTAAGCCAGATAGAGGACATTCTGTGTCTGGTTCCCTTGTCATACTTTTCACACCTGTTATGGTGTGCCTCACTAGATGCCCAATACTGAGTCTTCCTTATCCCAAAGAACTATTACATTGGAATTTTTACATTTTTGCACTCAAAGTACTTCCTCTACTTCAGAATTACAGAAGGATGAGCAGTGAACACATGGAATTTCAGTAAATGTCCTTCCTTGTTGGGATTACAGATGTGGGTCACCATTCCCAGCCTTCTTTACATAGTTTAATGTCCAAGTATTTCTTTCATTCAGTCAGGGCCATGAACTTCAAGATTGTATAGAGAGGAAATACACTTCTGCAGTACTGAAGAATTTTCCTGTGTTGTCCTGTTTTGGGATCATTCTCAGAGCCACATTTCTTGTGTTAATAGTATTTCCTGCACTAGGCATTGGAAAGCCCCTTCTTTACAGTGTCCAGCTCAAATGGTTTGAGAAATTATAGTGTAACTGCTACTGTTCCAGATCAGAAAATTGAGGCTTGCGTGGTTTTGAGTTTATGTAGAAACAGAACCTCCTGAGTCACTGAGAAGGGTTTTGCACTTTGATTATTGAATGCTTTGTTTTTTTAAATGTTAGTTTTATAGTTCACTTTCAAATAAAATTTGACATTTTTGGATATTGCCTCCAAAACAATGTATGTCAAAAACATTGGATATTGTATATACTTGTTAAGGATATGAGTAATCATCTAATATTCTGTCTCAATGAAAAATGAAAATATCACATGCAGTGTTTGTTTCATTAGTTGAAAATATGCATTAGGGCATATGCATGGAAAATGCACAGCTTAGGGGAAACTAATTTAAATTTTTAAACACACTGTTATTATGGAGATATTTTTCTTTTTTGTTCATATTTAGAAGTAAAATGTGAAGAAAGTATTATTTAAAAATTATAATCCTAATCTGAGCCTGGCCTAGTTCCAGCCAATTAGAAGGCTGAAGCAGGAGATTACGGTGCAGTTCAAGGGTGAACTTAGTGAGACTGTCTCAAAATCAAAATAAAGATGGATGGAGATCTGCTTAGTGGGAGAGCACTTGCCTAGCATGAGTGCGGCCCTGGGTTTGATCCCTAATGCCACATAAACATTAAAATGTACCTTGAAGTTGACTACAATTTGAATTGCATGGTCTGGTTCATATTCTGAAAAAAATTGCCATTTTTTTCCCTTCAAAATTATTTTTAGAGTTTTGATGGGGGAAGCATAGTAGTTAAGGCAGAAAAATTATGGGTGCTAGTGTTATTGCTGACTACATGAGCTATCATCTTTTATGTGAATTTTCTGTTTTCTGTGGTTTTGAGTTTTGAGTCATTACTTAGTGACTTCACTGTAGTATGGTAAGTCTCAGTAGAGGGCTCTCACTGAATAGAAAGATCCTTGTGATAGTTTTACTAGCTGCTTAGGAATATTCCCACCTAATTATGAGCTGGAGCTACAGAGATAAAAACTGCCTTATTTCAAAATTCCCTATATTGGTTTATTTAGCACTGCTTGTTGATGTTGTTAAATAAATGAGTCTATTATGCAATCTGTAAAATGCTCCTGTGAGTGGTTAATAGAAAGGTTTTTGCTGTATGATTAATAGCCTTGCCAGCTAATTATAATTTGCTGTGGTTAAAGTCCTGGGTTCCAAGCTGCTTTTTCAAGATACTTAATGAAGATGCTGGGTATTTATCTAACAAACAGGCTTTCTCATAATTGATTATTGGTTGATTAAATTTCCATAAATTTTAATTTTATTTTGGATTACTAATGTAGTCTATATTCATATTCACTTAGTGTGAAACCTCCAAGTGTAACCGAATCTGAGTTTTTTTTGACAGCAGGATAAAGCCTTTGCAGGACTCGATTAAAGTCATTGCTCACATAAGTCATCTCTGCTTTTCTTAGCAAAATCCCACGCACTGGTTCTTTAAACAGCTGACATGTATTTTCTCACAGTTGGAGAAGTGAGTTCACAGTAAAGGTAGCACCTGGGCTATCTTCCTGGCTTGTGCATGCTACCTTCTGTCTGTGTCTTCATGTGTCTTCTGTGTACATCCTATGGGAAAGAGTTTTGGTTTCTTTTTTTTTTTTTTTTTTCCTTAAAGAGATCCTAGGTCTCAAGGTTAAGGGCTTACCCTTACAAAATGATTCTCTTCACCTCCCTCAGGACTCTGTAAATGTGTGTTTAGGCTTTTGCTTTAGTGTATAGCTTTTGAGAGGATGAAATTTAATCTATAACTGGAGCCTGTATGATGGTTGGTTTCAGGAATGATTTTTGTTGTTGTTATATGTTACCATAATTCAGCGGGACAAGACAGATTTGTTACTTCTCTATTAACACCATTCAGTAATGCCAAGGACTGTACAGTCAAGTGAACAAGAGATCGGACACGGGGATGGGATTGAACAGAATGGATCCAGGAAATGGAAGCCTGGGCTGAGTTTCTGTGTTTGCATTGTATTACTGAGGAAAGACAGGTTAAATGGAGGCTGGGCTGTGTTGGTCTCAAGGATCTTCTTTTTCTTCTTTTTTAATCCAAATGTGTTTTAAGATCTTGCAGTGGTAGTGAGTATGAAAATGGTGTGGAGGAAGCATGAATGCAATGTGGAATTTGTTTTCTCTTTAGGATGTTAGATGGTGTGGTAGGACAGGGTCTTGTCCTCATGAGTTAGGAAGCCATGGGCACCGAGGAGGACATTGGGCTTGATCACATTAAAACTGATGCTTACACTGTGGGAGGGAAAATGTTCCTTGAGCTTTGTTACACTTACACTGTTATTTTTTAGAATTGATTTTAGAAAAGCATGCTATATTTCAAATATCCATATGTAGTTCAAAATGCTAAAATAGTGAAACAACAATCTGAATGAATAGTATATTTTAAGATACATGGTATTTTCTCCCCTCTTTGTTCATGGTTCCTGTAGCTGTTTGCTGTGGTCACATCTGATGTAAACGAATTAAGGCCTGCATTATCTCACTGTGATTTGTTCTTAGAGTAGGTGGTCCTCTTTTTGATAGGAAGTTGACAACCTCACTCCTGTTTGTCATTTTTCACAGGCCTCTCGATAGTTTGTGGCTCACTGTGAAGCCCATTCCTTGTACCAGCCCATATTCATTTGTTATTTTTTAAATGCATCTTCCTTCATTTCTGGCTCTTTTAAATGTCATCTTGTGCATTTGAATTTCTTTTGCTTACAAAGTTATTTTATTTTATTCTCTGTTAAAAGGTACTATAGTTGTACCATCATACCAATAAATCAATTTAATATACTTTTCTATAATGATGAGTAATGCCAGATTTTAGACTAATCCTTGGAGAACTAATGTTTACTGTATTTCCATTGGCAGTAATTAAAGAATTTAAATAGTTCAGTTTCCAGAAAATTTAATTTTGAGCTCAAACCATGATAGTTAGCCTTTTGTACCACTTCCCAAATTTCTAAGCACATTGGTTAATCCATAATCACAGAGTGAGCAATTTGTTAAGTGCCAACTGGCTGAAAAAAAAAAAAAAAAAAACAAGTCTCTAGCTTCAAAGTGCCATGCCACAGCAGCTAACACTGGATAAAGGGTCAGTTACCCAGCCCATCATAGGCACAAACCTTAGCCCATCTCTGTTGTGCTGTATTTTATGGTTCAGATTGGTAGTGTGCAGGTGATGAATGTGTTAACTTTTGAGGGGTTACTAATATCGGCTAGGAATGTTAATTCTAAAATAAAAACTTTCACTTTTAAAATGGGACTTCTTGTTGCTAATATGTAAGATGCGGTGTCTTTTGGGAGCTTTGTACATGAGCAGTCATCTGTGTCACCCCCGCCGTCCCTCTTCTCTCAAACTCCTCCTGTGCCCTACACCATTCATGGCCTCTTGTTCTTTTTCTTGGTCATTACATGTGTGTATGTGCATACATCAATGAATATATAACCTACTGAGCCCATTTAATGTTGTTCATATGTACTTGTGCCTGGGGTTAACCATTTGAGATTCATGGGAACTCATCCCTGGAGGAAACCAATTCTCTTAGCAGCCATTGGCTCCTTACAAGCTCTTCATCTAGGTGTGGGACCATGTGGAGTTTCTGCTGTTCACATCGGCATCTTAATTGGAATTTCCAGTATGCTGGTCTTGTTCCAGCAACCCTGTTACTGAGATTTGTTGGGTGTATTTGATCTGTTGTGCCTAGGGGGCATCTGGCAACTGGTGTCCTGGCCTCTGTAGGGGTTACATCGGAGATATATTAGTTAAAGTTGGACACCCCACACTTGTATTCTATTCAGTTTGACCAGTGGTGGATCTGTGTAATAACCTTCATCATTTGTAAAAAGAGCTTGGATCAGGGTCGAGAGCTACAGTCATCTGTAGTTATAAAGGTTAGTATTTGGAATAGAGTTAAAAGTTATAATGGTTTAGAATAATGGCAGCAGTAGGTTTTCCTTCAGGTCTGTGACTTCTCAATCCAAGGATAATTTGTGCCAGTACCAGGCACAAATTACCTCCTGTTGAGCAATTCTTAAGTAAAATGAGACAGCTGTTGGTTTTCCATTCCCAAGATGAAAGTGCCACTTTTGTACCATTGAGGCTATCTTGCCAGTGCAGTCATTGTGGTTCCTAAGTTTTTCAGCTGGGTAGGACTACCGATTACTCTTTTCCTTTGGCAGCTTTTGTAGCACCTTCCAGTACAATGAGAACCTGTCCTCAGAGAAGAGTTATCTAGGTCAGTTCCAGCTGGATTTCTCCCAGTCCTGTATTCAAAGTCCCGTTTTCAGCATAGGCTCTTACCTTCAAGTTCAAGAAGACAACTAAGGTGATGTTAATAGCCCATGTTATTTTGGAAGATTATCGTATTCCTTATGCCACCAACTTGAGAGGAGGTTGCCTTGCTTAATACTGGGGGCTTTGCATGGCTTTTGTATGGTGCATCATCAGCAATGTGCTATAACTCTATTAAAATATACATGTATGAACATAGACATAGTGCATGAGAAGTATCACTTTAGAACTTAAACATCTCCCTTTTCACTCAATTGAATTTGTGAGATCCTTCAAGTGTATAGTATCATATAAGTGCCAAAGTGTTGACATTAGCCCTTTCTATGGAAGGTTTCAGGCAAAGATACAACTTTCTTGGTGGAAGTCTTAAAGATATAAATCCCTTACAAGGACAACAATGTATGTGCTTAAGCTGCCAAATAGCAGAAAGACTCAGCTGCCCAGGTCCCCTTTTCCAGAAATTAAATCTTTCTAATCTTTTCCCACTGCATCATGAGAGTAATGGTCTGATGCTCAGGGAAGCTTTTCACATGCTTGGCTTGAGGCAGTAGCAAGATGTCATGAAGTTAAACAAAAGTATAGATTCATACTGGTTTTAATAAAGGAGGCTGCAGTGAGGCACAATGAAGGCATTCGTGTAGTCTAGCCATTGATAAATTTGGGTCTTAGTATTGAGTCATTTCCAACTGATGTATATCTAGAATTGGTAGTTACATAGAAAAGCTTTTATTACATGGTACTTTAAGTGCATTCTCAATACAAATATTCCAACACTGCAGAAAAGAGTAGAATAAAGTAGAGTCATCGTCTCCCTTTCTTCCTACCTTGTTTGAGGGGAAACAATCACCACCATAGTGTGACACTCAGTTTTTTCCAGCTCTATTTTGGCTCGCTGGGGTGAGCTACAGTTACTCCGGTCAAAGATTCTTCTTTTAAAATGACATAGTGTTTTTACTCTTCCTTCACAATACTTCTTGACATTAAGAGCATCCATCTTGTGTTTTGGTTTTTTGGGCTCCAGTACTAAGTCTTCTTGGCTCTGCCTCCTATCTTGGAATGATGACCTTCCTGCTTCACTTTGAGTTGTTTGTGTGTCCCATCTTGAACTATTTATTGGCGCTTAGACTCACTGGCTAGTCTTACCTGCTTTGAGACCTTTAGCTGCCTTCATTGCTGAGCCATCATCTCTGTCCTCATCCAGTACTCTTGATCACTCTACCCTTACATGCACCAAGTGTCTCATTGACTCAAGATCTTCACTTTCCAGTCTAACACTGACTTCTCATTTCCAAGGTGTTGTTACTTCTGGAATCTTGTTTCACACTTGAGTGAGTTAGAAACTCAGCCACCAGTATTGATCCTTCTTTCTACTGTGAGTTTGGAGGAACTGTCAGATCTGAAATATGCAGATTTTTGGGTCATCTAGTACTCTTCATTTGTTTGTGGCTACATTACCACTCCTTAATTTTCAGCCTCCTGTTCCTCTCTGAATGGAGATTATTTCTTTTAAAACAGAAATTCCTTTTCTGCTGAATGAGGGTAATGATGTTAGCCCAACCCTGTGTCCTTTCTCAGTGCTGCCGCGGAAATGGTTCCTTTTGTCTGGGAAGGAGTTGGTCATGTTTTCTTGTCTCCTGTCTTATGAAACTTTTCATGTTTTGTAATTGCATGAATATTTGAAATGGAGTGTTAGAAAGTAAGCCACACTTTATTAATGTCTTTAGTCATAGTTTGATTCCACAGCCCAGTTGAAGTTGAGGGACATCTATATGTGTTCACTGATGGCCAGACAATACAGGTGCACAGGCTACATGGTATGTATTTGGAGCCTGATCTTCTTTATTAAGGGAGGACTAATTTCAGGCTTGTTTTTCTAGCCCCTGTAACAGTCGTATCCTTTTGATTTTTGTTGCTGTTTAAGTAAGAGATTGCTCAGTCATTCAGTTGCTTACTGTCAAGTGTGAGTTCAGATCCTGAGCACCCATGTAAAGAGCTGGGCCTGGTGGTATATACCAGTGATTCTGCCATTGGGCAGGTAGAAACAGAAACAACAGGATCCGCTAAGCTTGATGGCCAGCTAATCTCACTTAATCAGTGAGCTCCTGGTTCATTAAGGGAACTTTTTTAAAAAATAGAGAAGACATCTGACATTGGCTTCTAATTTCCATGTACACATCATAATTGTGTATGTAGCACACTTCCTCCTACATGTATATACTTACACACACACACACACACACACACACACACAGAGAGAGAGAGAGAGAGAGAGAGAGAGAGAGACAGACAGACAGACAGACACACTCAGGTTGATGTATGCCCAGACCATTTAGTAAGCTTATAGAGTTTTACAACCAAAAACCCAAGCAGAGAATACTTTTTCACTTAGAAAGAAAATCAGAACTTTTCACTGTTACTTCCCAGCCTACCTTTCACTGGCTCCCAGCACTGCTCATCCACTAACCACCTTGTTTCTATTGATTTGTCTATTCTGGATGGGAAATAAATGAAATCAAGCAGGCATGTTCTTTTGTGATTGCCTTTTTTTCATGTAGAAGAAAGTTGTTTTCAAGGTTTACCCGTTTGTGTCATGTTGAATTTGCCTTGCTTATGTTGACATACCATATTTGATTGCTTGAATAGGTCTCATTTTATTCATCCAAGTTATTTGGTGGGCCTTTTGGTTTCTCAGGACTGTTGTAAATGTGCTGTTTTGACTATACCTTTATGACTTCATCATGGATTTCATTTATCTATCCTACTTGCTAGAATGCCTGGGTTATGTGATAAGTCTGTCTAACCCTTTCTGCAACTGTGGTGGTTTTCCAAGGCAGAAATATGGATCACAGGCTCTTTCACCAGCAGACTTTCAGAGATATTCCTAGCCATTGTAATGCACATCTCTAAATTCAAGAATTCAAGTAGTTCTCTTCTGAGGAGTTTTTTTTTTTTTTTAAACTTTTTTCTTTTTTAATTTAAAATTGAAACAAGGTTGTTTTACATGTCAATCCCCATTCCCTCACCCTCCCATCTTCCCCTGTCACTCCCACCAAACCCCAGCCCATCCCCTTTCTGCTCTCCAGGGAGGGTGAAACCTTCCATGGTGAGTCTTCAAAGTCTGTCATATCATTTGAGGCAGGGTCTAGGCCCTCCCCCATGTGTCTAGGCTGAGAGTATCCCTCTATGTGTGATGGGCTCTCAAAGTCCATCTGTATACTAGTGATAAATACTGATCTATTTCCAGAGGCCCCACAGACTGCCTAGTCCTTGTAACACCCACATTTAAGGGATCTGGGTTGGTCCTATGCTGATTTCTCAGCTATCATATTGGAGTGCATGCGCTCCCCCTTGTTCAGGTCAGCTGATTTTGTGGGTTTCTCCAGCCTGGTCTTGACCCATTTGCTCATTATTTTTCCTTCTCTGCAACTGGATTCCAGGAGTTCAGCTCAGTGTTTAGCTGTCGCTGTCTGCTTCTGCTTCCATCAGCTACTAGATGCAGGCTCTAGGATGGCATATAAGGTAGTTGTCAATCTTATTATGATGGAAGGACATTAAAGGTAGCCTCTCCACTATTGCTTAGATTGTTAGTTGGGTTCATCCTTGTAGATCTCTGGGCATTTCCTTGGTGCCAGATTTCTCCTATTATGTTATCTCTTTTCTTGTTCTCCTCTATTCTTTCCCTATCTCAATCTTCCTGTTCCCTCATGCCCACATCTCCACTCCTCTTCTCCCCTTCTCTTTTTTCTAACTCTGTCTCCCCTCTTCTGAGGAGTTTTTAAACTTTTAAATGGCTTTACTAAATTTAAATCGACTCCCATAACAAGTTAAGGGACTACCTATCACCTGTGTCATGGTTGGCCAAACTCTATTGTAGTGTTGTCTTTCTAAAGATAACAAAGTGCACTGGGCATTTTATAAACATCTTTGACTTTCATAGCTTAATTCTTGAAATGACATTTAACTGCTATAAACCTTGAAGCAAATTAAAGGTTCAAATTGTGCTTTAATTTCTCTGTATTTGTTGGGATTATTGTAATGTTACTTTTTTAGACTCATCGATAGGCTGTTGTCTTGTGGAATTTTATTTTCCTTTTTAATAAGTAGCTATAAATGTCTTTTTTATTTTTAGACTAAACTTCAGTGGCTCTGTGAGGAACTGAAGGAGAGAGAAAACAGAGAGATGAGTCTACGGCAGCAGCTGGTGCTCTGCAGACAGGAGCTCAGGGACCTGACAGAACACAAGGAGTCTGAGCTCCTGTCTCTGTTTGAGCACATCGAGAGGCAGGAGCAGCTTCTGGAGGAGTTCCACAACGAGAAGAGAGGTGGGTCCGTGTGCTCCCTCTCCTCCTCCTGTGCCTTGATGGGACCATGGGGCTGGAAAAAGCCTACTGGCACCTCTTAAGACTTTTTCCAAATTGTGCTCCTTACCTCGTGTCTTCTTATCTCTCTTCACTTCTGAGACTATTAGAGCAAGCTGGCGAGCCTTGATACTTTCCTTTGGCCACAGTGTCCTTTTGTGTGCTTTCAATATTTACCTATGGGACGTGTGTAAGAATTGACTTGGTACGGCTCTCTCTTCTCCCCTGATAAAGAGATTGAAGTACAATGTCCATTCATTCAACAAATGTTTGTTTTATTTTAAGGAATCTCTCCTTGGTGTGTGAGAACATACCAATGAATAACACAAAGGTGAAGGCCCTTTATTCCGGTTATGTTGTATTGACTGGAGTGGCAGAAAATGAATATGAGAAGTAGATGCTCACATATTAGGAGGTATAAACTTACCAGTGAAAATAATGGACTAAGAGAGGCAGAGTTTGGAAGAATGATGGCAGAGTCAAACATTACGGAAATGATTTAGAATAGTACATGTACCTTAGCGTTCATCATAACAGGATAAAAGAAAAATGATACCTAAAACCCCAGGAAGTTAAGTCCTCTTGTCCTTAAGTCATTGTTTTATTGCCTTATTGATGAACTGTATTAGGGATCACAGCTTATTGTAGTGCGCCCTTAAGGAAACCAGAAACAATACATGACAATCCTTGTTCAGATATTCCCTTTAAAAATAACTTCATTTTCCATTTTTATATGTATGGAAAATTAAGTGTTAAATGAAAAACCATCTTAATAGTGTCATTGTGGGGGCTTGCCCATCCAATTCAGTTGAGTATGGTTATCTGTGGCTACAGGACATGTCAAAGGATGATTTTATATTTTTTTTAATGGCAGTAGAATAATAATAGTACAATTCTATAGCTGGCTATAGATAACAAATCAGCTTTATTGTCAGTTGTCAGTAAATAGTATTTGGCCCTGTCATTTCTTTGTATTAGGATTAATGTGGCATACAAAATCCCAAGAAGAAAATATTTATACACATAGCTTGAAAAGGAAAACTACTACTAAGAGTTGAAGTAAGACTTTTGTAACAGAATAATTTCCCAGTTGTTTTTAGTCAATGTCTGTTAACCAAGAATCCAAGTAGCAAGCAGTAGAGGGAACAGACGCCGTCTACTTCCCTTTTATCTTCTGCTCAGAGATTGAGAGTTTTTTCTTAGCAGTAGTGGCTGCAGCTGGGGCAAGCATCTAGACAGTCCTTGCCTAGATGTGCCACTTTATTTTAGCTCAGTGCACCTCTACTTTATACTGATAAGAAATGCACTGGGTGGATAATGTGCCCACTGGTACATATACAGGGAAACATGGAGGTTTCAGGAAGGCAGTGGTTAGTAAATGCTTACATAGTGTTGTACATCCAATGCTAGAGTACAGTGCACAAGAAGGCATGCCAAGTGTTTTGAGCATGCAAATGACAACTAAATGAAACAGCATATTCAGAGAGGGTAAATATTAACAATTTGTGAAAGAAAAATCATAATTTAAAAAAAGAAACATAGTTATAGTTTAGATTTGTAAAGTGATGATATCTGGGCATTGACCCAATTTTCTTTTCATTTTGAAATTCCTTGGCCACCAATTGTAGGCATTTTCCTTATCACATAGATTAGAAGTGAGATTCCATTTGAGTTTTATTTGTACATTATTTATTGGCTGTCCAGTCACACCCACCCATTTCTGTTACTTGCCAAATCACATCAGTTTTTCAAAACTGTCTTACTCAAAGAAAAATGTGTAATAACAACACAGAAATACTAGTCATTGTTGCTTAGTATAAAGATAAAGGAAAATAAAATTTTATTTTTTGTTGATCATTCCTGTTAGAGGTAGCTTGAAATTGGGGGAACTTGTATTATGAAATAGTAGATAATAAAGAATAAATTTTCTACAATAAGATGCTTGAAGAAGATAAGAATGAGCTAGAGTAAACGCTAGAGTACTGGACTCTAGTTTCCTAGAGAGAATACATGCATACAGACAAGACAACGACAGTTGCTCCTAATACAGGGTAGAATTTATTAAGAATCAGCACCTCAGATTTTCCTCACAACTGAGATAGAGAATAAATGAAAGAAAGATTAATAAGGCTGGTAGAACAAGGGAGGGGCTAGAGTATAAAATTAGGAAAGAAAAATTGAAGAATTGTATGGGAACCCATCCTTTAAAAAAAAAAAAAGACAACCACATGAATACAAATTTTCACATTGTATTTTTCTTGTAATAGTAAAATAAACCAAATTTATGTTTTATTATTGAAATGTCAGCAAGTATCTGAGCTCTCTATTGACTAAGTGATCACTGGAAATTAGCAGTGAAGTCCTCACTGGGAACCCAAAGGTGCAAGGTGTCACTTAATTTTATTTTTATAGTATGTGTCTTTATTGTTAATGTGAACATAACATGATTTAAAAGATTTTTCAGAGCTTTTTTAAGGTCTTTTTCTTTTTAATAGAGTCTAAATTACAGAGATAAAAATTGGTTTGTCTTGTTTGTTTGGGAAATTTGTTAACAGTAATTAGAGTTGATGACAAAGAAATCAATTTACCTAAGTTCTTTTTATTATCATGCATGTTATTAATGATTAATTATGGTTATATTATTAAGCATTAAGCTACTTGTGGATCAAGATAATTTAATGAGTTAATTATCTTGTAGTACCACAGATGTTGGGTTGGAAATGAATGGACTGATGATGAATTACTCTTCAAATTTTGCACATGTCATGGTACCAGATCAAAGGAAGTGTTAGTAAGTAGCTGCTTTTTTTGAGACCGTAGAGAGTATGAGGATTTATAATCTCCAAATCTCTAAAATCAAAAGTATATTACATAACCAATAGTGATACCCTGTCTTTGTTCAGCCTCCTTGGCTTGTTGATGTGTGGTTAAGTGAAAAATCTCTTTCTGTGTTTTAATACTTCTGTTTCTGCAAGCTCCTCCTCTCTGTGTTCAGTATTGTGATGATGGATGGTTTGCTTCCAGTTTCTGTAAGTTACTATTTGGTAAAACTTCCCAGAACACGGCAAGGTTTCTGCAATAGCTTCCAGTTAGCTCCTCATCTGTTCTCCAGTGACCTGGCAATCCAGCCCTTCTCTGTGAAGTGGGCTTTGTATGTCTCCCATTGCCTCAGCCAATTAAGACCTTAAAATTAGGCTTTGAGGAACCCTGCCCATGCTTCCAGAAACATAATAGCGCTACTTTCATTGAAGGAGATGAGAAGTGTTTAAGTTTGGCCAGTGAACAAAGCAAGGATAAAAAGCAAGTGCTAAAATCATAATTAGCCCTGAATATTTTAATGCAAAAAGGGTATCAGTTTTTGGACACTATTTCACCATTATGTTAGATTTTCCTCCGTAATTTATAGTTCACAGTCCCCCACCCTCTCCCACCCCCAGCTTCTTATAGAGGCAATTAAGTTATAGAGTAAGACATGTAAGACATTTGGAAAAGGGTATTACTTCCTTACTTGGGAAGAAAAGTTTTGCTGTGTTAGGTTTAGGCACGAGTTGAGATACTGCTGTTGCTGCAAGCCTGATTAAAGTTTTAGAATTTAAGTTCTTTAGAAAATCTTTCTTTGATTTGTCAGTAAGCATTTTTTAAATGGCTTTCGTGCTCACATGCATTTCTGTTGTCATTAGAGTGAACACCCCCTTCCCTATTTGTAGCCATGTGATGTCTCTGTGGGCTTCTCCTTCAAGGAGACTGTCAGTTTGCATTGATGAAATCCTTAGCTCTCCCTACCATGCTTGAATGACAGTACCTTTTGAAAAGGCTGAAGGAAGAAGGAACTGACCCCTCAACTTTCAAATGACAGGAGTTCCCCTCCTCAATTCTGGCTTATTTGTCCTTTGTGTATCAGAGAGGGATGACAATATATGTGATCCAATTTCAGGAACATAAGTTTTCAGAATAATTTGTTTTGCTTTGTGATGCTTGGATTGTACCCATGGTCTTACATATAACAAGTAAGAGTTCTAATACTGGGATACAGATAAGGCTCATGAAAGAAAAATTAGATAAATTACTTGCTTATGTGTGAACATTCTGCCTCATAGATAAGAAATGCTTCAAATAACTTTTTTTTATTAGACTGAGAATGGCAAAATATATTATCCCTGACACACTAAGTATATATGCTATGTCTTTTCTTTATGAATATTAGGGTTCAAAGAGCAGAGATAGGTCTCTATGGTTTTGTGTTGTTTTGGAAGAATGGACAAAGTGTGTGTAACCCCAGTGATAAGGGCTTGGTATCACATGAATGCTAAATAGGTGTTCTACCACATTGATCCTGCCTGCAGCATGGCAAGATGCTGTTTCCCAGCAGTGCTACTGTGATGATTTTAATTAGCTGTTTTTTATGGCTAGAGACACTACACAGCGAACAACATGTAGCTATATGTCCTTACCCCAAAGCTCCAGTGATTCTGTCTATGCTTGGAATAAAGAAGAGTGTCCTACCCTACTCCTTATACTAGGTCACCTTTGTTACTGTTCAGGCATCTGTACTGGCCTGTCCTTGGGGTCCTGACAGGACATGCCCTCAGCTGCAGCCACTAAGAGCACCACCTGTGAACATTCACTATGTTCCCCTTTAAAAGGGCCCTGCCCATCTCCCATCTTTCCTGCTCTCTTTCTTTCTCTCCCTCTCTCTGTCTATTCCCACCTCCCTCCCCTCCTCTCTCCTCTCCTCCCTGTCCTCTCTTTCCCTTCCCCTCCCTCCTGCTGCTCTTGTCTCCAGAGGCTGGTCTCCTCACTTACCTTTCCCCATTTTATAATCCCTTTCCATAAAAAAAAAAAAAAAAAAAAAAAAAAACCCTTCTGCTTGAACCCTGTTGCATGGTGTCTTTCTCTTGTGCAACTTGATATGCCATGTTTTATTGAGACTAATGGGAAACCTGCCCTGTCCTCAACAGAAAGAGAGGGTGAATGGAGAGGGGATTAGGGCAAGAGGGGTATATGTATGTATGTGTGTGTGTGTGTGGGGGGGAATACTTCAGCTGGGATGCTATACAAATAAATTTATTAAAAAAGAAAGTAAACTCAATACTATAATGAAAAAAAGAAAAATGTCCTCTTATATTTCATTCTCTTTCTTTTCTTTGGTTTCCTTTCCTTTCTTTTCTTTTCTGAGAAGTACCAGATGCCTTCCTTATGACCCAGAAACAGTTCATTTTTCAATGTAGTCCTAATATGTACTTATTGTCCTTTTTTACCACACAAAATGCCATCCAAGAATGTTTACTTAATGACATCAATTTAACATTTCCTCATTTATTAAGTGATAGTTTGAAATAATTTAACCGTGTGTGTGTGTGTATGTGTGTGTGTGTGTGTGTGTGTGTGTGTGTGCATGCATGTGTGCGTGACTTTTACCCAACTACTTCCTTACTTCCTTCTTAGTTCATCTCTTTACTTATTCCTATCCTAGAATATGCTGTAACAGATTTACATAGTTTTTAAAAACTGTTCAACAGGGTAGAAGAATGATGTCCAAAATCAAAAACACAAATATGACCTATAAATATAATTTTAACTTGTCTTATAATCACATTGAAAGATGTGAATATTAATTTTAGTATACTTATATTGCTATGTATTAACTATGATCGTTTTATTAGGATAAATATTACTGAGTTATTTAATATTCTTTATCAATTGAGCCTTCAAATATGTTACACAAATTACTCCACACCACATCTGAGTTTCAACCTGCCATATTTCACATGTCCAGTATTTTTTATGTGTCTCATGGTTTTCTTTTTTGGAAAAACACCATCCAGGAGAGGCACCTGTGTCAGATGGTTTAGCATCCCTTATAGTTCTTTATGAGAGATTGTCTGAACTATGATTGGCAAGATCACTGACAATTCTCTTGGAAGTTCAAAATAATTAATGCAAATTCAAGCTTATATATTGTATTATTTTAAAAAGTATCATCTATATTGAAAATTACTGGAGCTAGGGCATGGTAGTGCATGCTTTTAAGCCTAACACCAAGGAGACAGAGTTTGAGGTTAGCCTGGTCTATAACAAGTTCCAGAGCAGCCAGGACTGCATAGAGAATCTGTCTCAAAACAGACAAACAAACAAACAAACAAACAAACAAAAACAAGAGAGAAACTCCAAACATACAAACAAAACAAAAAACCCCAAAACAAAACACAAATATTCAACCAAAAATCCCGCTAGACACTTTATGATGTAGGCAGTTTGTGCCTGCTGTAGCAAACTATAAGGAGAGAATTAAAGTATGTAGACATGATTCCCTTAGATAGTAGATATCTCAGTAGTAGATAAATCATAAAGAAAGGCATTTGAAAGATATTTAATTTCTTGCTTGGATTTTCTCTGTGTTGTATGGATGCTGGCTGAGAATTTTGGCTATTGTTCTATACAGAGCTTATTCTTTGGAGTCCACAGGTCTTTGGTTCAACAAACAGAAATTAGTAAATGTTTTGCTGAATTTAAGTTAATTTCCCTTAGACAGTGGTTCTCAACTTTCATAATGCTGTTACTCTTTCTATGGTGACCCCAACCATAAAATTATTTTATTGCTACTTCACAACTGTAATCCAGCTACTGTTATGATTTGTAATGTAAATATTGATATATGACCCCGTTGGGTGTCGTGACCCATATGCTGAGAACCACTGTCTTTGACTGTTATTGCCATAGCTTAGGAACTTGATTTTCTTCCTTATATCAAATTGTTTGGCCCAAATTTTTATTTTTCAAAGTTCCTGAAATTTGACCCCATGTATTAGGAAATAAATGACAAAGGCCCAATTATTTTCTTAGTACCTATAACATTTACCATAGACTATGTTAGACTCATTATGGTAATTTCACAGATAACCTTCCATTTTGAATCTAGACTGAGGAAAGGAGGAATACATACTCATAAGGAGTGCAACAAGACTTTTGGTCTTTGGATAATTAAAGAGAGCCCTTGGTGGATGTGGCTGGCTGCTTGTGTGGAGAACAGCCGTGGACCCTCCTTTCTGTTAAAGCATGGTCTTTTCTCACTGTTCACCAGTCAGCAGATTCAATAATCATTTTGTGAAAAGAAGTATGCTGTCAGCTCTATCCCAATCTATCAGTGACACAAGTTCTTAGGGGAGAAAATATCCCGGGCTCTTTACTATGAGTTGTAATGTGCTTCTCCAAGGGTTCTATTCTCTCTGGCGTTATTTTCTGAGTGCCAACATTTATAGATACATGTAATGTTGGCCTTAATGTTTGTGGCTTTTATATGCATAGGCCATTTCTACCTTGTAATATTTCACATCTTTTTCTTCTCTACCTGTGGGTTATGTATTGTGCCTGTGGACTCTCTTCATTTATTTCTTTTATTTATTTATTAGAGATCAAGTATCCTCCAACTTGATGAGGTCCTCTCTTGTAGGATGTTTACCTGTAACAGCTTACACATAAAGTGCGCCTGTCTTCTCCACAGTGATTTTATTAGTATTGGTGACAAGCAGCTGTGGTTTTGTTTAACTTGCTAGTATCTCTGTCTTTATTGTTTTATTGTATGATTAGATTTAACTCTCATGGTCTTTCCAGCTAGATCAGGTCATTCATCATCTGTGGAAAAATGAAATTGGTCCAAACTTGTGCTTTTCAAGTAACACTTTATAAGCTTAGGGCATTTGCAAATTGGCTGTATCGGTTGAGAAATGAAAAGCTTGGGGGATTGTTCTTGTGACTTTTAACTTGGTTATTTACCAGTTCAGAATATCAGTGGGGAATAACCGCATTACTGCCTGACATAGTTTGGTAGGGAAACCTGTGATAAAACAGATGACAGCAAGGAAGTTTTACATGGTTACTGTGCCTCTCAGTAGCCTCCTTAGGAGGCCTGTGAAGTGCTTCCTTGTACTTGGGATAATGCAGTGATAGGATCATGGGTGTCTGCCCGTCCACTCAGCTGAAGACACTGCCTCCCCTGTATTGTGGCTACCCATAGGATTCTCTGAACATCTGCTTGGAGGAAGCTGGATTGTTTTTGTAGGTGTACATGGATTCCCCCAAAACTAATGGTGAATGAAAAGCGCCTGAGGGCACAATGGGGTTTGCCCATGTTCACTGGTCCATTGGTTTTCAACCGCTCCATGCTAGACATGGCTGGTGTGTGAGGAGAACCCTAAAGCATGGACCTTCATTTATGTCATAGCAAATACAGAGTCAGCCTGCTCAGATCTTGTGAGCTTTTTTGGGGGGGGGGTGTGAGGAGAACTGCAGAAATTCATATGATTGGGAATCTTCAGTAGAACACTTTGGAAAACATGCTTAGCAGTTTTCCTTGTGTTAACCCATCTCGGCGACTTGGCTGTGACTGAGGCAGACCTTAGTATCACAATTCCTAATTTTCAAACCATTTTTGTAAAAACCCATCTTACTAATTTTTTAAAGACATTATTCAAATTAATTTATTTCTAAAGAGGTTTGTTGATTTAGGGTACTAGGTACGAATTCCCTGGAGATGTCCTTGTGTCATCTATGAAATTAAAGTCGAAGAGGCAAATTAATTTCATGTATTCATAGCAAAATCAGCTAACCAAAGTGAATGGACATGCAGATAGTTCAGTAAGTGAATACTGTTGGCTTGGGGAATGCGTGTTCTCCGTTTTGAAGGACAGATGTCTCTATTGCACTGACACTTATCTTCCCCCAGTGTGCTGGCGTCTGGCATTTTTGTTTGAAGGCGGGTGGTTAGTTTTATATTTTGCATCATATGCAGGGTATATTAGTACAATAGAAACACGCATATGTGCGCAAACTGGGAGTATTCACACATTCACATGTGTGTGGCACAGTCTCCGTGAGTTAATCTTTTGACCATGTCAAAAGGGCAAGTAATAAAAACGAATTTACCAAGATTTCCTGAGTGTTTTCATTGGTCTTCTATTGTTCCCAGTTGGACATGTGACTTATCTGTGGAGAACATCTGACCCCATCTATGGAAATCATGAAAACCATTCCATGAAAGTAGAAAACCAAAATTAATTAGCTTTCTATGCCAAAGAGCAAAAGAGCATTTTATTTTTAGCAGCCGTGTTCAGTTTTCTGCAGTGGATGAATGTTTGTTCTAGTTGTTAAGTTACCAAGATTTATTTGTGCTCTAGAGTATGCAAGTTAATGATCTCAGCCAGTACTTATTTGTATTATTTTAAAAGAAACTGTTGAACAATTTACATATCAGATAGTTTATTTCCCAAATCTGGTTCTGGTTTCTGAATTTGTCTGGGTGAATGTTTTTCTGGAGTTAGTTTGTTGTCATGCCTTGTTATTCTAAATCACTTCTGATTTTTTTTTTCTTACTCTGCTCAAGAAAAATAACCAATTAAAGTCAATAGGATATATATGCTATAAATTTCCTATTTGTGCATCATTTGTATAACTTGATGTAAGGATGAATTTATTAATTTGATGATTAAAAAGAACAAAAATCATTGTCTCTTTTTAAGATATTTTTCTGTATTGAAAATAGATTTTTCTCATATACTATATCCTGATTACTGTTTCTCCTCCTTCTGCTCCCCTAGTTCCTCCCATCTTCCCTACTATCTGAATCCACTTTCTGTCTCTCACTAGAATGCAAACAGGTTAAAAAAAAAATCAGTCTTAGTCAGAACCAATTTTTGTTTTAGCAAAGGAGTTTCTGTTTTGAATATGCGCTTGTTCTTCTTATTTTTTTCTAGTTTGTGGATTTGTTATTGATGTGAAGCAAAAACAGTACATTTATTTCCACTTCCTCACATTCTCAATACTGTTGATAATAAGAAACTAAACCATTCAGAATAAAAATCTGAATGGTAAAAGAGAATGGGAGCTCCATTTATATTTTTGAGAATGAGAAGAATAAAATAGCTGTGAGTGACTATCTCTAACAAGAAACATCAAAACAGGACTGCTGATGGAGTTGATGCTCAGCTGGTAGTGTGCTCGAATAGTCAGCACAGTGTCCTAGCTTTAAGGTCACCTGTGACTGCGCACTGAGTCTGAGGCCTGTCCGAGAAAAATACCTCTGAGAAAAAGGGAAAATACTTTGGAGAAGTGTACAATACACCTAGAAGGCAATCCTCCTTTGTTAGGACATCTCACTTGTCCTTATAGAGTGTCATTCAATACAAAGTTAATTCATCCTTTGAACTGATGAAGTCACTCTGTACATACACAGTTTTAGACGGCCTTACATGATTATATAGTTTGTCCATTAGAATGCAAAGGGAGAAGAGCCAGTAAGACCCTGCAAATGGAGAGAAAAATAATAGTTCTGCCAAACCTTAAGATATTATATAAAATTTCTATTAAAAAGAGCTTCCGATGGTGCAGAATAGGAAATCCAGAAATAGATTCAATAAATACTTAGAGAACCTTAGTTTACAGTAAAGCTGGGATTGGAAATCAGCAGAGATGGATAGGCTTTCAATAAAAATGCCATAAAATCGGGTGTGTATAAATATAGAATTTATATTATTTGTGACAGCATCTAGGAGTATAAATTTTAAATAGTTCATATATTTTAAAATGTTTAATTCAAATGTTATAAGATATAGGCACATGCCTGCATAACCCGGCATCAGGCAAAACTTAACTACTAGCTGGATTCATAGGCAATCAGGGAGAAAGGAATGGAAGTTTTGGTTGTGTGGAATATGTTTTAAATTGATAGAAAATGCACACCATAAATAACATACAATGTTAAACAGCAGGGACAATTATTTGATAGTATTCACAGAGCGAGCATAGTATATAAATAGCAGTTAGAAAACTCCAATTGTGTGACATTGTCTTTGAGGAGAGGGAGCAGATCATCTCATACATTGCTGGTGGGATTGTAAAAGGATATGGCTCCTTTTAAAAAGACTTTGAGTATAGTTCCTTTTATTTTTTAGTTCTTTAATGAATTTATATCAGAGATACAGTGGAAATAACAGACAATCTCTAGTAAATAAGACTGCTATTGTCGCATGGTTTGAATTATAAAATAATAGTTAAGTAGCAGGTTTTGGGGTACTTGCTTCTGAATTTATTGGAGTTCAGTGGTAGGTGTCTTGGGATGTAGACGAAGAGCATTGACCTTGCATTGATGGTAGTTGTAATTGGACAGGATTTCTCAGCTGTTGAATTGATCTGCCTGCCTTCTTTGCATAAGTGTAGAAATTTCCATGACTACAATTTTATTAACAAAGGAAGAAATGAAGCTGGAGAGAGGTAAGGAAGACAACTGGGATAGAAAAGGAGTGAGGAACTTAAAGTTGACTGTCATTATTTTCCAGGTGTGTATTTTCACTTTTGGATGCCCCTCCATTTGTAGCCCTAATTTGTAGCTCTTAAATAGCTGCATGGTTTCTTTACCTTCTGAAGAGCTACCCCACCAGACTCAACCGTAAAGTGCCCTGTGCGTGGATTATTCACGTCAAGATATAAGGGGAAGAATAAGCAGAACCTCTGAGCTGTAATGTGTGTGTAATCTTTGCACATTTTAAATTATATGTATGAAATAGGGAATCCTGCTTGACATTTCTCTTATTTTATAAATGTAATTGATTATTTTCAGGCAGCTGAATTGTAGATTTTATTTAGAGAATGTTACTTGCATTTCTCTCTAATAAGATTTTAAAATATTCTTTTGATTAGAATACATTGGATTAGGATGTTTATGTTAGTTTCTTTTCACCCTCCACATGAATACTGACAGTTTAACTCCCAATTTAATCCTAATGAAATCTAATGATCTAAGACTCCATACAGATTCCATCATCTTAAATGTAATTGTGTGATAAGGACCAAATAAAAGCGTGATTCTTAGTGTGCCTTTCCTATTATGTAAGAATTTGTCTTGGGAGAATGAAGTTCCTGAATTCTAGTAGTATAAATTGTAGCAGTATCCACTTTCTGAGTTTACTTTAAAATAAAATGTTGCCACTCACTTAATTTTCCTTGGTCTTCTAAACACCACAGGGAGGGAGGTAGTGGCTGTCAATGTGAAGTGTATCGTGATGTTCTTGGTATGGAGCTGACCTGATTGGACTGTGTCCATGGAAATCTACATGTGGCAGAACTAAACTGTTTCTGTCTCTGTTTTTCTCTCTCTCTTTGTTTGCCTGTCTGTCTGTCTTAAAGTTTCTCCTGCTGTGATAAGTCCCCATGACCAAGTAATTTTGGAAGAAAGAGATTGTGTCTTCAAGCTCCTAAGTCCATCCCCAGGAGGAGCCAGGGCAGGAACTCTGTAAGCGCCTGGAGTCAGGAGCAGGGTCCAAGGCTATCGAGGAATTCTGCCTGATTGTTTTCTCTCCATGTCTTGCTCAGCCTACTTTCTTGCCCAGGACTGGCACTAACCCCAGTGAGCTGCACACATCCACATCAGTCATGAATGAAAATGCCCTACAGACTTTCTCACACCTGTCTTAGGAGACATTTTCTCAGCTGAGTGTCTCTTTCCAAATGGCTTTTGCTGGCCTCAAGTTGACATGGAACTAGCCAGCACATTCACATAGACTTCTGTGCAGTTACAGATAATAACATAAGTGAATCTGACTGCACTGGCAAGGTTTAGGTCAGCTTGACACAAGCAAGAGTCATCAAAGAGCCTCCATTGATAAAATACCTCCCTAAGATCCAGCTGTAAGGCATTTTCTTAATTAGTGATCAATGTGGGAGGCCCCAACCTATGCTATATGGTACCATCCTTGTGCATGGACTGAATGGGAAGCTTCATGCCAATGAGAAACCTAGTCCAAATAAAAAACAAAGGCAGGCAACACCTGAGGATAATCCCAGGACTGTCCTCTAGCTGCCACATGTATGTGTACACATGTGTATACACACACACACACACACACACACACACACACACACACACACTCAGGAAACCTGACACTGCTTAACAGAGGTCCCCTAAGTACCTCATCAAAGTACAAATCGTGCTGAAAATTTCAGAGAACAGAAGGTTTTTAGTGAAGGAACATGACCAAATATTTGTATAGAAGTTCTTTAAAAATCGTAAGTTGTCCTTAGAGACATTGGGGAGGGAGAGGGCTTCATGCCTTGCTTCTTAGTCATCTTTATTTCCAGTGAAGGAATGGACCAGGAAGGGTTGGGCAACCCCTCTAACCCCTCCTGTCCCCCTGTTCAGCTCTTTTAATACAGTAGTGAGATATTTCCCACCGTTTCTCAATTTGTACATTATTATTCTCTGTTTTAAGAACTTTCCTCTTTTCCACTGGTTTCATTCTTTCTGATTATTGTGAAGAATATTTAAAATAAATAATTTGCATGGTGTATGCATGCTTATCCTGGGACATTCTATTTGACATTTTGCTTTGTGTATTTGCGTTACTGTACCTATTAGAACTTTTCATTTTCGCTTTTTTTGAAGAGGATTGCTCTAACTGTAGCAGAATTCACAAAATCACCTGCAGTTGTTCTCAGGTATTCCAGCACCTACTGGACATGCCCAGACCTTGAGGTGAAATAATCCATTATGTCTATGAAGTCATAAGGCCCAGGTTTGAGTTCTAGCGCCTTGTCACCTCTGAAAGCTTTCCTAGCACTTTTGTCCTTCATTCTCTTTGTTTGGTGCAGTTGATAATATTTACCTGGCAAGGGGCCAAGATTAGAGCCACAGATTAGGAAAAGTGTGTACAAGAAAGGACTCAGTAAATACTAGCTGCCATTTCACTGCAAATGTCACAGTTTTTTTTTCTGAGTCTCATTAGACATCACATAATCCAGAGGCGGAGCTTGAGGAAAGGTGATGATAATAGTATGACCAAGGGCAGTGTGCAGGGGCACATGGAATGTTTAGGGCTGATGGATGAGTATAGGGCATCAGGTCACAACTTTTCGGGTGCCTACTCATCTACCTTCAGAACTAGAAATGCATAGAAACCTCTTCAGTCATGCTGCTCGCATTGTATTGGGTGAACACAGAATTTAAAAGCAGCCATATTGAATATATTAGGTTATCGCTTTGTGACATTAGAGGGTTGCAGATTGCCTTTCTAATGAGATCAGTGTAGGATGCATGGAGAGAGCAATTAGATTGAAGAACGATTAGATTAGATCCATGAGGCTATCTGGGAGGTAAATATCCCTATCAGATAAAAGCACCAATGCAATGTTTATGATATAGCCAGTACCAGGCTTGTTTGAGGAGCAGTAGGAAGCCAGAGTTCCTGGAGCAGGCAGAGTAATGATGAGTGTGGTTGTGGGGCTTTTGAAAAAGAGTGAACACAAAAATGATACCAATGCTTTTTTGCTTTGAACAGTTATAAAATGGAGATCCTGTCTGAGGTGGGGTAGAACAGAAAAGGTAACTGAGTAAGAAGTAAGCTAAGCGTTGGATCAATTTTAAAATTGAAAGCATTCTTGTTCAGGTTGCCTGGGCTAACTCTCCTGGTAACCTTCCCAGTGCAGGGGGAGGAATTTATGCTTCTGTGAGGGAAGAGGATGCTTGGGCACCTGGGTCCTTTAGCACAGTGAAGTTCTTCATGCGTTTTGACTTATTCTGATATGGTCTACAGCTGCGCATTGTTCCCATGAAGCAATGCTGGTCTTTAATTCCCCTCTGTACCCACTGCCCTGCTTAGCTCTTCCGGGCCTGCATATACACTCAGTTGGATTCTATAGTACAGTCGGTATTGCAGCTTCCCCAGAGTGGGACTACCTTTCTGTAGGAGTGCTCACACTCTTAGTAGCCCCTCTTCGTCCTTGGAACTGTACTGGAACCAAAGGTCACTTAGCACATTCGAAACCTTGGATCTATCTGCTTCCTGCCTGTGCACAGCTGGCAACTTGACAAGCCTTGGGCTTCTTTCCAGAAGGGAGCAAAGATTAAAAGGCTAGAGCCTTTGTCTTGTCCTCAGTTTTCTTTCCAGAAGGGAGCAAAGATTAAAAGGCTAGAGCCTTTGTCTTGTCCTCAGTTTTCTTTCCAGAAGGGAGCAAAGATTTCAAAGCTAGAGCCTTTGTCTTGTCCTCAGTTTTCTTTCCAGAAGGGAGCAAAGATTTCAAAGCTAGAGCCTTTGTCTTGCCCATAGTTTTCTTGTCACCAAACTATGTAATGCGTTCTGCCTTTTGGGCAGAGCACAGAGAAGGGAAAGGTAATTCCCAGAAGAAACCTTGCTCCATTTCTTCCCTCCTCAGGCTCTCTTGTAGCCCTGTCACAGTCCTGCTAGATACTCTATATTACAGCCATACTGCGTGCAACTAAATACGCATGCTCCGTTCAGTCAAAGCAAATCCAGAGAAAGCCAGCAGGTTTCTGCCCCTCCAACCTGTGTATCAGAATGGCCTTACATTGCCGTTTCCCTTTTAATTCCGTGTGCCACCATGCCTTTTATTACCAAGCCAAAACGGGTCCTCGGGTATGGGTACTACTTACATCTTTATTCAGACACATGTGTGTGGTGCCTAGAGCGAATAGCACACATTCAGCGAAAAGGGTACAGACCACTAATTTAAAAATACAGAAGCAAAAATATATATGGTCTGGATAAAAAAAAAAAAAAAGTCAGCCAGTGGAGAGAAGTTAAATCAACATCTGAAGTCATAGGAGCTGCATGGCAGATGTAGTATGTCCTTTCTTCTGTTTATCAGTTTTTTGCTACTCCTTCATTCTTATTGGCAGCTTAGCCTTTCTTAGATAATTGCCCACTGTGTGGCCCTATGTCAACTGCTGAACCCTGTCTTGGCAGATGAGTGTCGTAAGCCCAGCTCACCAGCTTCTTAATTCCAAAGGAAGACTGACATCCCAAATGAGCAGATAGGGATGGGTGGGTGTGGCGTGGGAAGTGTACACTTCTGCAGCTGTTGTAGATTGGCAGTGGTTCCAGACATTAAACTCAGGGTGTATTGTTTTCTGCCTGCTGAGTAATACACCACTTTTCAAACCTACAACTTTACATCGCTTCTTTTGCTGGTGCTTAGTCACTGACCAGTAAATCCTAAAATCTGTAAGGACTGAAAGAATGTGTCTGAGGACTTGAGTCCCACTTCTATCCTTCCCTGCTGGGACATTTCCCACATTTCTTCTTAGAAGCAGATGCCTTTCCTCAGAGTAGAGATTTTCAGCTGTTTGATTAAAAATGGTAGCTTTCTTGCCTCCTAAAGAAGCACTGAAAATAAGTAATGTAACGCTGTGCGTGGACCTACCTGCTTTCCTTTGAAGTTTGTAATCAGACTCCAAAACTAGGAAGAGCACCTTCTTGGTGAAGAAGGCAGGAGCCTGGTGATCTGTATGGATAACTATTTGCTGTGGCTGACTGTGTCAGTGTGTATGTGTGTGTGTTTGTGTATTATCAGTGATTTAAGATGTTCACTTAAGGTCCAAAATGGATTCTGACTAACAAAAACTGTGTTATGTGAAGTTATAATGTCAATAACTGTTGACTTAATTTAAACAAATAAGACAGATGTATTCATCTTTGCGGTAATTGTAGGAAAGTTTAAAAACAATTCCCTTCTTTGATTGTTCTAAACAGTGCCTTAAATGTAAGACAGTGGCATCATATTAGACATCCTTCTGACTGGGAACTGCTATTCTTCTGTGTTATATATGACAGCATACATTATCCTCTTTGGTTATCCATGCCCTTAGCATTTCTAAGATGGACATAGAACCCACCTCAAAGGTTATTGTACTTGGTCTTGTTTTAAGCCTATGGTACGTGGCTCTCCTTATCTGAGAACATACAATGTTCATGCTTCTCAATGTTATTTCAGAATTATACCTGGTAATGACTGTTTCCCTGATAATGATTCGTAGCCCAGCTTTTAAATCCTGCAATTCCACTCATCCTTTGCAGCTGCTTTTTTCCTCCCCAGCCCTGAATATGCAGTGCCTTTAGGTGTTCTCCATGGGCCATCACCTGCCTCTGGTCTTCTGTTCAGTATGTGCCCTGTGATGTCAGACCACTAGACTCTTGAAGGTATCTGATGCATCAGGGATGCTTGCTGATAGTAAGGGCCTTCATCCACTCTTTGAAGGTTTGTTACAACTGATATTTTAGCACGTGCCCTGCTCTCTCTTTACTGAATGATTTGACAACTCCTGTAAGTTTCTGTCTTTATCCTTTGGAAGTGCTTTGCCTTAAAACCTGCTTTCAAATGATGGTGAACTAATTATCTTTCAAAGCTCAGCACATGTCTTCTTATTGTTGGGAACACTGCCTAGTTCATCAGCTCTGATTCAGTGTTTCCCAAACCATACATAGCTTTTCCTTTATGCAGGGTGATGTTTTTTGAATCATTCCATTTCTTTTATGCCTCATCTTTCTATTCCAGGCAGCATCTCATGTGGGCACAAACAACAATTGTCCTTGCAACAATACCTGTACTTTCTTTCCATTGTTTTCCTCCCTGTCACCACATAAACTGTAGGTGATGTGATTAAACTAATAAGCCAAGCAGCAAACATCCCTCATTTGTGGCTGATTTATAAAATTATGTATGAGAAATCCAATTTAATTTAAGCTGTCTACATTATGAAGAACAAAGCACTTGTGGGGACCCCCCAACTAAGAATCCTGGTGTATTCCTGTTCAACTTATTCTCAACATCTTTGAAGCGTTAACTTTCAAGATAAATTGAAAATGATTTTTATTTAATTGCAGTAATTTTCCTTTAAATTATTGATGAGCTTTTCTGATGTTTATCTATTTTGGCAAGGTAAGCACAAATCATTTATATACAGTGATGTAGCCTACAGAAAACATTGTTTTAAGTGTATAATTATATTCTAAATTTCAAATAACTGCCTAAGGTTAAATTTAAGCACATTGTTGAGTTTAGAATTGGCTGTGTTCTATTTAATTTTTTACCTTTCATAACTTACTGTTGAGCTTTCATATGCTTGCTCATTTGCCCCTCTCTTTTAAAGAACTGTGTGCTCTAGTTGATGCCTTTCAAAACTTTAAAAATAGTTGATGTCTGTTTTCTTCCCAAAAGGAGAGACTCCAGTTATTTAATGATTAAGATGGTTTTTAATATAGGACAAAATGGAGGTTTAAAAGAGCATTTCATGCCCTGTTGAGAAATAAAATTGTTTTGCTGACATTAAATGTGGGTACTCTGTTTCTGAACTACAATATAAATTGTACAGGTTTGAATGATTCTCAGACTCATGCTAAAATTTAATTCCCACTGTGATGGGGTAGTGATTTGGAGCTTTTAAGGTATCAGTGATGGCATCTTGAGAGGAGTTTGAACCGTCCACACTGTTTTGTCTTGCCATGTAATGCTCCCTGCTCTATAACAATTAGTTGTTGCCTGAAATTTCCATTCCCATATTTTCCTCTAGAATGATTCTTTCCCATAGAGTCTGACTAGGTATTAAGGGAGACATACTTTGTGGTTTTAATTTCACCTGTCCAAGAAATTCATTGTTCATACCATATGGCACGTCTTCTAAATCAGTTACATTATTGTCAGTTTTTGTGTGACTTGTACTTGAAAATACTTTTAATTTTCACAGTGCACACCCTCTTGTTGGTATCATCTTGCATCACAGCCACTGTTTGTGATTGGCATATTTACTCTGAAGTCTATTAGTGCGGGGCTGATGGATGCTGATTTGCAGTTAGCACTTAGAAGCTCCATGGTCTTCAACTTTCTGAATATTTCTTTTCTGAACTCAGTTCTTCACTAGTTACCTTGCTTACGTCCTCTCTTGGAGGCGTTGCATTAGACCTGCCTCAGTAACATGAAAATACTTCTCTCTGGAGCCTGCCTTTCCTCAAAACTATTAGAGTGTCTGTCTCTGTTTTAATATATTTTCAAGTCTCAAAATCTAGACTCAGTTTCCTGTCTTCCAACCCTTCTAATAGGGTAATCAGCTTTAATAGCATATCTTTGGGGGTGCTTGGTATCTTCCCATCTGTAGCAAAGATTTCATCCTATTTAATGTTTGCATTGCATATCTTACTTCCCTTTATCATCCTCAAACACCTTTAGATTGCTTTGATTATAACTCCCAAGTCAACACATTAAATATAATTTAGTATCTCAGCAATAAGTGTAAGACTTAACAAAGCTTATTTACTTCCAATTACCACAACTGAATCTTTAATTTTCATTGAACTTACTTTGAACTGTTCTGACCTTCTTAAACTACAGTTAGTTTTGATTCTGTCGATGTGTAGTTAGTGTTTGAGGAAGGTTTGGTGAAAGACTAATCTTTCTCTGTGTTGGAATTTTAGACAGGTAGAAAGGTCTAGGTATTTTTAAAGATGGTATCCCTGTGTTTGCCTTCCTTTTTCTTGCTGGCCTGTCTACACTAAGTAATTACTGATTCTCTAGTCTCTTCATGGTGTAGGTACAGGGACTGGGCCTTGAGTTTTTGCCTTTCTAGTCACAGCTCTTCCTCACTGGAGAATCTAATGCTCCATGAGGAGAGAGATGGTGGTTTGGCTGGAAGGGATTTCCAGCTGAGTTCTCTTTTCACAGATAACCACCAGCACCTTTGCTTTTCACTATATAGAGGATAACAATTCTGTTAAGCACCATTTGGCCCTACCAGGGTTTGTAACTTCTGAAGTAGACTTTGCTCTATTTAAAGATGGAAAACATAGCCGTATTTAGTGTTTTTGTTTGGACTGGCCAAGAGCTTAAGATTTGTTTCGAACATTGGTTCTCAACCTTCCTAATGTTGCAACCCTTTAATACAATACTTCATGTTGTGGTGACACACAACCATAATATTATATTCACTGCTATTTCAAAACTAAATTTTTTGTTATTGTTATTATATTGTAAATATCTGTTATACAGGATATCTGATATGTGACCCCTGTGAAAGGGCCAGTTGACCCCCAAAGAGTTAGAATGCACTGGTTGAGAACCACTGGTTTATAGCTTATTTGTTGGTCTATGGATTTAAACAAGGAATTTCTGTGTTAACATTGGCTCTAAAAATGAGATGATTTTCTACAAATCTGTAAAGGTCAGAAAGCGTGTTATATTTGATTATAAAATGTGTATAGAATTATTCAATAGTATACTATTTGGGTAAATTTGTATTATGATAGAAAAATATGAAAGGTGTTGTAATATTTATTTTTCCACAGATATTAAGAGTATATTATTCATGCTTTAAAATTTCATTATGAATACTTAAATTTATACTTCTAGCATTCCATTTTAATGAATTAAAAACATCTTAATGAACCACTAAATTAGCACTTTTAATTTAATAATAACTATGTAAGAATATTCTATGAAATGCTTTTGGATTCCATTGTTCTTTAATGATAATAAAATGTGAGTCTAGTTAAGGTAATGGGGAAGCCTTATTTATGCCGTTGTTAATAACTGTGATAGAAGGTTTGATCTATTGAAAACATGCAGTTCTAATTCATTTTAATTAGCATGGGGCTCTCAGGTCACCTGTGAGAATCTATGCTAACTGGTGATACAGTTTCAGCTGGTGAGTGAGTTTTCCTTGATCCTTCTGACCCTTCTCTGGCTACCCTGTTTTGTGAGGGTTGGTAGCCATCTCAAATGGCCTTTTCACAAAGCAATAAAACCAGATTAATTTGTCATAGCTCTCTTTGTTATATAAGAGCCTGCAATTCCAAAGTGTATAAAAGGCATGTGATTCCTAAGCAAGTTTCTTTGGAGATCACTAATTGGCACTGTTTGCATCTGGCCACAGCAAGCTATAGGTCATGATGCGTTTCAAAAACATCAGAATTTGGTACCAAATATCAAGTTTTACATTTTATTTTCACACATACCTTTCTTCTTAATATCTTACCTAAAAATACTCTTGTGTTAGTTTTCTTTGTTGATTTTATCTTTCTACCTGCCTGTAGAAACTAAATTTGGACAGGTGTTTAATGTTTTGACTGTAGTTTTAGCGATTTTATTTTTTTTAAGTAAAAATATTTTGTTAATTAAGCCTACTTCCTTTTGTTTATTAAGTATTCCAGAAGTTAATGATAACTTATTTTTAGAGAAAACAAAATGAGACCTGTACTCTTCTTGTGAAGATAATGAAATTATTCTCCCTAGTTTGAGTTTGAATGTAATAAGTTGTGTAAATGTATTTGCATTGCATCCGATAAGGACATTACATGTCCTTTTGGATTTTCAAAAATAAGCATATAATCTATAATTTATAATTGGGTGCTGAATTTCAAGGTCAAAATTTATATGTGCCACCTCTTTGTTGTAAATCTGTTTTTGCTTTTACCAAATTGGAATTGTGAAAGGTGCTTTTAAATTTCAGAGGCCTGTCAGTTTTGATATGTGAGAATAATTTTAAAGATATAAAAATGTCTCCCACCTGTCCTCTCTGCTCTTTCTCCCCCAAAGCCTGAAGTAGAAAACAGATGACTATATATAGACATTACAATGAGGAGGTCAGTGATTTGTGAACAGTAAACCATAAAGTTACATCTCCTATAATGAGTCCTTCCTTTTCCATGACTCATTAAGATAAAACATCCAGTTTCCCCAGCTGGTAGAAAAAATAATGAATTTCTCTTAGAAGAGTTCACAGAGCTGGACTCTTTCTGGCCTTTTTTTATTAGTGGGTAGCATGATTGAATCTGTTTATTCTTCATAGCTTGTGTTTGGCACATAAAGGAGTTTTGATTTTGATTTACCTATGAAGAACAGGAAAGTCTGGGAGTCCCATTTCAGCCTGTGGCTCATGATTTAATATTTAGGAATGACCAAATTGATTGTAGATTTAATGTTCTTCTCTATGTGTCCCTCTTATGATATTTTCATTAATGATGAGCCATATATAACTGATAGAAAAGTTATCAGAAGCCTGGACTTTGGTTGATCCTCTGCTACTCATGGCAACTGTCTTACCCAAAGCCTAGCCAGTTCTGGTGGCCCATACCTGTAATGCCAGTATTCTAGAGGCAGAGATAAGAACAATCATTGTAAGGTCCAGGCCACTCAGCCTATTAAGTGAGGCTCAGTCCCAGCAAGCTAACGAGCTGACAAGTGCAGTTAAATGCTACTTAAAAAATTAAGAAACAATCTGTAACCCTCAGTCTCTATATTTTAATTAAAAAGTTAACAGTTTAATATACTGCATTTTTCAGATTCTCATTTTTTTTTTCCCCTGCAGGAAACATTTAGCCTTCTAAGTTTCCAGTTTGCTTCATTTGGTAGTATCGTGATAAAATGCTGGAAGTCATTGTCTGTGTTCTTTGTGGGCCCCTGTTTGATGTGATTATCTCCCGTATCCTACAGAGCAACCAAATGATTATAGTCATTCCCTAATGACCATGTGGTTTAAGGAGAGATTCCTTGGCTTAATAGAACTTAAAAGTAAGAAGAAAAAGCATTGCTAAATCCTCTTATAGCTCAAGGTAGCTATTATTGAATCAAAGTGATTTAAAGATTAAACAATGTAGAATGTCTCACCCATAAAGAAACATTTTTTTAATAATTTAAGGTTTATAGTATTTTTCAAAGTAGCTACAGATCTTTATAAAATTGAACTGAAGTTTGGGGTGTGAATATGTACAATGGCTGTGAGCGAAGAGAGACTGCATTATACTTTTGAAGCTCTTGTCTGTGGTAATTCAGCAGGGCACCCTCATACAGTTGTAGGTTAAATGGACATTTAGTCTCCTGGCCTTTCATTAGCCTCCTGTGAAACTAAATGATCGTGTACTATAGCCTTCTCCTTCCAATTTCGCTAGATAGCTGTTAATGGTAGATATTTCAGTCTTGAGTTACAATCAGTGCAGAAAGAACCCAGACAGACATGAAACAGCATTAGATTCCTGTGTCTCCCAGAAGCTTTGAGAATTTTCTTAAAGAAGCAAAATCTGAGTGATAGAAGGAAGCATTGAAATGTGGGTAGCAGAAAATGGGGTCCACACTTGTGGATTTTTTCATATTAATAGGGTAGCATTGTTTTTATGGGCATACTTTTGTTTTTAGCCAATTATTTTAAATTCTTGCTTATCAAATATTCCTGTATCTCTCAGCTGTCAACAGAGATTAAAAGTATGTGTCTTGTAGTTAACCTGCCTTCATTTTTCCAGCGTTGGGATTACTAAGTGTGTGCCACCACAGTCAGCTGTTTTACTGGCTTCTTGGGATTGAAGCCAAGAATTTAGGCTTGGAAGGCAAGCATCATACTGGCTAAGCTGTTTCTCCAGCTCCTCTAACCCACTTTAAAACTCCCAGTTGCCACTCTCAATTTAAAGTCCATAGCCCAAGGGCCTTTTAATTAAGAATTTCTTTTCATAATTTGCTTTCATACTTAAGGTACAGTGAGGCCTCTGGCTTTGCTTGTCTCAAGAGTGATTGTTCCAGTTAGGGTCTTTTGTGGTTTCAAACACTTTTTTTTTTCCTGTTGCTATTTCATTGAGTGTACCGTTATAATTTTGATGGTGATTTTCTGGAATCTGTAGATGGATTTGAGTAATGTGAATAACTTGATCATATCCATTCTTCCAACCTATTAATATTGGAAAAAACAAAGATAGAGAATTCAAATTTCCTGATTTCAAATTAGGTTACAAACGTACATAAAAGTCAATCAGATTAAACAAAGTGAGCAAAGGGCATCAATAGGTACCATAGCAAAGAAAATATGAAAGTGCTCAAAATGTGTCTTAGACAGTGCTCAAGGTCTGGTAGGTATAACAAAGTATAAGATGTCACATTGCACACCAAGATTCCTTTTGCCAAAAGAAAAAAAGTAACTGTTGTTAAGGGTGTGTGTGTATGTGTGTGTGTGTGTGTGTGTGTGTGTGTGAGAGAGAGAGAGAGAGAGAGAGAGAGAGAGAGAGAGAGAGAGAGAGATCTATGTATACTGTCATTGGGAAGATAAATGTGTACAACCTTTGTAACAGTATGAGGGTGTTCCACAAAATTACAATGAATAGAACGAAAATGTGACTCAGCTGTACCACTGTGGGTCTCTTTCTAATGGAGGTGAAGTTGAGAAAGTAGCGGGATTGGTTCTTTGCAGCATTGTTCACTAAGGCCAGCTAGTGTGTGGAAATGATCTACATGTCCAGTGACAAATGAATGGATAAGGAAGTTGGGATGAGGTAGAGAGGGTGACACAGGTTCTCCATGGGACAGCAGAATGGTTGGAATTGTGCATTGTAACTACCCATGGATATGTTCAAAGTTTAGGCAAGACAGACTTTCTACAGGTGAAACTAATCCTACAGCATACTGTAAATCAATGATCCTCAGCTACAGTTACTGATAATAAGAGTGGTGTCAGCCCAAAAGGAACACACCATTGGAGGGCAGGTATCCTTGCAGAAGCATCTTGTTTTTAAAGTTGTGATGGCTTCTGTGCAAGCTTTTGGTGACAGTTATTCTCAAACAGTCATGTTTATGAACTTGGCTGTTGTAACCCCCTGCTTCTTTTTCCACTGAGGAGTGAAGTAGATTTGATGTAAGTTTTAATTTTGACAATACACATGTGCAGTGGAGTATTATTTAACCTAAAATTTTTCAGTCATTTGTGCCAGTGTAAATGAAGTTGCAGGACATTGTGCTAAGTGAAACATTCCAGACACAGAAACACAAAGGTTAAGCTGTCGTAATCACAGACGTTGCTAAGCATAAGCAGGATAGTGGTTATGTAAGATGGAGAGATATTCCTCAAGGGCTAGACGGTTTCAGTTCTGTAGAATGAATCAGTTCTAGAGATCTGATTATGGCCTGTGGTCTGCAGTTAATGCTGTGGTACTATATATAGGAATTGCTAAGAGAGTTCATTTTAAATAGTCTAAATACACCCACCTCCACTATGTGAGATTATCAAAGTTAAACACAAACTGTATAATACAGTATTTACTTAGGCCAGAAACACCAGGTTTCATTCCTTCAATATGCACATTTTAATCTATCAGTAAGTTTTTAAAAGTTTTTCTATATTTTCAGTTCTCACCCCCTTCCCCCCCCTTCTGTCTTATTGTACACATGCACACTGATATGTAGATAGCCGAGACTGGAGGCATTGGATGCCCCTGATGCTAAGTTATAGGCAGTGAGGATGTGCCTGATATTGGTGGTGGCAATTGAGTTTGGGCTCTGCAAGAGCTGCACTTGCCCTTGCTTTCTGAGTCGCCTCTGCAGTTCTGTCTATCAGCAATGTTGTAATAAAGTTAGGAGGGAAGTTACAGAAATCAACCCAGTTAATCTTTTCTTCTGCATTTGGTCGTTTTCCACGTGAGAACTATCAAAGACTTAATTTGGAGAGTCAAATTACAATGAAGTTGGAACAAAGCCAACAACTAAATGGAATTCATTTCATTATCTTAGTCTTTACAAAATGATCCTGAAGAAACAGGGAACCCATAAGTCCTCCCGGATCAAAGGTGGTGCCCAGTCTAGGTTGTAGTCACTCAGAGGGTAAGATGTGAAGCAAGGTTGTGGGTGCCACCTGTATTTCTTAATAAGCAAAGCTGACTATCTTTTTGACTGCTCAAGGGATATGTTTCTGATAGTGGTAAGTTAAAATTCTGTAATAAGATTGTTAGTGTATCATTATTCTTGAAATTTGCTTCCAGTTTTTGACCCCTTTGTGCTTAGTACAATACAAGTTCATCATTATCAAGTCTGTGTGGCTTATATATTCAAGTTTCTCAAATGTACTCATGTTAATCTAGTGTAATTTTCTTTGATTATTTATAATGTCACATGCTTTTGTGTGTCTCGTAGTTATGTGCTTTATTTCTTTCTCATCTATTGAATTTCTATGTAACATTAGGCTATGTTTTATAAAGGGGAGCAGTGTTTTGCATGTTATTAAACAGTACTCTTTAGAGAAGTAGTTCTCAACCTTCCTAAAGCTGCAGCCCTTCAGTACAGCTCCTCATGTTGTGGTGACCCCCAAAATTATTTTTGCTGCTACTTCATAACTAATTTTCTACTGTTATGAATCTAAATATAAATATCAGTGTTTTCTGATGGTGTTAGGAGAACCCTGTGGAAGGGATCGCAAGACCCAGGTTGAGACCATTGCTTTAGATGATAAGTTTACTTCATTCTTAAAAAGTGGCTCCCGTCAAGGCTTGGACTTATTTCTGAGCTCTGAGAACTCCTGTTACTCTCTGCCTTTTATCTTCTATAATCAGAGTAGGACTGATGGCAATTTATATATTGTCCCATCTGTTCCTTTGACATTTTCAATTTTTAGATTTATGTTTTGCTTTATATTTCAGAAAAGGATCATAAGTTGATTTTGTGGGAATTTTTAGAAGCAGTTTTTTTTTAATAAATATTAAGCTGTGCCCATTTTATATAACCTCCCTGTATAGACAATTCCTTCAAGAATTCTTTTTATTTCCTTGTAATAGTGGTTTTTGAGTAGTAATATCTCCATGTGTGTATTTGCCTAGAAATATCTATGTATGGTTTGTGGAGAGCAGGCTTCTGAAAAGCAGGACATCTTTCTGGCTATTATCACTGTTTACTGAATATTTGCCTGTGTCTGCGAATCATCAGAAGAAGGTTAGAAGAGCCTCAGGCTGGACATGTTCAGCTCTGTTTGCTTCTCCTCATCTCATTGGCTATAGACAATCATGTGGCCCGTGTCAGTGGAGGGACAGAGGGACTTCCTCCTGTGAGAAGGCACAGGATGATGTTGGTGATGGAGTCTCCCTTGTACATGAAGTTACACTTTTAAAAATGTTAAGTATTGCAGGTATGTCTTGGAAATTGGGCCAAAAAAGGAGAAAAATCTCCCCACAGACTAGTTATCATTTTCCCTCCTATGTTTTATTTCTGTCAATCTTAGCCTTTAAGACTATAATCTGAAAAGTAATATTTCATGATTTTATTTTGATATTCTTAGTTTTTTTTTTCTTGTTGCCAAGCTCTCACATTTCAGACAGACTTACTCTCTGAGAAATCATATCTTAAGATTCTCAACCACTATCTCATTCCATAATGAGTCCGATGGTCCATTTATAGTCTTTCCCTGGAACTCCGAGAGGAGATTATCAGAACCTCCCAGTCTTTTCTGCATGTGGTGCACTTTGGCTTCAATGCTATTTTTGTCAAGTCCTTTATCTCTCTGTGCTACACATGCATGAGCTCCCTAGGACACAGCACTTTCTAGTTCTCCAGAATTTGTCACTTATAGTTGACTTTTATTGGAAGAATGTGAATTTCAACTCTCTCTTTCTCTCTGTTTATGTATATGTATATTGTTTTTCCAGTGCTTGCTGGGATTGCACCAATATAATTCTTTGTATATATCTCTCTATATATGTCTGTGTGTTTATGTATATGCATATGGGCATGTTTTTGCATGCATGATATTCACATGTATGATGGTCTAAGGACTGAGGACACATTCCATAAGTTACTTTTGTCCCCATGTTTTCATGGTAAGTGCTCTATTGATTGCTTTACCCCCCAAACTCAATTCTTTAAATATAAAACCTCTTATTGATTCTGCCTCACTGTATTCCACAATCTATTAGTGTTGGTAAGGAGTTCTAGTCTGTTTTCTTGCTTCAGAGGGACAATAAGATATGCCTAAATTTACAAGCCTTAGTTCCCTGCCTACATTTAAATTCTGCCTCATCATATAGTAGCTATGCTCTTCTGTAGTCAGCAGGAATTTTGTTCTTAGTCTGTGCCATCTCTTAGCTTGCATTTGTTTCCTTTTGGGACTCATGTTTGTTGTGCTGCTATATTTATTTAGTTGTCTTCCTAAGCAGTCTGTCTTTATGCATACTTCACTTGAAGATGTAAGGCTTTGTTCACTGTTTGAGTTCTAATGTCTTCAAACATTCTCATCACATCTGCAAGGTACTCAGTAGCCCTTCAGTGCCATTTCATGTGGGGTCCTGTTGTCCTGGAGGGTTTCAGTGTCCTGGACTCCTGTTTAATGTATGCTTGGGACTCTGTGTGCTTCTCAGAGAATGAGGGAGGGACATGTGTCCAGAGGCCAATATGTTTTCCTAGAATTAAGTCTTTCTCTGATTCTTAGAAGACATACATCTCAAGACTTGCATATTCTGTCCTGAACCTGAGTCTGTGGGTCTGAATTAGAGCTACAGTAAACAAGTCAATTCCAGCTGGCCCTACAGCCTGAGCTAGGTCCTCTTACCTTTCATACTTGTAAACTTGAATCTGCAAGCCAGCAATCTGGTTGTTACAGGTTAGAGATCACTTTGTTTTTTCTTAGGGGCCCAGGCCCTGGCCCTGGCTGGTGGTTATCAGAACATGATGGAGCCTTAAATTTGACAGCAAGGGGGCTCATTTTCTCCTGATGTTTAAATATGTTGTAGCAGCTGCTATTTGAAAAAGCCCTCACAGTTTCCCTGCCTTGGAGATAACTGCCCTTGTGACTTAGGTAACAATATCCTCCCTTTCCCATTCTTCTAATTCCAGTGCCTTAGCTGTTGCTGTTCCCTACTCAGTCTGTGCCATGTTTCTGGCTACTTGCACTGGTACAGATGTCTTTCGGTTTTGTTCTTCTCATTTTTTTTTTTCCTTACTTTGTTTCATACCTGTCTCTTTATGCCTTGGGCTTATTGTGTGAGTTTAGCAGAGAAAGGTGCATTTTCTTAGTCATCTTGCTTCCTATTCTCTCACTCAGTTTTAAAGCGTTTACTCAGATCTTTGTCTGCTTGCTGTCTCCATTCATTCCAGGTCGAGGTGAGGGAGTAAAGAATAATTGTTCACATGGTGAACTGATTCTTGTAGTTTCCTGTTGACGGAGGTTTCTGTGCTGCCTGGTCCTGTAGCTGTTCAGTCCCAAGTAAACACAGAGAGGTTTGTATTAATCACAAACTGTTTGGCTGATGGCTCGGGGTTCTTATTGGCTAGCTTTCTTAATTATTAACCCATTTTTATTAATCTAAGTATTTTCACATGGTCTTGGCTCACCGGAGAATACCCGGCTAGCTACATGGCATCTCCTTGGTGGCTCATCTCTGCCTTCCTCTTCCCAGAATTCTCCTGGTCTGGTAGCTCCACTTATACTTCCTGCCTGGATACTGGCCAGTCAGTGTTTATTCATCAGTCAGTAAGAGAAACATATATTCACAGCAGACAGGACATTCCCCATCAATCTGCTACAGTTTCTTCATGCTTACCTGTAAATTGTCTCCTTTTTCGTTCTATGGAGTTTGAAACTTTTACTGTAGTACTGTAGTTGTTGTGACTAAGGTTAAAAATACATTCATGGTAGCAGAGATGTGACTGTAACCCTAACAGACACTCTAGAGCCTGACAATAAAGGAGTGGGTGCTGAAGCCAATATAGGCAATTAATGCCAGAGTCCCTCTTTTCCCTTTCAATTTCTGCCTCATGGCTCGTCTCCCAAGTTAATTAACGTCCATGTCTCCCTGCCATCACCCATTAATTGCATCTTCTTTTTTCTTTAGCCTAGGGGTGTGATATAGTTCTTTTGGCTGTTGGTTCTATCAAGAAATGTACCTTATTTGTTTTAAGTTGTGTATGGACTGCTGTGTAATGTCACACACCTAGCTGATTTTCAGCTGTGTGGAACAAGCAGTACAGTCCATGATCTCCTTGTATAATCAAGCATTAGTCTCCTCGACACTTAGGGTTGGGGACAAACTTCATCCAGTACTTGCACTCTAAGTAATTTTTATAGTAAACATTCTGGTGTATACATTCTAAATTTCTCCATGTTACATGGCCTTTTTAATGACGGATATTAAAAGAATTTATTGCCGACATTTGCTAAAGACAGTCAGAAATCTCACTGAGGCAGGATATGGCTCTGATGTGATCTCAAAGTCACTGAGGTGTGTGTGTATGTGTGTGTGTATGTGTGTGTGCATGCATGCGCACACGCGCTACTAGAGCGAGACTGCTGTAGGGCTGTAGGCACATACTAACCTCTGTGGCTCAGAGCCTTGGTGCCATCTGAAATGATTTTTCATTGTTGTCTTGTTAAAGTCAACCTACTTTGTTCTTGGTATCATTATGTTGCATTAGTGAGCTGCACAGCAATCATGCTGGTGGAGGGAAGGGGATTGCGAGTGCATAATCCTGCATTTACTTTAGGAATGAGCTTGGTAGACTAAAAGCACATGGCTAGCTGTACAGCCCTTTGTTTTAGACTGGTACTCACCCTTACTATCAGTTTTTCCTCTACTCTTCTTCTTTTGTGGCAGCCATTTTCCTTTCTGAGCCATTTTCTAGGCCGCTACTTATAGTTCTTCTAAAAAAAAAAGTCTTAACATTAAACATTCATTGCTTGTGTTTTATCTGCAAAATGAAGGTAAATAGTCCTTACTTCCTAGAAGGGTTGTATATAGTTGTTTGATGCAGAGTTTTACAGGTGACCATCCATCCAGCATTATTTCGTTGCTTTCTCTGCCTCATAAACTATCCTGCAGGTAGAGCATCCCTGTATCTGGCTTATGGGTTTTTCTTAGCTTATTTCCTCTTTACTTACCTTGTTGAACTCCCTAATGCTGTTATTATCTTAGAATTTATCAGGCCAATTATTTTCAAGCCCTTCAAGTGGTCAAGTTTCATCTGAACTCTTGTCATTCCTTAGTGATGTGTGCTTTCAGAAAGCCTTGGGGCAGTCCTCTATCAGTCAAGACTGTAATGAGTGATGATAAAGTATAGAAATACAGCTACAGCATAGATGCCTAGCCCCATGTACTTATGCAGCAAAGCCTAGTCCTCAGTTGTACCGGTCACTTTTCAGATGCTCAGTAGTAATGCATAGATTGGATTCTCTTCCTTTCATGAGATGTATGTTTATTTTTAGCTCAGTTTGTGTTTAATGTTCTATTATGCTCTTCCAGATTTTTTGAAAAATGTTATTATTTTTTTATCTAATAATTCTATATTGAGAAATAGGTGCATTATAAGTTATGGAATACAGTCACATAGCTTGTACTTTTCCCCATTTTTATTTTTTATGCAGTTCTGTATATCCTTCTAGTTACTGCACACCATCAAAATTAAGGTCAGACAAACAGCTTTTTACTTTTGAGTGGAAAGGTCAGCGATTGGTCATGATCTTCTGGACTTATGCAAAGACATACATACATATATGCACATATAGGTGTTGATTAAAAATATATGGATGTCATCTCAGAGGCTATAGAGAGTAAAGAGCTTTCTACAAAATCAAGGTAGCTGAAGTTCAGATAGATAGTCAGCACCCACTTAAGAGCCAGGGCTGTCATCCCAGGCTTGGGAGACAGAGATTTGGGACAAGCTGACTATGTCAGCCAAATTGGTGATATCGCTCTCTGTTTCTGTCTCTGTCTTTTTCTTTCTCTTTTAAAGATTACTTTATTTTATTGAACACACAAAAACATCACCCATGTAGATTATGATAGCAAGTCCAACAAATACTTTCCCATAATATTCTTATTTATTACATGTACATTACTTAGAAATTTTATTTGAGACTTTAAAATTCAGGGTTCAAAAATATGCTTTGTATTTTCTATACTGAAAAGGAACAATTAGATCTATGTGAAGGAACATGTATGTCACCTCATTTCTATGACCCAGATTAAACTCGTAAACTAGTGTTCTTACATATTTCAGTACCCATGAGTGATATATATCTATTTTGCATCAGCTAGTTATTCAATATATGAGCAGAAGTTTTCTGATGCTGGGTTTTTTTGTATTGCCACGGCTATATTTCCTACTCATTCTGCAGAAATCATTTTTCTCATGTCTGAAAGTCAAGTAGTTCTATATGTTGTAAAAAACACAATCATTTGACCACCAAACTTTTGTCTCTGCTGGTAGATCTGGTGGAAAGGAATGATAGTGTTTCTCAGTGGATTCTGTATAATGATGGAAATGCTGTGTTTTGGTTCATTAGCCAATTTTATACACCCTCACTAATACTGGTTTGCATTTACATTTAGTTGATCTTTTTTCGAGTCACATTAATTGACATCAAGATGCAACATTAGTGAAATTTGTAAATTATAGAATATAAAGTATTCTGGGGGAAATTCCTATTATTTAATACATATAACTGAAGTCCAACTGACTGGAAAAGATCTATTTTGAAGATAATTATAGTTTCCCTTCTTTGTAAGGGGCACTGACATCTGTCACAGTATACTTGTATTTATGTAACACACACATATAGATGTGTGTGTGTATACATATACATATACATACATATACACACACACATATATATATATATGGAAAATTAGTATTTGTTTTTTCCAAAAAAATTGTCATGGCTTGTCGCTGTTGGGAGTCTTAAAGGTAGCGTTCCATTTTGACACTATCACATGCTGAGCTTCAATCTTCAATTGAGTTGGATGTTGAATCCTTAGTAGAGTAACTTCCTGCTTCATTTGTCATTTTTCAAGGGTTTTTTACCTTTAGAATATAGATGAGGTATATTTATGATGGTTCTGAGATTTGAAGTGGACCAAAAATGATACAACAGAACAACCAGCCAGTAGGTACTTAGGTTTTGAATACATGAAAATGATTCTATCCCATAGTTGAAAAATAAGAAAATGAATTGCTATGAGATTCTGTTGCTTTTTCTGGTGGGGGACATTTTAAAACAATAGTCTTACTTTATGTGCTTATTCACTTACTTTTTTTATTTTCTTTTTATTTATTTTATATAACAAAGTCCACTGAAATGAAAACAAACATTTATACACAATATTTGGGAATTTGGGCATTGTTCTTTCCAAACTACTTCCTGCTGGTAAGGGGCGCTGTCATGGGGGGATTCGAAGAAGATTCAGAAATCCTGGCTGTAGTCTGTAAGGCTGCTTTGTCCAGCTGTTCTGAATGTAGGATCACCTCATACTCTGTTTCAGGAGGTCTGACATGACCAAACCACAATCTGGAAGGAATCCACATCTTTTCATTTTCTGTGGAAACAAAAATAGAAATCCCTTTTCCCCAGTAACTTGTCCTTCAACTTAAATTTTGGAGTCAAAGCATTTTTTTAAAATTTTATTTATTATTTTACATGTCAATCCCAGTTCCCTCCCTCCCTTCCTACCTCCTTCCCTCCTGTTTACCCTCTCTGCCTTCTCACATGCACTCTAACCACCCTCCCCTCCCATCCCCCCACCCCAATTCCATATGTAAGGGAATGCCATCCAGTTGGGGTCATGTAGATCTGACAGGTCATGTGAAGTAGGGACTAGGGCTTCTCTCCTGTCTCTAGATTAAGGCAGTTATCCCTCCATGGGGGATGTATTCACAAAGTCCTTTTGTGCACCAGGGATACATCCTGGCTCCACTTACTTTTAATAAATCTGACTAGCTCCATTTTTTTAAATGCCATATTTTCATTTCATTGAGTGGTCAAGCTCAATTGCTGGGAAGTAATTTTTGATATAGCAAGTGGTCCTTTAAGGATCTTGCTCAGTGTCTAGTCCTCTGGTTCACATGCTGAAGGGTCTTTAGAAAGGTATGATTCAGTCACCAGACAGGAATATGTATTTATATTTTGAGGCAAGAAGTTACATACAGAGCTGTTGAGTAGAACAATTTTTCAAGGAAAATTGATAATTTAGAAAATTATAGTATAAGGTGATTATACCAAGGACTCAGGATAGCTCTAGAAGTGCGTAAGAAAGCTGACTCTGTTGTACTCTGTTCTATGGAAATGTTACCAACAACTCTAACCCTCCATTTCCTTTTGTGAATAAACGTGGATAATAATAATACAGTCTTCTCCAGGTGGGAGGATGAAGTGTGCTTAGTCTACTACCCATGTATTACCAAAGCTCTCTTGCCAATGTGCTAGTACTGGGAGGCCTTTTCAGTTGCTGCTTAGCATGTGCCTATAGGCACACCTACATATTAAAAAGACTGTGTTGTCCTATTAAGGTGAAAAGATTTGAAACACTTTATCTTCTAGAAATATATAATACATAAGTATTAGCTATATTCACTCTGGTACACAGCACAGCGTAGCACAGCTTCTTGTTCCTATATAAAAGCACCATCAGTCCATGTTGCCCATTCCTTTTTCCCCATCATCTCTGTAACCACTTTCTGTTTTGAACCTTTCAAAATTAACTTTTATGTATGAGGAAGATCACGTGATCCTTGTCTTTCTATGCCTAGGCTTTTCTGCTTAACATAGAGATCTCCAGTGCTATGCATGTAGTCACAAATGCCAGGACTTCATTCTCTTGTGTGGATGAATGGTATTCTAGTGATGTGTGTCTATCACAATTGCTTTATTTATGTATTCATTGGAAAACACTTCTTGGCTATAGTGAATAGTGATGTAGTGAGTATTAGAGTGGATATATTCCTTCAACATATTTATTTTTCATGGTCACATTCTTCCTATTGAAATTGCTGGATCATGAATTTTTCTGTTTTGGATCTTTGGAGGAAACTTCATGAATGGTTTTCATAGTAGCCACATTAATTTATTTCCCACCAATAGTGTGCAAGTCTGTGTTTGTGTTAGTTATAATTTTTGCACATTTATCATTGCAGTATCAAGGTCTAGTAAAAAGTAACATTTTTATTACCTGTAATCTACATATGGGTCTTTGGTAGATTAAGTTACTGCGTAGTTGTTGGTTAATGCATCTATATTTCTTATTGCATTAATATAATACAAGAAGTTAAAAAAAAAGTTGTCATGACAATTCAGTAACATGTAGAAAATGAAAACTTTTACGTGTGATATTTAGAGTGTCGTGAGCTTTGTCCCATTATTTCAGCCTTCTTATGTATAAAGTTTATATTCTATTCTGAATCCTGGGTACATTTAGAGAACACAGCTAAAGAAAGAATGAAGGAAAAGAAATAAATGGAGAGATTGCAGATGTTATAATGTTAGTGCTTTTTAGTGCACATAAATGACCTACCCATCCATTAAAAAGAATTTGCTACATAATTCCAATCTTCATTCTTTGACGGATACATCCATTAGCGTAAGCCATTTGGTTCCAGATCGCTGCTATTAAAAGAACTTGGGATGAAAGAAGGTTTAGGGTGGTATTGCATATATTAGAAAGTTTCTCAAGCAAATAATGAAACAGGTAGTCAAAACTCATCAAAATATTTGAGAAATTCTAAGTATTGCACATTTGTCATGAATTCTCACATAAGACATCAGAAATGAGTGCTTTCATTATTTAGAATGCCTTTATAGGAATTAAAAGTCAGTGTTAGTAAAATGCTCAACTGACCACCGGATTCTGGTGTAACTGATTGGTGGTATAACTGATTACACTACAAATGTCTTTGTTGTTTTCCAATACTGATACCTTAATTAATCTGCCAAGTGCTTCCTTTCCTTTATATAATGCCAGATTTTCAACATAGGAAACTACCTGACCCTGTTGAGCAGGGCACCTGCAGGTTAAGCCCAGCCTTCTTAACTGGAAGGCAGCTAGAATCTGTAGTAGCTATGCTGTGATTTTCTTCTTGCATACTAAGGCATACTCATTCCACTTCATGCAGCAAATACTTCAGGGTATTAGCCATTGTCTTCAGAGAGCATACATTCCAAAGGAAAAGAAGGAATTGTAAGCAAATAATAGGTACAACTAATTTGTGGTACGTGTAAGACCAATTATTTTTGTATAGAGATAGGCGATTTCTAAATAAAGTTTTAACTTGCTTCATGCTGTAGAACAAAATTTTTACTAAATCTTTTTATCTCTCTAGCTTGTGTTCTCTAACTACAATTATGGTGAACTGCCTGTAACTCAGAAGAAATGTAAATTTATCAGTTCCTTTATTCTTGGAAATCATTCATATGCCTGCCACAATATTCTGTCGTTGTATCTTGGTGACTATGTCTCTAAATTCCCGTTTCAGGTCACATTTGTTATACTTCCTGTGAGTCAGTTAACCAAAATGAAAGCATTGTGGTTCACTTTCATTTTCTTTCTTTCTTTTGTTTTTTTGTTTTTTTTTTTGGTCCCAGTCAACATTATTCTATCCTAAATCACTGTTTTGGGGACTGAACCATTATAGATAATTGAAAAGCTTTATGGCTAAAATGACTTTGCTCTCAATGTTCCTATATCAGAATAGCTTTTGATGGAACACCTGAGTGACATCTTGTAGGTTGAGTTTCACTGTATCCCACCTATCAGTCCCAAATAATGACACAGAGACTTATTAATTACAAGTGCTCAATTGATAGCTTAGGCTTATCTCTAGCCAGCTCTTATAATTTAAATTAATCCATTTATATTCATCTATGTGCTGCCCTGAGGCTTGTTTATCATCCAGGAAGTTCCCATGTTGCTTCCTCCGTGTCTGGCTTGAAACTCCTCAGACTCCATCCTTTTTCTTAGCATCTCTGTGCCAGAAAATCCTGCCTAGTTATAGACCAATCATTATTATTATTATTATTATTATCATCATCATCATCATCATCATCAACGAGAACAACACATTTTTGCAGTGTACAGAAGAATTATTCCCCAGTAAGTTCTGTCAGATGTTTGTTTGTTTTTTTATCCCCCATACCTTATTTGCTGGCAATAGCAGCCTGGGCTTGCCATGTATTAGGCTAACACATATGGCTGAGCTGTGTTACTAGCCAGCCTGTTTCAAATTTCTGATCATCTATCACTCATTAGCTCACAATGTTACCACATTTATTGGGTCTTATTTATAAGCTTCCTGGGAGGAATCTGTAGACTTATGGGTACAGATGCTCAGTACCTATAGAAATGTTAGGATAATGCATTCATTATTACTATGAGGCTTGGTGCCATCCAAAGTAATTGTCTTATCTTTTAAGTATTATTATTGAGATATAGCAATAGTTAACATAATAAAATAAATAAATACACAAGCTGCCTGAGTACAACAGCCATACTGTGAGTCTCTTAAAGGAATGAAGCTGGCAGCTTTTCTGGAAATCAAATCATGTCCCTGGGCCAGACATTGGCTTTGATAGATTGAGTCATTGGGGAGTGTGAATGAACAGCTGCCTTTTGAATATAGCCATGGGAAACTTGCTGACAAGCATAAATATGAATAGGGCAATAAAGCTTGCAAATAACAACAGAAGAATGTTAATGCAGAACCCAAGAAGATTCAAAACCAATTTCCTTTCTCTATCATTTTATGTATCCTCTACCATAATTTGTCTATGGTTGCCATGCCCATAAGCAATGTCATTCCATAAATGACAGATTATGTTTTTAAAATTTGTTCTAGATAAATTAAAAACCAATTAACTTTTAAATTTTCCCATGGTCTTGCAAGATTGAAATTATCAATGTAAAGTACTTGGCTTTGACGATCACTTTTCAAAACTTAAAAGTATGAACAGCAGCACGAGATGGAGTGCATAAAGGACTTTCAACTTTAAGTTGGCTAACTTACAAGTCCTTGCCTTCAAAAGATGTTGCATTTTGGATTCTTGTTTAATATCATCTTAATAATGTGCCACCTGTTAATCTATCAGATTAGGGAAGCATTCTTTTTCTTGTTTAAAGGTGGTTCATGACTGCCTCACTCTGAAGTCTTTGAAGTCCCTTACCCCTTCTGCTGTAAGCATTTTATATGCCTGTTACCAAGAACTCATTGGGACCATATAATCATATGCCTAGGGAGGCTGCTGCAAGAAGTTAAATGGGAGACTCATATACTTTTCTAAGGTTTATGAAGAAATAATTGATGGATTATGGATTGTTTTTAACTTAAGTTTCACAGCCTAATGAAGACTTTTTCGCAGATTGACTAGTCTCTCCTCAGGTTTTCACAGGCTCCCTTTTCTTATCTAATTCTGTGACCAGATAGATACATGCTACCTGGAAGGTGAGTTCAGGGTAATGCATGGTTCGCATGAGGATATCTCACTAGGACCTGTTTAGTTGCATTATATGAATGATACTCATTATACGAATGATACGAAGCTGGCTCACACATAGAGGGGAAAGTTTCTTGGATTTGTGCAACCCAGATCTTCCAAGGTCTTTAGCCAGGCATGTGCCTTGGTTTCTTTTTCATTTTTGCCCATCTCTCTAAATGAGATTCCTATCAAGTGGTAGCAAAGACAGCCACTTATTCACTCATCTCTACCAGACAAAAATAGGGTTGTTAGAAGATAAGTCTAAGAATGATTGTGCCTTCCCTGCATTTTCTCTAGCTCAGGGGGCGGGGACATCTTTTTCCTGCAAAGTATAACAAAAGTTATGTACAAACACCTTCTACCATCTTCCTGTGAACTATTCACTCTGCTAAGAAGACAGGAGTTCTTTGTGTTGCCAGATGTGGGTCACTACACACACCTGGATACTCAGACAAGTTATGAGGCAGATGAAGAAAATAAATGGTGAGGAAAAGGATGGGGGAATTAGAGAAGAGTCCATTTGCTATTAGAAAGGGCCAGGGTGAAGCAGCCAATCTAGAAGTAGAAAACATGGGTATATTGTAAATAGTTATTCTGTTATTACATGTATATATGTTTTTCTGTATCTATATAAACTCTAAGAACCAAAATGAGAAATAATGCTTATTTGTCTCTGTGATATTGACTTAACTCAATTAATATGCTTATATTCCATAGCATCTGTTTTTCTGAAAATGATGTGTACATAGACCTTATTTTCCATACCCATTCCAGGTAAATATGAAGGTTAATATACTCAGTGCATACTTGCAAAATGAAATATGTATATATGAATATGTTATATATAATATAAATTATCTTTCATATTAGATAAGAATCCATATATTATTTAAAAACTATAATTGCAGGATTACAACAAGAATGTCTCTGACAAGTTTATATTTAACAGAATTACTCTGGTAGCAATCCAAGGAAGATAGGTATATGATTAATAAATGATCTACCAATGTAGAGATATCTAAATAGTAGTTATACATATAGACAAATATACTACAATTGTTTCAATTGTAGTAGTAGCTAAATACATGAAAGACAAGTTTGGAAGAATAGCTATAGTAATTAGAGAGTATACTAGAGCCCACTGGAATTTAGAGCATGAAATGAAATGGCAATGAGGGTAAAACCTAACAAACTGAGAAAAGAAAGGTAATGGCTTTAAAATACCTCAAGAAAATAGAGTTTATTGAAAGACAGGGCATTCCATTTGGCAATTTGACATATGAGACACCATCACAAACATTAAATTGGCCTTAAAAATATAAATACTAGTGTACTTTCAGGAAGTTTTCTGATGAGAAGCAATTTCCAATTGTACTTCTTCCAGGAAGACTTATTTATCCCCAGGATTTCCAATCCATGCAGTTACCCAGTGTTTAGATACTGCCTATTGTTTTAAAGCAACCCTAATAGCTTCCTTTTACTTTGTGCACAATACAAAACAATCACCTAGGACCCATGGTACCCAGTGAAAGCCAACCTCACATTCAGGTGAACATTGTATTATTATTCTACCAGCTACAATGGTTCTAGCCATATTGAAGCCATTATTTTTCCTGATTATGTCTTTTGTTCTCCAGTCTTTGTATTCTAAAACATATTGAATGTAGCGTTTTTAAACTAAATTTCATTCATTATTTTATCCATCCACTGAACAAACATTTACGTGTTTACTATGTACATTTAAAATAATGAAAGCATGAATATGCATTGGTATTCAGGAAATAACATAAGTAAGATGTAGTCGCTTATAAGGTATGACCTTGTAGTGGTATTTATATTTTTCTTTCATATTGTATCTCACTCTTTCTGCCTATACTTAGAAAAAAAAATCACTTCTTATCCTCTTTTTAACAAGACATGATATACTGTTCTCCCAGAAAAACTGCCTTATTGCTTTTTCCTTTAGTTACAGAACAGATGCTCACGATACTTTCTAATTTTGATTCACACACACACACACACACACACACACACACACACACACACACACACTCACACACACACACACGAAATGAAAAGTTTGTAAGTATATAAATATGTTGGGAGATGTTACTGTTCTCTTACCACCACATGAAACTGGGTTTTGAAGACAACTTACTCCATTTCACTGCTATGTTTCAGACAGATTTTAATTCTGACTTCATGTAAAACTTGTGTTAAATTCTGTAGTCAACATGAAGTTTTTCCCTAGTATCTGTCTAGTTCTTTCTCCTTTTTCTAAATTCCCATCCAAATTCATCTGTGTCTTTCTTATTTCAATTAGGTTTCCTTGACAGAATTTTTGATATTTTTCTACCATTAGAGAGATTGTGTGATATATGGAATGAGCTTGTTGGTTTAGAAACTGGAACCTGTTTCATCTTTGTAACTGAATCATTTCCTATATTCACCCTTTTTACTAACATTCTGACCATCTGCCAAAAGAAACTAAAATAATGTCTCTAAAGCCTGTAAGGAGTACGGTTTTTCCGCCTGCCGCCGCTGGTCTTGTCCTGCTGCCGCACCAGCCCCAAATAATGTACAGAGACTCTGTATTTGATACAATACTGTTGGCCCAGTTACTTGTTTCTTATCGGCTAGCTCTGCCTTTAATTATTAACCCATTTCTGTTGATCTATGTATTTCCACGTGGCCTCCTTACCGGGGAGTGGGGCAGGCATCTGGTCTTCCCAGTCTCTCCATCTTGACTCCTCCTTACTACTTCCTATTTCCTCCTTGTCTCCTAGTCCCTCCTATCTTCCTTTCCTATTGGCCAACAGTGCTTTATTATTAACCAGTATGAGAAACATATACAGAATGACATCTCCCATCATCTCCTCTTTTCTGTCTAAATAAAAAGAAGGATTTTAACCTTAACATCGCAAAATATATTATACAACAGTTATCAAGTAAGAATCACAGTTAACAATATTTAGTCCATTAACATTTATCAAGATTTAAGAAACTATTCCATCATCTATTTCATCTTTGTGAGTCTAAAGTTCTATATGTACCTTATCATTGAATCCTAACTAAGGAAAATTATAACCATAACTATCTGTCTTCAACTCCCTCAAAGACCACAGAAGGAAAATATATAAGCTCTAGAAATGACAGAGACAATTCACTGCCTGGTCACCCGAAGTTCTTTTGTAATCTTCCATCTTTAGCCCATAGGCCATAGTGTGTCTAGTAGACTCTTCAGCAACGCAGGAAACTTTAAACTGTCTTCTTGTATTGGCAGTTTGTCAGTCACTTTTTTCCGTGTCCTGCATACTGTCTCGAAGACTCTTCCATGAAGCAGGATCTCTGTAGCAATGTCCATTTCGAATCAGAAGTCACTTTTCTGTGGGTCCTGCATGTCCAGTTTATATAGCATAAAGTCAAACAGTCCAGACAAGAGCAGTATCTTGTCCAAATGGCTAGTCTTGCCATATTGGAAGTAAACTCCATAATGCATTTCTTTGATGTCCATCTTCCTTTCTGGTGCAGGTGGTATTGCCAAGAGCAATTATGTCTCACTGTCACAAAAACCCTAAACCATTTTAAATGCCATATTCTGTAGGTCTTTGAAATGTTTGAAGAATGTCTATTCATCTCAAATACATCTCTGTATATCTAGAAAACTTAACTAACTTAACTATATCTGACTATCATAGATACTATTTATAATCTGTATTGAATTATACATTACATTTCTAAACAATACTTAAACAAGAGGAGAAATATATATATCACAAAAATGACCTTAAATTGTATCAATAAATGAAAATCCATTCCAAAACAAAGTATTCATATCTAGCCTATCAGATATATTTTATTTTCTTCTAACTGTATTATGTATTGCAAAGTAAATCAGAAATAATAAATAATAATTGATGGACTTGAAAACCAACCAGATCACTTTTGATGTGTTGGTTCAGATCTGTATTGGATACAGCCACAATTCATCTCCAATATCGTTTGCTTCTTAGGTAAAGAACCAAAGTCCTCACACCTAATACTGCCTATGAGTTCCTTGTATTTCCTATAAAGTAGTGGCTTTCACATAGTTTTGACTATGACCTTCTATGAGAAATCTCTTAGATGATACTAATATACATGTGTAGCAATGAACATACATGCACAGTCACACATGCACATGTGAACATGTGTGTACATGGGTGCTGCGCACGCATGCACACACACACACACACACACACACACACACACACACCTTGAAATATGGTTATGACAGATGCAAGTTTTCTGAAATAATACTTTCCTAATGCCAGATTGCAATTAAGAAACAATACTGTATTTTTTTTTGTAATAAAGAAACTTTAAGGGCTAAGTTAATTAATGTCTACTAATGACTGATATCCCACAGTTTTGAAGAAGTCTTGGAAAAGTGCTTTGCAGTCAGAAATGTGGTCACCTTTCTTCCACTGTCTCTCTGAAGTTAATATGTGTGCTATCAGCAGTCTCCTACTAATGCAGAATTTTAAGCCTAATTGCCACGACATTCTGATTATTATTGTATTGGGATCCCACAATTAGTCCCGTAAGTAATTTCATGTAAATAACCAAGAGACCATTATAATCTGTTGGCAAAGTACTCTTTGTTTCTATTCTATGCTGTGTTGCTTTATTTTTTTGTTTTTATATATTTAGCCACTTGGAATGATGTAGGAAGATGGTTCACAGAACTTAATGCCTAACTATATGGTTTTTCAGTTATTTATAATAATGGATTAGTTTGACTAATTTTGGCCATACCTTATACACTAATATTTAACTCAGTTTTTCTTGATGGAGATCTTAAGGTAGATGAACAATAATAAAATATGGTGATAAGAACAAACATTAGTGTTAGTTACTTGAGGGAACATATAGAACATTATTTGTGTATTTCTAACTTAAAATATTAGTTTACTAAAGAAGTTTCAGTTCATCTGTTTATTCATTCATCTTGTAAATATTATATTTATTAAATATTCATTACATAGGTAATTGTCTTAAACATAGCATAATGAAAACAGAAATACCACTTTTCCTATGGGAAATTAAAATTTTTGTGAGAACAGAGGAAATACTTCATTTGAGCAAGTAATAAATAAGGCTATTGTAATATAAGCAAGTTTCTAGTAAAGTATAAATAGTATCATGTGGGTTTCTATTACATTCTAGGGTTTCTAAGAATCTGATAGTTTTTTGGGTCAGGGGCAAAAGTTTTGACTGGATAATTTGTGGGTTGGTCAGTAACAGGAATTTTCTTTCTTTTTTGGGGGGAGAGATTTATATTTATTAATCATAAATCAGCCACATAATTGCAAGTGAGATAGTTCATCTATATGTTAGTGGATATCTTTTACTGTTATAGCAAATTAGTTCATCTTTTCTTGTGAAAAGTTGACATGAACTTTCATATCTATTCACGACTTGTATGTTCATATAGAATATGTTCATTATTTCTTCTTCTCATTCCTTCTTCTGAAAATTCCATTCTTTTCTAGCAGTGGAGAAGTTGACAATTGTAAATAAATTTTATTTTGTAGATAGTTGTGAGCTATCATGTAGATGCTTACACCCTCATGTTCCCAAACCACCTCTGTTACTTTTTTTATATTATTAACTCATGGCATTTGCAACTCTGAAGGAAGAATAGAGATTTGTTTCCAGGAGAAGATGCTTATGTCTGGCAGTAAGGGTTCCCTGCAGTATCTCCTAGGACTTGGAAGCATGTCACCCTGGTGGAATTACTAGTCCATCATCTGATACACAGAGCAACCAACACCCAGGATTCTGTTTTTTTTTTTTTTTTTTTCTTCCTTCCTATTGAAAAATACATCCCCAAAAGTGGGAATGGCTGACTTAGTATTTTATCCCAGATATTATCCTCAAAATCCTTGTAGCCCAATATCATGATGAAATATTGTACATTTATTTTCATCTTCATTCCTGGAGTTCAAATCAACCAAGGAGTTTTCCAGGTTATGTGAACAGGGCTGCAGTCTAGGTAGCCTACCTTGTAATTCTGAAGATAATTCTTAGAAGGGTTGAGGTCCTTTGTTGTCCTCATGTTGGTATGAAACTGACTCAACCTGTAGGTTTGCATCTTCAGATAGCTGGTGGATCACTGAGCTACCTCAGCACTACAATTTTTCCCTTTAATGTCAAGGCCAAATAGCCTACAGTTGTGGATCTTACTTGAAGAAGGCAGCTTGATAGGCAAAACCATCTGATTCATGCCCGGAGCTATGAGGTTTGAATGGAGGTTCTCCAGTGTGATGAAGACGAGCATGAGGTGGACTCCTTAGTGGCAATGATCATGTGTCCATCTTCTTTAATCACCATTTAAAATCTGACATGCACTTTGTCGTAGTGTAGCCCCATGACAGTGTACTTGGTCTTGCATACCTACATCCCTTTGCAGGAATTGATCAGATAGAATAAGACCTTTGACACTGTGACCATCTCCTGAAGCCACTGTTACCACCAGGCCACAGTCCCCAGCATGGTGATGCTGAACGAGGTAGTCCATGGCTTCCCAGACAGGCTGAGGTGGCCAGAGCTGAGGAGCTAGAGGCATCTGTGTTAAACCACCCCATGCAGCCAGGAGCAGTTTTGAACTTTTAGATTTTATTTTATTCTATTTGCCCTGTTCTGTATTTGAATTATACAGGGTGAGAGATAATGGTCTTATTTCAACACACCATTCATTGACATATTCTCTTTTCTTCTGTGTAGGTTTTGGGCAAATTTATTTGAAATTAAGTGCCTATCGATGCATGTGTTCATTTATAGATCTACCTGCTTATGTTTTTGCGTCCATCCTTTGTTTTTTTCTGTCATTATGGTTCTATTCCAGAGGTTCTGTTCAATTGTACTTTCATTTTCATTTGATTCTAGAAACTTCAAAACTTAAAATTTAAGGATTCTCATGCAAGACTACAATTTGTAGTCTCTATTTATTTGTATAATTTCTGTTTTTTTTGCTATCTATCTCTAGTTTTATTACACTGTGTTCAGATAACATATAAGAAATTACTTCCACTTTTTTGTATGTACAGGTTTTTGCCTTGTTCTTTGGCTCCCATTTGCTTGATAGCTTGACTGTCATATATTTGTTTTCAGTCTGTTTGCCTCCTTCCTAGTGAGTTGTGCTTCCTATAGTCAGTAGATAATTGGATCATGTTTTATAATCCATTCTAAATCTTTTAAATTAGAAAGTTAAGGTCATTTACACTTAAGGATATTCATGAGAGGGATTTGCTGATTCCTGTAATTTTTTGCTCATTTTTTTAAATTGGTTTCTTCTATTTGGGTGAATTTGATGGTCTACTGAGTTGGCCATAATTCTTTCCTAGTTCTCCTTTGTCCATCTATTCATCTCATGAAATTAATTCATTCTTGTACTCAGCATTATAATAGAGTGCCTTCTTTCTGTCAATTTAGTATTTCTCTCATGTATGCTCTGAGTTGCTGGCTTTGTGATCATGAACTTTGCTTTTGGTGTGTGTGAGTGTGTGTGTGTGTGTGTGTGTGTGTGTTTCCGTCTTCTTCTGTTGAACTGACCGTTCTTCTATTTTAGTTCCTTAATAACTTTGTTGTATAGAATAATCACTGTTGTCATTTCACTTGCTTTCTTTCAAGTCTTCTTCCTCCTCCTCCACCACTCCACCTCCTCCTCCTTATCTGCCTTCTCCTCCACCTCCTTCTCCTCCTCCTCCTTCTTCAAGACAGGGTCTTTCTATATAGCTCTGGTCGTTTTGGAACTTACTTTGTAGACCAGGCTAGCCTTGTGCTCACAGAGATCAATCTGCCCCTGCCTGCCAAGTGCTACTTGAGGGCGATTCAAATCATGTACCTCCACACCTAGCCCTGCAGCCCTGTTTCCACTCATGCTTTTCTGGCTTTGGGGATTTTCATTAATGTCATTCTGATATATTTGTCTTCGACACTTTTCAATTGCAGTTTCAGATACTAGATTCTACACCTCTAGTTTTTATTTCAGATGTGTGATGTACCTATAGATTCCTTGACTTGCTGTCTTCATCAATTCCTAGGATTATTAGAAGTTATGCTAATGCTTATTTATCTTACTGTTCTTTTTGGTGTGAAGGTAGTATTTCCTCAGTCTTGACTAAGTTTTCTTTCTTCTGGGCTGTTGATAATGGCCACTTCTGTAGTTTGTCTGACTCATTGAATTTGTTTCAACATTCCTTGCTTTTTGTTTTTGTTTTTAATCTAAGCGTTGTTGCTGAGTTCCTTCTCACCCTACGTACTTTCTCTTTGATACTGTCAATTTTCTTATCTATGTCTTGAATTTGTTTCCTATTTCATTCATTTGCTTACTCATTTCTCCCTTAAGTAAGTGGCTGGTCTTAAAAGTTTATTATTGAGTTCCATTTCTGGTCTTTCAGCTTTTTTAATGTCTTTAGATCTGATTATTAAAAAGATAGTTTATTTAAAAGACACGATGTTGGTTTATTTCCCCCCCCCCCCAATTTCTCATGTTTCTATGCTGTATTTTATGTCTTTGTAGTTTGGGTGTCTCTTTCAGTTCTTTTTGGAGGTCTTCATAAGCAACCCATTTTTGAGGGCTTTGCCCTCAATATACTGAGTTTAAAATAGATTATTTTTATGTACGACTTCTGTTCCTTGCCCTCTCGCTCTGAAATTTCCCACTATGTCTCCCTTCTCTGTTTCCTTCTGTGTTGTCCTTTACGCTGTCCTGTCACCATCTTTGTGGCTTTTGATGCCCTGCCACCCCTGCTGTCTTTGGAACAGAGTTGGTTCTTTGTTATTCCCACTCTTCTGATTTGCCCTGTTGTGAGGAATTCAATGTATTACTCAAGACCACTGGTTTTAAACCTTCCTAATACTGTGACCCTTAAATACAGTCCCTTATATTGTGGTAACCCCCAACCATAAAATCATTTTATTCCTACTTCACAACTGTAATTTTGCTACTGTTATAAATTGTAACATAAATATCTGATATGCAACTCCCAAGGGGTTGTGACACACAGATTGAGAAGCTCTCCTCTAGAAGGTGAATATTTTTCTGATTGGAAAGGAAGTAATAGCATCTAGCAAGTATTTCATCAGGGCACAAGGAATAATCTGATCATGAACATGTTGATATTTCACTCCCTATTCTCTGCATGAAACTCTAAAAGAATCCTATGATCATTGAAGCTGAGTATTGTATAAATATTCTGTAATCTGCTCTCTAGAAGGTCTAAGAAGCATGCTGTGAAATTATGGCTAATAGCTTTCTCTGTAAAGCTACATTATCTTAATGCAAACATTGTGAACTTTTCTGGAACAAGGAATAAAACTAGCTCCTCAATGAGATGTTTCTTAATCCCTGAGCCATTGATATTCTGTGATGTTTACTTCTTTTCTTCTTTTGGGGTTCAGTCTATGCTGTGCATTGTAGGCTGCTTACCCATGTCCCTTATGTCTATTCAGTAGATGACAGTAGCACACCCCCTCTGTCCTGTCATGACAACCAGAAATGCCTTCAGACGTTGCCCAGTACCCTGTTGTGTAGCACTGCAATAGCAAACTGCAAAAGGAGTCTTGGTAGCTGTTCCCGAATTAAAGGATCAGTGGAGGAGTGAAAAATCAATATATAGTTCACTTTGAAAATATCGTAGTTCAAGAAAAAGACTTAAAGACTCAGAGGAAAAACACACCTTTGAAAACACTGTCCTTTAAATGTCAAGAAAAAAAGTTTCAGAGTATTTTATGTCTCGTACTCAACAGAATGCCAGATCTCAAGTGAGGGGGTACGGAATAGGACCCTGTAGAGAAAATAATCTGAAGGCCTGGGTGATGGCTCAGCAGGTAGAGAGGTGATTTGTGCAGACCCAGTTGATGAGCTGATCTCATTGCTGGGACCTTAAAAGTGACAAGAGAGAATTGATTCCTGAGTTCTGACCTTTGACCTCCACACACTTCATAGTGTATGCACAATCATTCACATGCACACAGACAGATTAAGTCAATCCATGAACAAAGTCACCAAGAGATGCTCAACAGGAATGTAGAGAAAATTTGTATGGAAGGACATAATTAAGTTATAAGGGGATTTTGGCAGCTATTACTATGTGGAGCTGTAGTGACGTAGGCACTCTCAAACACTCCATTCATAACTCCTGGATTTAATTGTGTCTATTTACTTTTATCGATGCATAAATGAAAAGACTCTTTGGCAAGCATTCCACGTCTAAGAAATTGCTGTTAGAAAGACACATGGTTCTTGCTCTGAGTCTTTTGATAGCAAGTGAAGTATTCATAGTTGACAAAAGAAATGAGAACACTGAGTTAGTCACAGGACATCTGCCTCAATGTCCTTTGTTGAGCACATTCATTAAAGCATTTAATGCACTATTGCACAACCATTTGCAATGATGACCGAGGACTATTTAATGACCTGAATAGATAAGATCACATTTAGAAAAAGCAAGTTACATTGTGTACATAGTGTGAGCCAAGTATTGGAACTCCTTGCTTGGCATGTTTACTTTGGACATGCTTCTGCTCCTGCCCAACTGCATATGGTGTCAATTACTATCTGTGCCATTTTAGGTGCCTATTGCTCAATATCCATACATCACAACCATCTGTGAGTTCCTTGCCTAGACTTGGGTATCCTGCATATTTACTAAGGCCTTTGAGCTGTTCTAGGTATCCCTTGTTATGTCCACTGGACTCTGTTACTGATCCAGCAACCCTGCCTTCTCCCCTGAGGCCAGGCCCTTCCAGTGACACCACTAATGACACCCCAGGAGCTGCAGAGCCACCCAGCATTGCTTTGAGGTTGTGCAACTGAAGACGCTTCTAAAGCAACGTCTTCCTTCATGGTTCACAGTTTCAAAAGCATTTCATGATCTTGATGAATGAAACATTTCTTTCAAGTTTGTTTCAGATATCTGTCTTTTCCTCTGATTTCTCCTTGGCTTCTGGGTTAGCAATAAGTCCTAGTCACATATCCCATTTTAGAAATTACTCATTTTCAGTAATAGTAAAACTTTGTTACTAGACAGAACTCTACTGCCTCTATTAGTCTTTCCATGAGGTCTCTTGTATTTTAACCATATTTTCCTGCCAATTCTTTTCTACCTGCTGTTGAAATATCTCTGCACTGATAGACTTATCCATTGTTTTTCAGATCAAGTTCAAGGTAGAGGCAGCTCCTTCTCTTTGTATTTCCCCTACCTAAGCGTGTTTCTCATTGGAATTGAATTGTGTTGCAGAATTGTTCTGACTTGAATATTTTAATTATTTATAGTAGACCTTCCTTCACTCCTAGGATGAACAGTGTTGGCTAGGGAGGAAAAACTCTGTTTTGACTCCCAAGTACATTCACGTCAGGTCCCAGAATATACTCTATTAACTGCTGAGAATAGTTGGAAAATAAGTTTTAAAATTTAAGGTATTTTAATTCAACAAGTGAACACTTTATTATATATCAGATTCTAGAGAACAGTAACAATGGTAGTCTCGGTGCCCTAGTTTGCTTTCCCTTGCTGTGGTAAACACCATGACCAAAAATGCCTGGGAGGAAAAAGGTTCTTTGTCTTTTTGTTTTTTCATCTTACAATCCATCATGGAAGGAAGCCAAGGCAGGGATCTAGAGGTAGGAATTGAAGAAGAGACTGTGGAGGAATGATGCCTGCTGGCTTGTTCTCCATGGCTGGCACATCATAGTTCTTATGCAGTTCACCAAGACCCAGGGCCTAGCACTGCCAATAATAGACTGGACACTCCTGCATCAGCCACTCATCAAGAAAATGCCCCACAGAATTGTGCATTAGCCATTCTGATGGCCGCTTATTCTCATTTGAGGTTCCTTCCCCGCCCCCCCCCCCCCCCACAGATGACCCTAGCTTGTGTCAGGTTGACCAAAACTAACCAGTACACTCCATATTCTTGTCTGGGCTCATAATCAAAAGAGCAAAATGATACAAAGGCAACACTATTAGTGTGTGAGTAAAGTTTATGGGGAAGTGTTAGTCAATAAAATTGAAAAGACAGGTGGATACTTAGTTAAGAAGGTCCTTATGCCCCATGCTAAAACTATAAATATGAGTGAGCCAATGTACTTTTTTTTTTATCTTTAGGGTAGTTGTTTAAAGTTTCATTTAGATTGGTACTTATAAATTAATTGTAATATATAGTGATGAAGATGTAATCTAAAACAGGAGCAATGCTTTGAGAAGGTATATAGTGTAGATAGATTTGCACATGGTTAATAGGTAGAGCTGTTACTATCTAGTTGGGGATTTACAGAGGAACTCAGAAGATTCCCTGTGTGGGTTGTAGTGACAGAGAAATGAACTATGTTTATGAGAACCATTGATTAATATGCTTAGTTCTTGGAGCAAATTCTCAAAGAATATAAATAACTTGAGATGCTATTAGTTGGACATGATGGAGCTGGATATTTTTCTTGCTCCAAAGCTCAAGCTTTTGAATTTGTAGATAGATGGGAGTGCATAATAACTTCAGTTTTATATAATGTGTTTCAGATCCCTTTGGATTTCTGCTTTGTCTTATCTTCTAGAAGACTATTAGCATTTTGAACTTACGGTCAGAAAAAGACGGTTTTATTCAGGGGTGTCCAAATTGGAACATACTTACCAATGAATCCTTGTGCAAGCCATTTTCAGTATCATCTAGAAGTTAAGTCTGGAGTGAGAAGAAAGTTCTCTGTGGAACTCTATCATCTTTAAGGGGTGTTAAAAGCTTAAGCAGGGAAGGTCTTAGTGAAATGAGGGTTTAGAGAACTGCAAAGAGGATGTTGTTGAAGAAGATAATTTGAGGAGTTGGTCTGCCTATAGGGAAGTTATTTGAAATTTCTGTTGGACTCAACAGTTGGCAGAGTATTGGTAGAAGTTTCAAGCCTTTACAGTAATGGGATAAATTAATAGATGGATGAGTGAAAATAATACCAATTCTGTTCTACATAGTTAATGTAGTAGTCTTCACCTATTATTAGTATCTTCTATTCTGAGTTTTTTTCCCTGTAGGAGTAATGATAATTGATTAATAAAAATCATCCTCAATCTCAGGCTTGGGACTTCTTATAGATAAATTGTGAATTTTTCTTTTAATTGTGTATTTTATCTGATTGAAAAGAAAGGTGGGAAGCATCCTACACTTAATTACATGTATGCATCCTGTACTCTTGCCACTTAGCCTGAACAGTCATAGATGGCTATCACATTTGTAAAAGAAAGTTGTTGCAATCAAAATATGTGTTCAAAATTAAATCATAATAGTGGTGAGAGGAAAAACAATCCATTCATGATTCCACACCCCCCCCCAGGATTAAGTAACAATATCCTTTCTGTGTTGTGAAGGATGGTGGTTTGAAGGAAAGCATCCTTATTCTGGTCTTATAATTTCTTTCATCTTAATGCATGACAAAGTCATTGTTACAAGAAAGACCTCTTGTGGTATTTGTTATTTTTGGACAGACTATGCTAAGTTCTGTTATTTGTTCTTTAGTTCTGACAGTGTTTATTAGCAATGGTCAACTCTTCTTTTCTATAAACTTTCAAAACAACTATTGCTCCATTCATGCAATCCTTCCCAAAGGAGTGGGGGCATGTACTTTGTCTCACTCTGTCTCTTGCTTCCTTCCTCTCTGTCTCTGTGTCTCAGTCTCTGTATGTCTACCCCCCCCCCAGTAGATGAAGGTTTGTCATTTTGAATAGAGAATGATCAACTGCTTCAAAAGCATGTAGACCAAGGATGTGATTTCCCACTGGCATTTTCATGTTAGGCAGATTGTATTAGAACAAAAGACTGTGGGTGGCCCATGGATATCATTTCATGAAATCTAATAAATGTCGGCAAGAAGTACATTTTAGATGGACATAGACTATTCCATTGTCTCTTAATCATCATAAATACAATGAGTTCACTCCAGGCACACATTGCTGGGGAGAATTCCAGTGATTCTAATCTTATATTTACTTGTCTCCCACAGCCCTTTCCTGGATTGTCTATGGTACATACTGGCATTTCTTGCTTCAATTGTTTTCATCTGGTGTCTTATCCCAGGTGTTAGCCTTTCCATATAGTTATTCAAGCTGTACTCACCTTGTGAACCATGTCATATCTGTCAGAATAGGAATTGTTTGAATAACTTAATAGTCAAATATTTTAGTTGTGTGATAGTAACTTAGTTCAGCTGTTCTTAGTATCCTCTACTGTGGCTGTGTTTACTTTGGTGCCTGTTGCATAATCACACATTGATTAGAAATTTGGGGCACTGCATTACTATTTTACTTGCCTCAGTTTTCATACCTTTGCAATGGGATGAAAAAAGGAAAGCCTGTAGCTTTTTAACGTCAGGGGGCTTCACATTGAAGTGGTTACTGTAGAAACACAGTGAAGGTTCTTACTGAAGTTGAAATTCTGTGTCCTGGTCGAATTCATCACTATAACTTCAAATGTTTGCATGTATTGCTTTTATTCACCTATGCTTTGAACCTTAAGTCTCACAAGGGCAATAAAATTATGAATATCATTTCTTTAAATTTAGTAATTGATTCAATTAATATTCACTGAATTTCCACTATGCTGTGAACTGTCTGCACTCTTTTGAGATTCACCATTTCATTGTGGAAGGGGAAATACATACATACATACATACATAATATATATATATAGAGGGGGGTGTAAATTTTTTTATAGTTAGGAAGAAATGTTAGGAAAGGGATAGGAAGGAGGTGGCATTTTAAAATTAGGCATGGCTGAAAAGGTGATCATAGAGTCACATCTCAGAGAACAGTACCATGCCCTGGCTATCTGAGAGCGCATTCCTTTAGTATTTTATGTTCAGTCTAAGGGATACTACAAAAAAAATAAAACTGAGTGACACCTGTGGCAAAATCAGAAAAAAAATAATACAAGTAGGTTTACATGTCTATAAGCATAGAGTTTTAGAGAACTTATTATCTTGGCATATAGAAAGGAGAGGTCTTCATGGCTTGAACCACTTAGAGATGTTCTGCTGGAAGAAATGGTGCTTGAAGAAACTGAAAGTACTTATAGTGCATCTAGATAATCCCAAATAATAATGTTCAGTTGAAGTTCCTCAGTCACGCTGGCAGAGAGGTGCCCATGTAAGGTAGCAATCTCATGGGTCAAGAAATAGGACTTACTGTGTCCTAGGGGCGCCTGTGTAGTCCATACATAGAAGTTAAAAGTATTAATGTGAAGATCGATCTTTCATTAATTTAGTACTTTATATCAGGAATTATGTCTATATGTTTAGAAAATATTTTTTTGATTATTTCCATGCCTTAGACAGTATGCAGGGAATGTTTACCATGGGCATAATGCAAAACAAAGGATCAAGAATAGTCTTTGGCCTTAGGGAATGTAGAAATGAAATGAAAGTTGAGAAAATGGAATGTTTTGAACCCTTCTGATATGTCACCTTCTGAAGACCTTGCTGCTGTTCTCATATCTCCTTCTCCGTGTCCTCTCCTTCTGTCATCCACTTTTCAGGACCCTTTAGATATCATGGGTTATCCAGACTAATCCCTTTCTTGAGATCTCCTGGTTCACAGACATAATTCCATGTGCGACCTTAATTTCCCTTTCATGTGATGCATTTCTCGGTCTAGGATTAGAATATGGATATATTTGAAGAGACTTCATTCCACCTACCATGATTAAGAAAGATCCTGGTGGGCAGTGTAGTATTATTCAGAATTGCAAGGTTTAAGCAAGGTAGGAATAATGGATCCAGTCCTGAGGAAAAAAATATAGACCAACCTTGAAACAGTGGCAGTGGAGTGATGAGCAGCAATGCGATTTGACAAAGAATTTAAATGATTTCCCATTACAGACCAGCGACAGCATTCCTGTATTTTTGGCATGTAAAATAAGGAGATTTTTTTTTTTTTTTTTTTGTGGTGTTCCTCATCAATAGGGAGAATGTCAGAAGAGGAACAAGTTTAGGAGAAGACAATAAATGTGTTTGTGAAAACATTGTGCTAATGATAGCAGAAGTTAAGGCAGCATAGAAATGAGAGACATTTTGAAGTAAGAATTGACATGAGGGACCACTCCAAATAAGTAGAGGAGTGTCTTTAGGTGATAACTATATAGACAGTGTAAGACAACCTGTGTTCTTAGGAGTGGGGTGTGGATACTAGCATCGAAAGTAGTGTGAGTGTATCCATGTGCATGAGCCCATATCCGTGTTTGTGGCTGTGTCTCTTTTTGTGTTTGTGTGCATGTGCAAAACAGAAGTTGACATCTACTATCTTCTTTAATTGCCATCTATGTTGTTTTTTAAGGCCATGTCTCTGAACCTGGAGCTCATCAATTCAACCAGTCTCACTGACCAGCAAGCCCCAGGTAGCTCCTATCTGTGCCTTCTGAGTACTCAGCGATTATAGGCATGTGATGTCATGTTGGGCTTTTTTCATGAGTTCTGGGGCTCAGAACTGAGGAATTTATGGTTGCATGGCATATGGTCTACCTATTGAGCCATCTTCCCCTCCCAAGAAGCAGGTTTTAAGTTATTTGAACATGGATAAGCCATTATCTCCTACCATTTTGTGTAAGTATATAACAATTATTGACTTTTGTGCATAAATATAGTTCAAATCAGTATAGTTACATGTACAAAGGTCACACACAGCCAAATACTATTTCAGAGACCAAGAGGACAAAGAATCAGTAAATTACAGTAGGCTGGTCAAGCCCCAACTTGAGTCCCTTTATTCTCTGATAGGTCCACTTTACCTAAGATGTTGCCAACTCACAGTGGAGACTCATTTAAGTGTGTTTATTAGTTAATTTAGGCATTTTCATTGTATATCATTGTATTCTTTCAGTGTAACAATCAAATTGTCATTACAATTTTAAGTTTGTAAATATTCCTGAGACTGTATATTGTTATAGAATAATACAGTAAAAGAACCATTTTCAGATCCTTACAGATGAGCCTGGAGTGCCTACTCTGTTTTTCTACTTTTATTTTTCCAAGGAGTGGTGGAGTTTGGAGACAGAGTGATGCAGAGGTAGGGTGATGTAAACTATCCTGCAATGTCTCTGCATCAGAATTCAGTGTGTCAAGCCTATTATAGGTCAAAGTCAAAGGGAAATTCAATTAGCAAGTGCCTTGTCTGTAATTGAGTATTGGCTCCAAGAAGAACACTGTAATGAATTTTCATCGACAGATTAGAGAAGTGATCAGAGATGAATGAGATGAAGCTAGGCATATTTCTTTAAGGCTGATGAAGAGCAGGCAATAGGTAGCAGCATGAGCAAGCCAAGTAAAAGGATTATTCATAGGCAACTGGCTTCTACAAAGAGGGGACAAGTTTATTGGTGAGTTTGGACATCTGGTGTCATTGAAGCTGTGTCCTATATTAATGGCATTCCATAGATGTGTACTTTCACACTGATAAACTAAGCAATAGAAAACTATTTGTAGCTGTAATCAAAAGAGAAAATGTTAAAAATTATAAAATTGAAATTATCATGATTTATGTGGCAGGGGATATAATAGAAAGAAAATATAACTAAAGAAATTGTTAGAAGTTTTTTTTTATTTAATCAATTTCACAGGAGAACATAGAATAATAGTGTTAAGAGAGAGAGAGATTGAGAGAGAGAGAGAGAAAGAGAGAGAGAGAGAACAGAAGAGGGGAATGAGGGGAAAATTGTTCATATTTTGAGGTTGCCTTCCCTGTCCTAGAAGTTGAGAAGATGTGATTGTTAGAATAGTAGGGGAATAGTGTTGTTGGGAGACAGACAGACAGACAGAGACAGAGAGAGAGAGAGAGAGAGAGAGAGAGAGAGAGAGAGAGACTAATGCCACATTTATTTCATGAATATAGTTAGGTTAGAGTTGGCATCACAGGTTTCAACAAAAAGCTGTATTTCTCAAATGATTTGTACATCTCTGTAAAGTTTCCTAAGGAATTAATCAGAAAAATCAACTATCCTGACTAGTTTAAGCTTAAAATTTTGTAGTTGTTCCAATTTGCTGCATGACACAGTCTGAACTTGCTAATAGTACATAGGATTCTTTGTGACAAATGTCTAGTTGTATTTGCTTTGCTCTTCTTACAGTTTACAGCTGTGTAGAATTACTGATGCTTCATAATATAGAAAAGTTATGTGGCTTAAGAACTCCCATCCTAGACACGAGTTTGTTTTTTTTTTTTTTTTTAACCTCAGAGGCCTCTGTTGGTAGCTACATCTATAGTTGTCTAGAATTTGATTGTCATGGTTAGCAAGAATGGATGCATTGCATGGGAACATTTATTCAAACTTGGGCCATTTGATAATGTATTTATTAAGAGCTGAACTTGAGGCAGACATTGAGATAGGCAAGAAATACACAGAGAGGATGAGAGGTAGCTCTCATCCAAACTTCATAAGATCTACAGTTCAGACTGTAGTTCAAATATGTACACAGAGTACATATTTGGAGCTCTTGAGTTAGGGATATAACTCAATTGGTAGAGTATTTTCCTAATATGCTCAAGGCCATGAACTTGGTCTCCACATAAACTAGAAGTAGTTGGTACATGTCTGTCCTTCCTGAGCTTAAAACACTCAGGAGGTATGGACAGGAAGACCAGAAGTTTAAGGACATCCTTGGCTATATAACAAGTTCAAAGAAAGCCTGGGCTACATGAAGCACTTTCTTGAAAAACCTAGATGACAAAACCAGCAATAGTTAGTTGGAACTCCTTTTTGTCATCCTAGGTGTGGGAGTAACGGGTGCAAGAGATACATTAACTGTGAAACTGAGGGTGTTCATTTCAGGGTAGAAATGATGGCATATGAAGAATGGAAAAAGGCAGGGCAGGAGGGGACGTTTAAACAAATTAAAAAGCTAGAATAGGCAGAAGAGCAAGCAGAGGCTAGAAATAATAGTATTAGGTGAGCTTGCATGGCACACAATGAGTGTTGACTTAATTATAGGGCCACGGAGGTACCATTTATGCTCTAGGCAGGAGAATTATATGAATGTTTTCACCTCAGTGCTGATGAGCAAAATTTTTCAGTGAAAGTTTTACAGTTTGAAGCTTTACTATTAACATAGTAGTATCCCTTTGGAAGAAAGCAATAAAAGAAAATGGATACTGTGTTTCTTTTGACTTTATCAGATATTTTTATTTTAAAAAGATGTAATGAAGTGGTGAGGCAATGGAACTTTGGTCCATTGTTAGGGTATCTTTGTAAACAAGCACATTGGAGAATAGCTCAGCATCCTATATAAAGTTGTATGTGTACTTGGTGTGTGACTGGGAATTCCGTTTGTAAATGTGCAGCTCTATCATATTTGAACCAGAAGGTATACACATTCACCATGTGAACTCTCTCTCTCTCTGTCTCTCTCTCTCTGTCTGTCTGTCTCTGTCTCTCTCATTTTTCCTCATCCACACACGAGAACAATGGTATTTTAATACACAAGGCACTTAGAAACTGTTAAAAATATAACTTCAAAAACAAACATTATATATAAGCATTTGTTTTACCAACAAGGTATAGTCTCAGTCACAGAACATTTGTATTATGTTCTATTTATGTTATATTAAAATACATAAAATGAGACAATGTTATGCAGGGCTATATATAAAACTGCATATGCTGAATGGTAGCCATATTATTTCTTCTTGTCGTTTTTCTGACTCACTATTACTACAACATGCTTGCTGCTTTTCATATAGATAATTTATATATTATAACAGTTATTTTTCTTGGATTTGTTATTTTCAAACATATTATACAGTGCTGGCTGGCCTAATATGGAGCTCAACCTTCATAGTGCTGGGATTTGAGGCATGTGTAAACACGCTGAGCTCAAAAAGCCAATTTTTAATGAGAAAATGATTTTGTAACAGTATGTATAATAGGGTCAAATATCAAATTTGCTGAACGTATAGACCAGTAGCCAAAGCTAGCTTCAGATTTCACTCTCATTTACTCTGCAGGCCTAGAGATTGAGATTTACAAAGCTCCTTCTTGAATCAAGTTGTGGGGATTTAGTTGTAGTTTTAGGAAATTTACTTTTGTGAATTATCTTTTTATGGCAAGCTCCTAGACCATCACTTTGTGCTCTACTTATCTTTACATATCTGGCATGGAAGTCTAGTGTGTTCTAGGTAACTTTTTACAACTGAACACCAGTTCAAGACAGTACTTGGTCAAGGTCAGTTCTCAACTTAAACAAAATAGGGACTATCCTTTTCTTGTGCCTCACTTCCTACATCTGTGAAAATTTAAGTAACACCATGCTGGAGAAATCCACAGAAACAACTGACCTGGCCAAGTGGGACCACACAGAACCCAGTTGTAAAACTGGGAAACCAGCCTTGGACTGAACCAAGTTTTGGAATGTGGGTGTCAGTTAGGAGGCCAGGGCAGTCTGTGAGACCTCTGACAGTGGAACCAGTATTTATCCCTAGTGTACAAATGGACCTTGCCTGCTTGTTCCCCATGGAGGGCTACTCTCTCAGCCTAGATGCATGGGGGAGGGCCTAGGCCCTCTCCCAAATGACATGACAGACTTTGATGATCCCCAGTGGAATGTCTCACCCTCCCAGGGGAGTGGATAGGGGGTTGGGATGTGGGAGTCCTTGGGGAGCATGGGAGGACAGGAGGGAGAGGAAACTGGGTTTGATGTGTAAAATAAGATTGTTTTTAGATTCAATTAAAAAACATTTAAAAAAAATTGAGACAAAATTGACTCAAGTACCCCATTTTGTCAACCAACTATCCCTGGGTCTCATTAGATTGCCACTAAGGGCCCAGTATGACAAATCTTTGAAACCAAATACATAAACAAATGAGACTAGATCTCTCTGTATTTAGGGAACAATCACAACACATGTTGCTGAAGACTTTATCAATTGTAGTTACCCCTTCAAATCAGAGATGCGCCTGCTAGAGCTTCCCTGCTTCCTTCAGCCTTGCCATGGTGTATGGAAACTTCTAGTGGTAAAGTTGTCTTCTCTATGCAGACTGGAGAGGGGTAAACATGGTTTATTGTATCCAGGTCTCTTTGTGGCTTCTAATTTTGGATATGATTGTTCTTTCCGTTCTTTTGAACAGTATAAGTTGAATAGTAAGTGTATCCCTTTGCTCTTCTCTGAAAATAGAGCACTTATCCCTTTTGTCCTGAATGTAATTTCTGTTAATTAGTGAAATGTTGATTCCCTTAAGTTAACACATATACACACATCTTTTTTTAAGTTATCGAAGTCAAAATATGTCATATTTGTGTGTATGTGCGTGTATACAAGTATGTATTTCCATGTTATAGAAGATAATCCTGTATATATTTGTCTGGATAAAACCTCCAAGATGTTCATCAGATTCTTTTTTGTTTTTCTATTTTTTAAATTTAACTTAGAAACAAGCTTTATATGTCAATCCAACTTCCCTCTCCATCCCCTGCTCCCACCAACCCCATCCCACCCCCTTTGTGCTCCCCAGGGAGGGTGAGGCCTTCCATGGGGAGTCTTCAAAGTCTGTCATATCATATCACCCCTGTGTCTAGGCTGATAAAGTATCCCTCTATGTGGAATGGGCTTCCAAAGTCCATTCCTACATTAGGGATAAATATTGATCCACTACCAGAGGACCCATTGACTGCCCAGGCCTCCTAACTGAGACTCACATTCATCTGTCATGGGTCGGTACTATGTTCATTTCCCAGCTATCACTCTGGGGTTCATGCTCTCCCTTTTGTTCAGGTCACCTGTTTCTGTGGGTTTCTCCAGCCTGGTCTTGACCCCTTTGCTCATCACTCCTCTCTGTCTGCATCTGGATTCCAGGAGTTTGGCTCAGTGTTTAGATGTGAGTGTCTGCTTCTGCTTCTGGTTCCATCAGCCACTGGATGAAGGCTCTAGGATGTCATATGAGGTAGTCAAAAATCTCATGATCTGGAAAGGGCATTTAAGTTATCAGGGAAGGGCACTTAAGGTAGCCTCTCCACTATTGCTTAGATTGTTAGTTGGGGTCATCCTTGTAGATCTCCAGACATTTCCCTAGTGTCAGATTTCTCTTTAAACCTATAATGGTTTCCTCTATTATAGTATCTCTTTTCTTGCTCTCCTCCATTTGTCCCCCAACTCAATCTTCCTGCTTCCTCATGTCCTCCTTTCCTCTCCTTTTCTCTTTCTCCTGACTCTCTCTCTGCTCCCCCCATGCTCCCAATTTGCTCAGGAGATCTTCTCCCCTTTCCCTTCTCCAGGGGCACCATGTATGTCTCTATTAGTGTCCCCTTGTTTCCCAGCTTTTCTGGCGGTATAGATTGTAGGCTGGTGATCCATTGATCTATGTCTAAAATCCTTATATGAATGAGTACATACTATGTTTGTCTTTTTTTGACTGGTTACCTCCATTTGCCTGTGACTTTTAATATTCCATTTTTTTCCTCCGCTGAGTATTATTCCATTGTGTAAATGTACCACATTTTCTTTATCCATTTTTCAGTTGGGGGGGCACCTAGACAGGTTCTTCCTATTATAAATAATGCTGCTATGAGAAGAGTTGAACAGATGTGCTTATTTCATCTTTTGGGTATATATGCTTAAGAGTGGAATTGCTGTTTCTTGTGGTAGACTGATTCCCGTTTTCCTTAGGAACTGCCACACTGATTACCAAAGTGGCTGTATGAGTTTGCACTTCCACTAGATCCACTCCAGCATAAATTGTAATTGGTGTTTTGATTTTAGCCATTCTGACATTAGTAAGATGGTATCTCAGAGTTGTTTTGATTTGCATTTCCCTGATGGCTAAGGATGTTGAACACTTTCTTCACTGTCTTTTAGCCATTGTAGATTCCTATATTGAGAATTCTTTTTTAGTTCTGTACCCCACTTTTCAATTGGATTATTTGGTGTTTTAAGTTCTTTGTATATTTTAGAGATGTGCCCTCTCTCAGATGTGGGGTTGGTGAAGATCTTTTCCCATTCTGTGGGCTGCTGTTTTGTCTTGTTGACTGTGACCTTTGCCTTATAGAAGCTTCTCAGTTTGAGGAGGTTCCATTTATTAATTGTTGATCTCAGGGTCTGTGCTACTGGTGTTTTGTTCAGAAAGCAGTCTCTTGTACCAATTCCTTCAATGGTACCTCCCACTTTGTCTTCTAAGAGGGTCGATGTGGCTGGATTTATGTTGAGGTCTTTGACCCATTTAGACTTAAGTTTTGTTCATGATGATAGGTATGGATCTATCTGCAGTCTTCTACAGGTCAGCATCCATAATATGCCAGCACCATTTGTTGAAGATGCTTTCTTTTTTTCCATTGTATAATTTTAGCTTTTTCAAAAATCAGGTGTTCATAGATGTGTGGGTTAGTATCAGGGTTTTTAATTCAATTCAGTTGGTCTACCTGTCTACTTTTGTGCAATACCAAGCTGTTTTCAGGACTATAGCTCTATAATAGAGCTTGAAGTCAGGGATGGTGATGCCTCCGGAAGTTCCTTTATTGCACAGGGTTGTTTTGGCTATCCTGGGATTTTTGTTTTTCCATATGAAGTTGAATATTATTCTTTCAAGGTCTGTGAAGAATTGTGATGGGATTTTGATGGGAATTGCATTGAATCTATAGATTGCCTTTGGCAAGATTGACATTTTTACTGTGTTTATCATTCCTATCCAAGAGCATGGGAGATCTTTCTATTTTGTGGTGTCTTTAATTTCTTTCTTTAAAGACTCAAAGTTCTTACTATATTATTATATAGGTTTTTCATTTGTTTGTTTAGTGTTACCCCAAGATATTTTATGTTGTTAGTGGCTATTGTAAAGGGTGATGTTTCTCTGATTTCTTTCTCAGCTCCTTTGTCATCTTTATATAGTAGGGCTACTGATTTTTCTAGTTAATCTTGTATCATGCCACTTTGTTGAAGGTGTTTATTAGCTGTAGGAGTTCTCTGGTAGAGTTTTCTGGGTCGTTTATTTATATAGTGAAAATTTTACTTCTTTTTTTCCAATTTGTATCCCTTGATCTCATTTTGTTGTCTTATTGTTCCAGCTAGAACTTTAAGTACAATATCGAAGAGTTATGCAGAGATGGGCAGCCTTGTCTTGTTCCTGATTTTAGAAGAATCACACTGAGTTTCTCTCCATTTACTTTGATGTTGGCTTTTGGTTTGCTACATATTGCTTTTATCATGTTTAGCTATGTTCCTGTTATCCCTGATATCTCTAAGACATTTATCATGAAGGGGTGTTGGATTTTGTCACAGGCTTTTCAGCATCTAGTGAGATGATCATGTGGTTTTTCTTTTTCAGTTTGTTTATATGGTAGATTACATTGATGGATTTTCGTATGTTGAACCATCACTGCATCCCTGGGATGAAACCTACTTGGTCATGGTGGATTATTTCTCTGGTGGGTTTTTGGTTTCCATTTGCCAGTATTTTATTGTTTTTGCCATCAATGTTCATGAGGGATATTGGTCTGTAGTTGTTTTTCTTAGTTGTGTCTTTTTGTGGCTTGGGTACCAATGTAATTGTAGAGTTGGCAATGACCCTTCTGCTTCTTTTGTGTGGAACACTTTGAGTAGTGTTGGGATTAGATGTTCTTTGAATTTCTGGTAGAATTCTTCACTGAAACCATCTTGCCTCAGGCTGTTTTTGGTTGGGAGACTTTTGATGATTCCTTCTATTTCATTTATGGGTTATGGTTCTGTTTGAATTGCTTATGTGTTCTTGATTTAATTTTGATAAAGGATATCTATCCAGAAAATTGTCCATTTCCTTTAAATTTTCAAATTTTGTGGAATACAGGTTTTCAAAGTATGACCTGAAGATTCTCTTGATTTCCTCACTGTCTGTTGTTATGTCCTCCTTTTCATTTGTGAGTTTGCTGATTTGCATGTTCTCTCTCTGCCTTTTGGTTAGTTTGGATAAAGGCTTTTCTATCTTGTTGATTTTCTCTTAGAAACATTGTTACATTGATTCTTTATATTGCTTTCCTGGTTTCTACTTTATTGATTTCCGCCCTCAATAAGATTATTTCCTGGAGTCCACTCCTCTGAGGTGAATTTGCTTCTTTTTGGTCTAGAGCTTTTAGTTGTGCTGTTAGTTCTCTAATGTGACTATTCTCCAGTTTCTTCATGTGGTCCCTTAGTGCTATGAACTTTCCTGTTAGCACTGCTTTCAAAGTATCCTATAAGTTTAGGTGTGTTGTGTCTTCCTTCTCATTGAATTCTAGCAAGTCTTTAATGTCTGTCTTTATTTCTTCCTTGCCCCAGAAATGGTACAATTGTGCATTGTTCTGTTTCCATGAGTTTGTTGGGTTTTGCAGTTTGTGTTGTTGACTTCTACCTTTACAACAAGGTGGTCTGATAAAACACAGTGGCTTATTTCAATTTTTTTTTTTTTTTTTTTTGTATCTGTTGTTGTTTGCTTTTTTTTTTGTATCTGTTGTTGTTTGCTATGTTGTGGAGTATGTGGTTGATTTTAGAGAATGTTCCATGTGTTGCTGAGAAGAAGGTATATTCTTTGTGTGTGGATGTAATGTTCTATAGATGTCTGTTAGACCCATTTAAAGACTGTAGGCAGGACGACTAACTAGCCTAATGATTTTTCCTCCTAGCTAAGTGTAAACTCTACAGCCTGGAGAAAAGTTAAATATCAGGTATTCTACCATACTTTCATGGTACCTAACTTAGTAAAACCTTCATTTTATAATCACATAAAGTGTGATTATCAAATGATTATGTTTCGAAAATTACAGTTGAATGCTCTTCATTGAAGTGCTCTTCTTAATTGTTAGAATTTAATTTTCACTCTTAACCAAAAACCATGTAATAAAAGTGTCCTTTTAGATGGTAAAGTATGATAGTTGATAATAATTAACATTAAGCCTGATGGCACTGATCATGGCTCACTGTTCTCCTTGTTTCAGTGCTGCTGAATGAAGCAGAAGGGTCTGCTTTAATTCTTCTTAGTGTTGAGGATCCTCATATGAAGGTTAATCCACCTAGGTTTGGCTTTCAGGAAGAAAAATGGGTGAACACAGAGCTCAAGATTGAGTTTGTTGTCTTGAGACTGCTGCATACAGTCTCTTGGCACTAAGCTGTCGCCCCGTTCCCCAAAAGAAAAAGGTAGTATCCTATATTTATCTACCTGTCAGTTCTTTACAACTTAGTTTAATTTGTTATGAATGTTATGAAGTTTTTTTATTGCCCCAGTGAATACCAAGCTCTTTAATTAGAACACAATAAATTATACTTTTAAGCAGATGATTCTACAGAAAAAGCAAGAGCATGTTAATAGAGTAACTAATTTGTGTGTTATTTCTAAAGATATACTATCAGAGAAATATGTGAGTCAAAAGTTACAGAATCTCAGATTAAGTCAGTTACCTTAAGCCTCTTACAACCAGTGAGCAATGTAGAAAGGCTTCATGCACACCCGAGGTTTTCCACGAATGTGCCTTACCACACTGCACTTGTGAAAACCTTTCCTCATATGTTAGAGTTTTTATCTAGTTCCATCATTAGTGACTTATTTATAAGATTGTTTTTACTCTCCTAACACAGATGTTTCCATCTGAAAAAAAGAAATTTATTGGTGAGTATGTGGTTGGAACATGAAATTCCGTTATCAGAGAAATTTGTCCCTCTACTCAATGTATAAGGATGTATAAATGCATCCTTAAGATTGCTCCTGTTTCTCCACACATGGAAAGGGTATGTATGTGCCAGTTTACATGGCTGAAGTGTCTTATGATCTCTCTTCTTATCTTTTAGTGCATTAAAAGTATGTGTAGATTACTTTTCACAATTTGAAGCTTGTTACCATATCTAATGGTATAATCTGTCTCCAAATTCCAAAGCTACTGATAAATAATTATGCATGATGCTTCCTGGGATAAAGAGGAAAGAATTCTTCACTAGCATTCAGTCTTTAATGTGATAGATGCATTGCTGTAGTTTCTAGATAATGTCTCAAGCTCATGTCCATGCCCATGTATTTATTATTGAAAGGGCAAGTTCTCTTTCAGGGATTTTCTGGGCCTGTGAAGCCACCAAAAGCATCTGTTACCCATAAAGCATGTGAGTGCTCTAAACTTTCTATCCTTGCACTCTATGCCTTTTCCTAGTTCACCTGCTCCTGAGAGCCAAACTACCTTTAAAATAGCCATGCTGAGGAGATCTTTGAACTGGTTCAGATATACTGACAGCCAACCCTTGGGAAAACTCTTAAGAGACTCAAGTGCAACTCTGGTGTAGGGCTTTGCTTTTGTAGCTGAGCGCAATTGTGCTCTATTTGCGTTATGTCTAATGCTAAATGTTTGTGTGAGCAGTCACTGTTTTTGATGTTAATAAAGATTTTCAGAGGAGTCTTTCTAATCACTTTTGGAATCCCTTCATGTTTCCCATTTTACTTTGAATTGCACAGCTTCCAAGCCTTCTCTTAAATGAGGTTTAAATATATGTGCAGCTTACTACATCATGACTGCAATGAATGATACTAATTTAATGCACTGTTCACTCACTAATTTGCCCATCAGATGTTGCTGGAGCATTTGCGGTGAGCCTCGGAGTGTTCTGGCAGCATTAGTGGAATCAGCAGCAATGAGATTCTGTGCAGAGGTTCAAGTTTTCTGTGATGTTTGCATCCTCTTTTGTCATATTTGTGTATTTCTGTCGTTTTTGATGGTAGTTTGAAGTTGTTCTGAATGAGGAAGTTAACCTAACAATTTTTGGGAGAAAATGATGTCTTTTTGGGGTGTATTAAATGCTGACTTGGGTTAATTTAGATTCTTTTAAAGGTAACTCTTTGGGGGTATTAATTAATTCTAATTAATGTCAGTCATGATTTTTGAGTCACTGACCTCATGAAAATCTGGTGAAAGCATCACTAACTATTCAGGAAAGTATATACATACACACATTTCCCTCCTTTAAGGAGAGTACAGGCATGCACACATTTTCCGACTTTAAGAGCAGGGAAGCCTTGAATAACCATTTATGATAAGTATAAGTATCCTTATCTTTAAATTGTTATAGCATTCAGCTCAAAGAAATGTTCTTTCAAGGTATTTTACTTTTGCTTAATTTATATTGTCCTAATCTTGGGCAAAAGATTTGAAGAGAAAAACTATATATACTTAATGACTAGGTTTTATCCACCTTGTTTATGCATTTTAATTGGTGTCCATATTTCTTATAATGCTCTCCAATTATATATTTTCCATCTGCAATTAGAATAAAATCCAGGGTCCTCTGAAATTACTGAATTATATTTCAGGGTCCGCATATTCTGGGCCCCGCGGCGATTCTGGCTTTGTACAGTAGAATATTTCAAAAGGAGTAGGTAGAGCCTGCCATGCCTGCAGTATTTGTCATCTGATCATTTGTAGACAAAACCATTGGCTTTCATTTCCTCTCCACTAAGTCCAGCAAATATGTATTGAATACTTCCTGTGCTGATCCATGTGACATTCTGCCTGGCTGTTTTTTTTCTTCACATCATGGTACACATGTTTTTGTTGCATAAAGTATGAGTATATATTAGAACTTTTTATACTTCTTGAACACAAAGTATAAGGCTTTTTATTTTTGATTCTGGACAATGCTTTATACCTTGAATAAATGAGATTGCAGCAGACAGGAAAGCTTGGAGTTGCTCTGGGATGAAAAATAAACCTTTTGAAGATGCCATAGTTGTCTAGATGTGAAAAGAAAACAACAAAAGGAAACAAGCAGAAGCCACTTTAATCCAAGTACCTAGTTTTAGCTTCTTAAATCCCTGAGCAACTCCCTAAAGAAATCCACACACTCATGTCTGCTTTCACTCCTTTGTACCTGCCGGTTTCAATTTGAAAGGTTAGCAAGCAATTCCATGTCTCTGACTTCTGCCCTTCTCCTCCTGCTTTATAAGAAGGACAGTGAGGTGAAAGGTCAGAGCCTGCACATACCTGCCCCTGAAAGAACCCAAAGCCACAAGGCCTAATTTTAGCCTTCCTTCTCTTGGGGATATCACAACAGTCACTAACAGGAATTGTTTGGAAGTCAGTAAACAGTATGCTGTAATGTATGAGTCATTTAAAAAAAAAAAAAAAAGAGGCATGATTTTCATGTGATAGTAAATGGAAAAAGAAACAAGACACCTCTCATAAACAGCATCAATGAAAAATGCTGAGGTTAGAGGTCTTTTTAAGTCAAAACAAAGAATCTATCTAAATCTACCCTCGTGTATTTAGAATTGCCTTGTGAAATAAGGAAGCCAGTGAAGTTCACAAGGGAGAATGCACTCCTCCTCCTGTCTTGCTTTTTTATTCTGTGTCACCTGATTCGTCTATTGCTGTTATTTCAGATAACTTTACAGGGTTTTGTTTGAACTGCAGACTTTGCTTTTATTCCTATCCTTAGTGGTCCTCTTAATGTTATAGGCCTCAGATGCCATCCAGTCCACATGTGTGGTTTGTGGTCTGTCAAGTTAGCGCATTCATATTATCTATTAGTTCCAAAGCAGTGCAAGGAATGGCCATGAAGGTTGAAATGTTTCGGGTCCTGGTGTTGGTTACAGTTGAACCTCCCCATAGCCACTGAAGTCTGTATCAGTCAATCAGCCTTGCACATTCCCACATAATGTGCAGCTTTTTCCAAAAGCTTTCATTCATCGTCTGTGCCTGACCATGGATAGTTGCCCTTATAAGAACAGGACACTTTGGGCTTTAATACATACAATTTTTAATCATAAATTTTACACAATTAGAATCTTGGACAGATCAAATGGAAATAAATTAAAGTCCTGCTTTAGCCTGTTGTTCATTGAGCATGTCATGTTAGATTATGTCTGACGTTGGAAAATAAACATGCTAAGTAATTTACTTTCTAGCTAACTGAGTCTTCCTTTCTTACCATGATGGCTAGTAAATAATTCCTTGATTTCTTAAGAATTTACAATAGTGTTTCAAACTTAGCAATATGTAGAAATGGGAGGTTCCTATGCACAACCCAGATTTAGAAGGTAAAGACATTTGCCTTATTTGAATGATATTTGTGCCATATATTTGTAGAATCTTTCCCTTCCCTCAGTTTTTAGACAGGATCATTATTCTGAACCAGCAACATTCTTGTGTTGCTATTTATTTAACTTGTTTGGTGTTTTTTCTTCATTTAGGTTTTGGAATTGTATACACTATTTTAGGAGATGATCTTTATATATTCCTGAGCTCAGTATTAAAACTGTAACATAGCTTCAGCAACCGCCAATTGTATCCATCCCTGGTTTGTTATCTCCTCCCGCGGACATGAAGTAGGCCTTAGGACCTGTTTCTTTACTATGGAAAAGCACAGTTTATCAGTTTCCTTGCTCTTGCTCTGTAGTATGCGCTAACATTTAGCTTTATCCGTAGTCCTACTTTCAATGAATAAAAGATTCTCCTCTGTGTAATGTCTGTATTGTGCCTTCAGTGTTAACTGGTTATTTATCTTTATAGAAAAGGAAAGACTGACAATTATGTTCTGTCAACATTTTGAAAGTATTTTGCTATCTTATTGCCTCTGCTAAAGTTATCTTTTCTCAAACAAGTTGTTGTTTATATAGGCAAGTTTTCTTTCCATCTTACTGTGTTCATTTTGCCCATGCTCCACCATTTTATGTACTTGCATAGCTTCATTTTTATTTGCTTATCTTCCCTAATTATATTTTTGTTAATCATTCTTGGGATTCCAGTTGTACAAGATTCTTAGTCATTTTATTTTCTAAAATTACTTTTCTCTTTATGTACTTACTAGAAATTCCATTACCTATCTGCATTGAAATCCCTTAGCATGTATGTATTCATTGCTCTCTAAGATGATTTTCTCATTTTGTCCTCTGTGATGTGTTCTGTTTAATCTCATTTCCATCTAATGTAACACCTGCCCACTGGTGCCACCCTTCCCCATTCATGGATGGGATCCTTGCCCCACAGAAACTCAGTCATGTCCCAGGTTACCTTGCTATTAAGTGAAATGGGTTTTGAACCCTTGAAGCCTACTAGAGAGGTAATGTTCTAACCAAAATAGCATGCACATTTCCTTTTAGCAAAGGAAAGCAAGCCTCGTGCATCAGTTTGACGGTTTCTTTTTCATGGCAGTGGTCACAGAAGCATTTAATTACAGACCACTCTGGCCTTGTATATTTCTGAATAGATGGCTTATAAATACACGTTAAATGAATCATGGAATTGAGTTTTAACCAAGACGGTCTTTATTTCCAAAGCATCTTCCGTGTAGTAACTAGTTTACTTAGCATCATTTTGTTCTCCTTAAAGTTGATTATATATAGGTTATTGCTTGCAAAATCACTAGTCCATCTATTGGAAGTTTTTTGTTGTTGTTTTCTTTTTAAATAAATAGAATATTTTCCAATGTGATAAGATGGAATCATTTGACAAGTGCCTGTTTAGAGTTTTGTTCTGTGTCTGACTAGATTTAGATGTAATGTACTCTGGTTTTCAGGTTTTCTTAAACTAAAAGCTACAGCACCTGTAAATGTCCTTATAGCTCTCATACTCTTAATTAAACAAAATGGCCATAATAATTTAGCTTCTTTAAATTCCACAGTTAGGGCTTGATGATTTATCTATATTTGCCTTTCTTCCCTTATTCTGATAATCACTATTGTGAATGTGAGGTGCATTGCTGATATTTGGGAAAACTGAAGTAAATTTGACAGCTCACCTGACCCCCTTAATGTTTGCTCTGAAGACTCCTGTTAGTGTCCTTCATCATGTATAGAGATGCAAACACGTAGATTTAAAATATTATGTATGGCACATCAACCATTTAAATTCAGGTAATTTGACATGAGTGAGAAAGCACAGAGGCTAAAATCAGGCCTGGGTTATTAGATGCCACCTTTGCTAACTTCCCATCATATAGGGAAGTTTCTCTGTCCGCTGGCCCCTTTCCTATAAAATGGAAGGAATAATAGTCTGCACAATTGGATGGCAGTTAAATGGGGAAATGAATAAACACCCCTAGCACAGTGACTAGAGCACAGTGCACATCATAAATCCCAGCTGCTATCATATCATTGTCACAGTGATGGTCCCTGCTAAGCATCTCTCCTTGTTTTGGAACCTTCACTGAATGAACAATTGGGGAAGAGAAAACGTAATGCTGAAACTGAAAGCAAAATGTTACATGCTACTAAACAACTGGGTCTGGTAGAGGCACAGTTGCATGTAAGCAGAGTGAATGAAGCAGCCTGGTCCCTGGGTTTTGTAGCTGCAACTACGGCCTTTTGAGCCTTTCTGTGCTTAAACTTCTGCAGGCTGCAACATAAAATGAGACAATCTCACTGTCCTCTATGCCCGTGTTCCTGTCTATAGCCGTCACCTCTGAGTATGTCACTCTTGGCCCTGCACTGTTGATGCCTCTGTAGTATTTTCCCTATTCATCCGGCTCAGTCTCCTCTGTCCCTCCCCCTGGAGCAGGTGAATGTTACTATTCCTTTGCATTGCCTCTGCCAAGGAGTGCAGACCTCTGAGTTTTACTATGATTTATAATCTGTGGCTATCCCATGCCACTGAGTTTTAATACTACATGCTAGCCCAAGTAATATTATTTGCTGTATCATGATATTTTCCATGACTTAGCACCAAAATCTCTGTATTTTTGGTTTCTTTATAGGACTGTTATTTAACATCATGTTTGTTGATATTAAGAAGCAAATTTCATTACGCTTTTACAAATTTGTGTGGTTACAGAGTTCCCCTTTAAAAATGGCACATGTGGGTTGGAGAGATAACCCATGATTAATAACACTGTCCAGCTGTTCCGGAGAATCTGGGTTTGATTCCAAGAACCCACATGTGGGCATACAACCACCTATAACTCTGATTCCAGAGCTCTGATATCCTCTTCTGGTCTTCACAGGTACACACATGGTGCATAGATATGCATGCAAACCAAGCACCCATACATATCAACAACAACAGCAACAGAATGTATAGTGTGTGATTTTGATACCTAAAATTTGATTTCTACATCATAGCAGTGGCCTGATTTCTTGCAATGATTAGTAAATGCCACCCTGATTATTGTCTCATGTTCCTATTTATTGTACACTGACTTAGTGCTTATTACATACTAGGTATTGATGATGCAAAGTCTCATGTGATACACAGTGATAAATAGTATAGATGTGTGTGCTTCTTGAAAATTCATAAAACTTTAATTAGGTTTTAAAAGTTGCATGTCTAATCTTGAGGTTTTTCTTTTGTTTTGCCTAGCAAGAACTCAGACACAGTCTCTTTTTTCTATATATATATATATATATATATATATATATATATATATATATACACACACATATATATTATTTCAGGAATGACTGCTTTGTAGAAAGAGTGGAGATTTCTGGGAGGGTTTTGAGGAAAGAAAAAGAAAGAGAGAATTGCTATAATTACATTTTAATTTAAAATTTTGTTGAAAAATTCAAACAATGTTGGGGGGAATCCAACAGGCAAATTACAAATTCCCAAGTAGTATACTGAATGCTTTACCATGAGTAGATTTCTGCATACTTATAGAGAAATCTACTGGGTACTATTGATTTCTAAAAGTTTTTCATAAGAAATGATACTATATTTGCTTTTTAAAGGGTAAATAATAATTCTCCAGCCCCCAAAGGCTGGAGTCAGAAGAGAGGGGGCAGCTCTGTGAAGATGGTGTGCCAGCATACAGCCTGCCTGATGGACAGGTGTGTCAGTGGCTGCTGAGCTGAGGTTAGGTCCGTTTTATTCTGGATCTAGATATACAAAGAGCATAGGTATTGATGTGAAACGTTTAAAGACTGTACCCAGTAAAGGACAAGTGATGTTTGAGATTTAGATCAAAAAATGCATGCTTTATATGCTTATTAAGAGCCAGCAATAAAATATAAAAAGTTGCATTTAATTCTTTTAAATATTAAAATTTAATGAAAACTTAACATTTCTATTGTCTTTACAAGAACAGATTAAATATTTCTAAATTTTTTTTTTTTGTTACAAATAGTTTTTCCCCTTCTATTGAAAATAGATTCTTTTCTCACACAATATATCCTGATTACACTTTCCCTCTATTCTTCCCATTCTTTCCCATCTCCTCTCCCCTCTGGATCCACTCCTTTTCTGTCTCTCATTAGAAAAGAAACAGGCTTCTACCGGATAATAGTAAGATAAGATAAAATACGGTCTAATACTAAGATAAGACAAAACAAAACATAATAGATTGGACAAGGCAAAGCAACAGAAGGAAAAAAGCCCAAGACAAGTCACAAGAATCAGAGACCCACTTTTTCCATACACTAGGGAGTCCCATAGAAGCACTAAACTGAAAACCAGAATATGTGCGCATGTGCTCCAAAGACCTGATACAGACACCTGTGGGCCTTTTGCTTGCTGCCTCAGTCTCTGTGAGTTAATAAGAGCTTTGCTTGTGTTGATTAGAGGGCCTTGTTCTCCTGGGGTTTTCAGTCCCCTCTGGATCTTAATCTCTTCTCCTTCCTCTTTCTTCGAAAGGTTCCCTGAGTTTTGAGGGGAGGGATTTGATGAAGACATCCCATTTAGGGCTATGTGTTCCAAGGTTGATTGGTTGGTGTGTGTGTGTGTGTGTGTGTGTGTGTAAAATGTCTGGGTGTGAGTCTCTATTTCTTTCTATCTACTGGAGGAGGAAGCTTCTCTGATGGTGGCTGAATAAGGTACTGAGGTACTGTTCTATGAGTAAACAAACTATCTCTGGGAGTCATTTTATCACTATTTTTTTAAATTTATTTTTTAAGACCAGTAGTATTTTGTCTCTAGTCTGATTCTTGGTCATCCAAGCAATGTTGTGCATTGGTTCCATCTCATGGAGTGGGCCTTACATCAAATCAGACACTAGTTAGTTATTCCCACAAGCCTGATACCACCATTGTGCTAGTATATTTTGCAGGTAGAACAACAATGTAGATTACAGAGTTTGTGCCTGAGTTCCTGTTTGTTTCTTTTTCGGTAGCTTACAGAATAGCTTCCCATGTCAAATGTATTAGAAGGCAGAAGTGAAGGGTCTGTGTAGGCACCAGCTTGACTTTTCCATGGTGAGTGAGCTGTGTGGGTATTGTCTTCAGCAATAGGATCTTGCTGTCAGTTTGTGGAGAGCAACTTACTGCCTTGTCAACAGCCTGGGTTGTTTTGGGATTTTCATAGAAACCCTTTGGCCACAAGCATAATTCTTAAAGAATCTTTCAAGTAACAAAAAGGACAGGAGGGGACTCTAGAAAGTATTGTCACCCTAGCAGAATATAGAGTGATCAGCTGGTGTAGGAATAGTGTCCCTGTAAGCAAGTACCACATAGATCCCAACATGGAAAGTATCTACTACTTAGCAATAGGAATGATAACAATTTCATAAAAGAAAAAGAACTCTATTATTTCTAAGTCATTTTGTCATTGGCATTGTCCTTTTTTTAAATTCTTCATCAGACACTTTAATATTTGCTTGTATCTTCAATATTTTGATCATCCATTTTTACAGCTTTCTAATACCTAACCCATCCCCTGTATCATTTAAAAATCGAGTCTTGTTAATTGTGAAAGAGAGAAGTTTATAATGGAAAAGTATGGATAAAATATCTTGTATAATTACTGTCCAGTTCAGTTACATTTAAATGAGCCACAATTCCATGGTTACTGTATGTAGTGAGTGTATAGTATTTAAATGTGACTGTGAGTTACAGCTTCTTCCCTGCCATGTGATTTTACCTTCTAAGCTTTATGAACAATCTTGTGCTTTTTCTCATCTCAGGGTGTTTTTTTTTTTAAAACTTCTTTACAGGTGTGATTTGATCCTTTGGAGCTTTCCTGTCAATTGGGTGTTGTCAGGTCAAAATCAGGATGTGTTGGTACTTAAATGTTTACCAATATTGTTAAGATATCTAAAATGTATCACATCCATATTTCTTCTTCAGATTACCTTTGGTCATTGAAGTATTTTTTTTCTAGCAAAACTATAATTGCAAAAATATATATCATTAAGTAATTCATCTTCCAGAGAATGTCCTCATCCTTTGATGTAGTAATGTTTTGCACAATTGAAGACCAAGTCCATGATGTGCACTTACATAATAAATGCTCCCCCCCCCAAGCTACACCTCCAGGCCTGTTTTTTTGTTTTTTTATGCTGAAGGTATGGTTGAAAACTGAGTCACACCTTTAAGCAAACAGGAATTATAATGTTCTTCTCTTAAGAACTAATATGCTGTTTATGCAACTTCCATATCTAATAAGAACAGGGCATTGATCCAATTAATATGATTTTTCACTTTTCTCTACTTGTAATCTTCTGATTTAGAAATCTTTTCTCTCTCCTATCCTGTGTGCATGTGCACACACACACACACACACACACACACACACACACACACACACACACACACACACACGATACTGGTCTATTTTGTTTTATTCTTTTTCTTCTTTAATCATTTTGAGATTTCTGAGATATTTTAAATATTTCATCAGATAATAAAATCACTCTGATATGTCCCAAGAACATTTGATGTGCAATCTTGTCGCTTCAGGATGTTTGAAGGTTCTATTAGCTTGTAATCCACAGAGCCATGATTGCAGCCATGAGTCTACTTTGCTCTTGCAGTGTTAATGTATTATTTGCTATTAGCAGGTTCTTGTTTGCCTCAGCTTTTAAGAGCAATACTTACTGACTTTGCTTATATTTATAATGTTTAATTTCCTTTTGTAGCTTAATTTTGTGGAGTACTTGAGGCAGTAATAACCATAACCTAAGGTGTGAAAACATTTTTTTTCTAAAATTACATTATCTCTTTATCCTTCAAGTTTGCTAGATTTTCCATTCATTTACATAATATACATTTACTATAATCTATAACTCACAAAACATTTTTGTTACAATGTAAAATTTACCATAGGTAAAACATTTAAATTATTACTCTTCTGTCATTATTAATACATGGTGCCATCTTCTTTGTTTTAGTCAATAAATCAGGCTTTTGTAATGTCCTTACTATTTTCTCTTTACTTTTTCAGTTTTATTTAAACCTTAATAGAGTAATTTAATAATAGAAGTAAAATTCTCTAATATGAATGTTTTAGGAATTTCATAGGGCCTAAGCTCCAATCATTGAATTGAAACAAATAGGTCAAGGTACACTACTGTCATAGCTATGTAGATGGCCTAGTTCAGTTCCATGCAGGCTCCTTAGCTGTAGGTCTGGTGTCTGTCTGTGAGCTTCTGTAAGCTCCTGTTAGTTGTTTCTGTAGGTTTCTTTTTGGTGACCTTAACACTCCCCCCCGCCCCTGTGCTTGCCTGTCGATCTGCAATCTCTTTCCATCCATCACTGGATAAAGGCTCTTTAATGACCATTGGGTAGTTACCAATCTGATTATAGGAGATGGCCAGTTCAGGCTACCTGTCCACTATTGCTAGCAGTATTAGCTGTGGTTATCCTTGCACATTCATGGGAGTTTCCCTTGTGCCAGGTTTCTACTTGACCCCAAATGTACCCCTTCAAGATATGTCTTTCATTACTCTCCCCCTCCACCTACCTCCTTATGTTCCCATTCCTGCCAGCTCCCAGTCTACCCAGGTGATCTCTTCTATTTCCCTTTTCCATGGAAATCCATGTGCTCTCTCTCACCCCCCTCTGGGACCTCCTTGTTACCTAGCCTCTGTGGTACAATAAACAATCTTGTACAATGAAGGAACTTCTGGAGGGATCACCATCCCTAACTTCAAGCTGTGTTACAGAGAAATAGTAATAAAAACAGAATGGTATTGGCATAGAAACAGACATGTGGATCAATGGAATAGAAGCAAAGATCCTGACATAAATCCACCCACCTATGGATACCTGATTTTTACAAAGAAGCCAAAAGTGTACTACGGGAAATAGAATGCATCTTCAATAAATGCTGCTGGCATAACTGGTTGCACGTTAGTCTTCACATCAGTGAGGAAGCTGCATGCTATGAGTGTACCATAATTTATTTAATGTTCCCCCACTGATAGTGCTTTCCTCAGTTTTCACTATAACCAGCAGTGACTAACAACCTAAAGTCATTAATACATCAGGTAAAGTAGTTATTAAATGAATTCCCAGGAGTCTCATTGTGAAGTCAATGGGTCATGGATACATTAGTTGGATAGAATTTACATAATTTTCTTCCATATGCTTGTGTACTCCTTTATATTTTTAATCTGAGTGGATAAAAGCTGTTTCTACATAAACACATAATGCATTTAGGCTTTGGCTTCTTGCTAAAGCAAATGGTTTTAATCCTTAAACTGTATATCAACACTTAAGCTTCAAGACCATGAATGATACCTTTCTAGCATTTCCAAGATGGTACTACACTAAGCAGTCCTCCTATAGGATATCCACTGCTAGAGTTTGTAACTCCTGTAACTTAGCATAACATTAAGAGCAATGATAAACACTGGCAGTTATAAATGACTAGAGTATAAAAAAGTAAACACAGTTTAGTTTCAAATAAGTAGGAAATGGTGGTCGAGCCTATGACTGACTTCAAGCCAACTAGAAGTTTCTCTGAGGGGAATAAAAGATAAAGTATAACGCATATTGTGATATTGCCAGCAGAGTAAATTAAAAATGAAGCAAATGCTTGTCATCTGAAATTTGCATATATGTAACTTGCTAATATTGGATTAAGGGCAAAGATAGGTGCACACGCATGCCACCTACAGATGTCTCTACACATATAGTCATAAGTACACTGAGCTGGAAGCATATTTTCAAAGTGATTGACTTTTGAGAATTCTGGGAGATAGACAGATTTAAGTGTTGTCAAGTGAAGCTTGCCCTTTCTTCCAATCCCCTATTCTAATTGTTTCAAAATTATCTTGGCCCATGTACACATGCATAAAAACAGATGAGCAAGAAAAAAAATGGGAAAAACAAAGAAAAGAAAGAAACCCATCAGTGTGCCTTCTTTTGATACAAAAAATATGACTCTCCAGGTGTTTCCATCTTACTGCATTTTCCAGAGAAACTGATTTCTCTAAGAGTTGGAGTGTTGTGCTATTTTTGCCTGCTATTTACATTGAGGTTAGCTTTGCTGGTTAGAGTGTACTCGTAATGACACCAATGACATGGGTTTATTTCCATGTGGTTCCATTAAGTTTTTTCCACTGCCGCAGACTGCTCCCATAATTATGTCTGAAATGTGTTCCTGGCCTAAGGGAGACTTTAGGAAGCCCAGTGCAAAACTACCATCATGTGGGGAAAATGAACACCCAGATGCCCATCCAACTGATGGCAGGCTAGACAGCCGAGGACTGGCACAATAGAATCCCAAATTTACATCTTTACAAAATGAAATTCCTATTATTTGTATTGTGAAGTTGAAGACACATGACTTAATGTTGGTGCTAGTGGGTTCAAAGTCAGTTGCAGGCTCAGTTTATAGGCGAATCTTGAAATATTAAGAAAGGTTACTTTAAAAAAAAAAGTGAGTCATGCACAGCCCTTCCCAATTACATAATATTTACTTATCCAAATGCTTTACTCAGTTTAAAATATCTGTCTTATATTTGAAATTACATGCGACAAATATTTAATTATGTTATTTATTAAAGATTAATCTGTAACACAGAAATTTATAACTTTAGTCTTTGTAGCATTATAACCTGTGGTCAGTATTCTTAAATCTCCAAAAAGAATATATTTAAATTTTTAATATAAATATTTAATCTATATTTGTACAGTTAATATTCATTATTACTGATTTCCAGCCATGGTGCTGAGTAAATATAAGGGGATCTCGACAGCTCACAAAGCACTTTCAGATAATGGGAGAAAGGGAATCAAATAAGTGAGAAAAGAATATATATAATTATGTTGTAAAATAGTATGAAAATGTAGTGTTAAAACATAGAAGAAGATGCTGACTGTGAGAACTATTATCAAGAATGTCTTCCTTGTCTGGGAATACTGCTGGAATTTGAAGAATAGAAATTAGAATCACATTTCCATTAACAAAATGCTTTGGGCTGGGTATTTTATTAGCAGCATCAATTTACTGGTCACACTTATGGAGGTTGAGACTTCTTAAGACAAGACCACCTTCATCCTTTCTTTATAGTAAAATCCAGGTATCTGATTCCAAGAACTTCCTGTGTAGAGGTAGGGCTTGCTACTGTGTCCCCATAAGTTAAGAGAGGGGGAATAAAAGCCAAAGGGACAAAGCTAGTTTCCTCTTTGTAGTTTGTAGTGCTTCTATTCTCATCCATGAATATTTAACCTTCCTCGTGTATTCGCACCCTAAGGGCCCCAGCTTGTAACACCATCACATTGGGATTGAAATTTATGAGTAAATTTGGAAGGACATGAGTATTCAGATGCGTCAGGGTGGGGGAAGTGTAAACTTAAGAGATCAGAGTTAGACTATTTCACTTCCCGGGTGAGACCAGGGGAGGAGCAGCTGGACTTCCCTTCTCTGCAGACCTGTCTAAATCCACCATTGTGGACGTAGGTGCTATTAATTCTATTTATTGAGCACTTGAAAACTATGTCACAGATGATCAAATTGCAGAATCATTCCTTGGGAGGTGTATTAGAATTCTCTAACAGAACTGATAGAATGTATGTATGTATGTATGTATGTATACATACATACACACACATACTCACAAATACATTGAAGGATTTGTTAGAATGGATATCAGGATGTGGTCTAGATAGTCTAACACTGGCTGTCTCACACTGGAGAGGGTGACAATCTGACAAATGTTCAGTCCATGAGGTTGGCTGTCTTCAAAGCCTTGCACTGGAGGCCTGGGGAATTCCCAGAGGGCAGCTGGTCATTATGTACACTGGAACCCTGGAGAAGCTGGATCTAGTATCAGTTTAGGAATGGCATGGCTGCAAGGCAGATGCACTTGCCAGTGAGAGTGAAAGCAGACAAAAGCAAAGCCTCCCCTTCTGTCCTTTGTCCTTTTATCTGTGCTGCCATCAGAAGGTGCTGCCCACATTAGGGCGAGTTTTCCTCTTTCAGATAATCTTACCACGAAAGTCCCTCACAGGAATGCCCAGGCGCTTTTGTTTTAGTTGATCCCAGATCCATTTAAATTCACAATCAAGATTATCATAAAAGACTGACAGCTTTTTGGTCCTCATATTTACTGTGACATACCTCTAGTTTGGTGCAAGTGGGCAGTTTGAGTTCTTCCCTTAAATATTGAGTTGGTCTTTTAGATCTTGACAAAAGGGGATCTTTCTCTTAAGACCCACAATTCCCCTTGCTGGGTTGCCTCCCCTAGCCTTGATGCAGGGGGAGGAGCTTGGTCATGTCTCCAGTCTGAGTGCCATGCTTTGTTGATACCTGCCTCTTCCTGAATGGAGACTGAAGAGGAGTGGATGGATATGGGGCTGGAGGAGGGGAGGAGAGAAGGGAGCAGGGGAGGGAGCAGAAAGGGAGAGGGGATGAACAGGATGTAAAATAAGTGAAAATTTTAATTAATAATAATAGCCACATATCATTTCTCCCACGTCTGCTGTTGTGTTTGTCCCTGGTCCCCATTGTCTCACTTCCTTTCGCCTCTAATGGTGTGTTTCTGTTTGTCCTGTTCCTGCTCACATTTGTTATGTTTCTCCTAAGTGTGTTTATTTGAAAACAAATTTTATGCATTTGTTCTTAGATACAGCTCTTGACATTGCCAAGGAATGTGTTACAGATAAAATAATGTGTTTATGCGCATAAATACATGGATGCATACCAAGCAAGGAAAGGATCTAGGAGAGTGCTGTGGATATATTTGATCATTTTAGGTCATGGGTAGAGTTAGTACTCACTAACAACAATTTGGCACCAGGCTCTTCTTGCTTCTACATATTTATTCAGGGAAGTGCTGGCCGAAGCAGTCATTGCTTGAGTGTAGAACTTTTTCGTTGTGTTATAAACTCATAGACCTACTTAAACCTTAGGGATTAGCTTGCAAGGACAGTACATTTTGTTTTTCAAACAGAGATAACATTTTCTACTTTAGGGAACCTGAACAATGAGCATTTTTCCTTTCCGTTCCCAGTTTTATAAGCCCCAGCTCTCTCCAGCTTGTCAGTTATGATTATCCATACTGTTCCCAGCTAATGCAAATAAGAGAAGCTGCTGATGGAAGAAGGGGATTTGAAAGAGACTTCTGGAAGTTTTGTGGCAACATAAAATTGATTCAACCAGTATGCTAGTGGAGTTTACAGCAACTGGCTTCTTTATACCTAAGGCTCACTACTCTCTAATGTTTGTCTATTTATTTATTTACTTATTTATTTATTTACATTTTCTTGATCCTTTCACTCAAAATTATGTAGAGACAGAAGCTTAAAAAAAGGCAAAATGCCTCGGTTGCTGTTTAATAATCCACCCCAGCAGGGAAGGGAAAGTTAATTAAAATCTATGAAAATGAAACAAGTAACCTTTAAAGATAGGCGGTGCAACATGGCACTGTTAATGTGACAATTTGTTAATGGACTAGGCAGTTGTAATCAGTATTAAAAATTACTTGAGGCTTTTGAGGCTTTTTTTTTTTTTTATGTTCATGAACGCTACTAATTAAAGAAAGCAACGACCTGTGAGATTCTCCAGGCAAACCGTTTGCCATGTGAACATAACACGAACGAAAGCGCTCACTCGCTTTCACGCCTGTAATCTTACATTGGCAACAGTCTTGTTTACTTTTATTCTTTAGCTTAGTGCTTGTTCGCTCCCTTCTATTGAAACGAGACTCACATTTTAAATTCTCATTAATAATAAGGAGCTGCAACCATCAAATCCCACCCCTTCCTCTTCTGAAACCGGGTTTGGTATGCTTGACTGCCCTTTAGAAGTTCTCTCTGATGTCTGGTTTGGGGAAAGCTGTCCTTTGAAGACCTTCAGACTCCTTTATTGCCTTGACACTGATGTAAGAGAAACTGATCTAACAAATGAAAATTTTTGTGTTATATAATCCATTTGTGAGGGGAAAAAAATCTATTTTGTGCAGTTTCCAGCTTCCAAATAAAACAGTGATTTAATTTGTTTATTGGAATTTGAAGGACCTGGATAAGTTATAGAGGAATCATTGTAATTGTGAGGAAGAAAAGGGAAGAATTGCGATTATGTAAAATGTGTTTACCTAGGTGTGAAAGAAAACAGATATTAGAGGTGAGTGAGAATGATTTGTCATGGTGCTCATTATCTGCGCACCAGCCTAACAATGACAATGATTACTGAGACGAAGTGGAGAATCTGTTACTGTGTTTTTTACAGAGTTTTTTTTTTTTGGAGATGATTGCCATCCATATTCATCCCAAATAATTATTCTTCGTACCCACTTTGAAACTCAACTAAAAAGATGACATTTAGATACCAAAGTTCAGTGCTTAACATTCCCGAGCTAGAGGCATGTACGTCATGCACTGTAAAATTGTTAATAATAAAATCCCATGACTTCATTTATAATTATAACATTGTGGACAACAAACCATTGAGTTTCCATTTTGTCAAGTCTGCTGAGGTAACCAAAGGCAGGCGTTCTCCTCACTTAGATTCTGGGACCTTGGTGCATGCTGCATGACCTTCCATGAGTGGGCTTGGTGCATGGTGACTCACTGAAGACCTAGATAACCATGCGTTCTGTTCTTAGTGACCTATTTGTTAGGTCTACCCTATTTCAGATCTGGCTGGATTCTTCTAATTTTTGCCAAAGACAACTACTGTTGAAGTAATGGTGTACACATTTTGGGACAACTAAAATGGAAATTACAGAGAAAGTAATAAAGGGCACTGATAAAGGTATACTGTAGCTTTAATAACAGAGTGGTTCTTGTTAACTGGTATTTTGTGTAATTTCTGTTTTCTTTGCTTTCATCTACTATTCTATCTTGGGGTGTAGGATAGCAAACTACTGACCTCAGATACCAGCGTAAAGATGTAGAGAACAAAAGAAAACAAAGTCAGGGTTGATATTTTGTATTTTCTCTTTAATTCTGTGAACACTTTTTCAATAGTTTGCTTTTTACTATTTACTTACAAGTCCATGCGTTGCTGACATAACTCAGGGTAGAGTACTTCCTTAATGTTGGGTTTAATCCCCTCCAACAAAAACATATCATTAACCAAACAAGTCTTAATTAAATAATATTCAGAATCAAAGCTTCTAAATGTGTTACTAAAGAATTTAAGTCTATTGAAATGTAAGGAATATATGAGAATAAAATCTACTAGAATAATGGCATGGTTGAAGTAGAAGCAAGACAATCCAAGAACACAGAAGATGCTTGAGTGGACTTAGGCTGTATTGGATCTGAAACTTCTCCAGAGGCTGTATGTTAATGGTGGGGAAACTTGCTGGATGAGTATCTAGCCCAGTGCAATTAACTTGTTGGCAGTGGCTCTTTAAGGAGATATTGAGTTGCTAATGGCTCCTAACTTTCTGGGCTTCTCTCCCACTGAGGTGAACACCTTTGCTCTGCTACTTATGTCCCTCCCAGATGGGCTGCTCAGCTAAAGACCCCACACCTTGAGTCCAGCTGGTGGAATGAAATCTCAGAACCCATAAACCTTTCCACTTTACAATCTTATTTTCTCAGGTGTTTTGTCACAGTGCCGTTTCTGAAAGCTGATAGAGGATATGTACTTTGAGCTGATACTACAAACATTACAAGGAGACACTTTATCAAGACAGACAGTAATTCCTTTGAAAGTAAATTTTAGGCAGTTCTACAAGCCATATGCTAAGGAGACTGGACTTTATGGTAGCATAAGAAATAGTGGCAATTTTTCCCCCTCTTGTGCCCTTCTTCAACTAGCCACAGAGGATATCATTATAGAGCTAATTTCCCTGGAGTTTAGCTAAATGCCTATGTTATGGTTTGAATTTGAAATGCCTTTCCCCAGGCCCAGGTATTTGAACATCTTCCCTGAAACTGGTGGTGATGTGTCAGGAGGTTGTAAAGCATTAGGAAATAGGGCCTTGCTAATAGACCTGGGTTGCTGGAGGTGGGTGTTTGAGGGTTATAGGCTGTCCATGCTTCTGGTCCCATCTGCTGCCGCTTGAACCAAATCATGTGCATGACTCTGCCTCACACACTCTGTCATGCCTTTCCTCCCATGATGGACTAAAATTCCCTGAAACAGTGAGCCATGAATTCTTCCTCAAGTTGTTTCCGTCTTGTGTTTTACAGATCATCAGGGAAGTTTGATACCTTTCCATCCTTGACCATGTACATTTTTTGGTATCCAGTCCGATAAACAGTTCCCAGCCACAAAGTGTCTTTAAATAAAAAAGTATTAAGAATATCTGCTTAGACTTTGATGATCCCCCTGTGGAAGGCCTCACTATCCTTGGGGAGTGGGTGGAGGTGGGTTGGGGGGCTCATTTGGGGGAATCGGAGGATGGGAGGAGGAGGGAATGGGGGGACTGATATGTAAAATAAGATTGTTTCTAAATTTTTTAGAAAAGAAATTCTGCTTAAGATTCATAGCCCTAGAAAGTTCAGGTGAGGGATTAGTGAGACTGGAGTGGGAACAGGGATTATGCTGCTGCTGTGTTCAGGTTACAGGATTCCTAAGCTAGTTGGGAATTTTCCAGAATATTTGGAAGTAGAGTGAGTGCACACTTTAGAAGTACAATGAAGGTGTAGGACCCGAGGGGCCCACTGCTTCTCTGAGAATTATCTTGTGTATATGTGTGGAAATGGGAGGTTGACAATGGATCTTGGCATTTCAGTTGCACTGCTGGCTGATGCACAAGTACCAGGGACTCTCCTGTCTTCCTGTCCCTCACCTTTAAGCCCTGGGTTACAGGCACACAATGCCACGCCCAATATTTTTTTTTTCTTTTATGCAGAGCCTGGGAGTCAGAACTCATGTCTACTTACTTCATGCTTGCAAAGTAAACACTTTACCCAGTATCATCGTTATAGTCCTGATGTATTTTCAGAAACATTCAGATTTTCCTCATCTTGTCTTTTGGCATTTATTTAAAGGACATTGTTTTACAACTTTCTCAGCTTGTTCTCCATGTACTCAACTCAGCAACAAGGACTTAATTTTTAGTTAATAAGGTCTAAGGACAGAAAGGGTATATGTTGTAATGTCTCAATTTCAGGAATGAATGGGGTGTCTGTGAAAATGTGGGTTGTTTTTATCTCATTGATAATATATATTGATATCATACTTTCTGTTCTGATGTTTGAGTTCAGTAGTCTTTCATACATTTTAGTATGTAATGGATCATAATAATTATCATCATATCTACAAATTGGTGTGACATAGTTAATTATTATTAGTTGAAAGGTGTGTGTCCACATCTCATTTCAATATTAAAACAATCCTTTAATTTTTTGCATTAGTTTCTTTAAAGTATTTACTTTATTTTTTGAGATTATAATTACATCATTTACACCCTCCCTTTTATTTGACTAAATCCTACATATACACTTCCATGTTTTTTCAAATGCATGGCCTCCTTTTTTCATTATTTGTTGTATCATGCATATGTACATGTATGATGTATGCCACATGCAGCTTTTTATCTGGATCTGGGAATCTTTATATTGCAAAACTTCTGTGCCATCTACCTTATTCCTAAACACATACATATAGTCTGCTCCATCTGTATGTTACCTATATGTGTGTTTTCATAGCTGACATTTTGGTGTCAGACCCTCAGCTGATGTACTCTTCCCAGGAGAAGGCTGTTTCTCCTGTCATTAGCATTCCCTGGTTGCCTCTAGTTCTTTCTGCATGACTGAGATCTCCTGTGCTTTCTCCCATCCGTTTTAGCGTATCTATTGTTGTTGTCCTTGTTCAGCTCATGTTTAGGCAGTTATATGGTGAGACTCTCTGGGTGTAGCTTTTCACATTCCTAGGATACACAATCCCATGGCAAACTCCCTGATCCCTTGGCTCTTCAACATTTCTGAGTGTAATATTTATAATGCATATAGGGATTATATACATTTACCCTGAGTGGGTGATTAGATTCTAGTTCCTGGCAGGCTTAAGTCCAATTAGAGAGCTGTTGGTTACCACCAAAGTATGTATGCCACTAATGCATCCTTAAGGTCGTTGTGCCAGGCTGATTGTTTTTGTGGTTCACATCACAGGTTGGTAGGACTCTTGGTGGTGTCCTTGTACAGCTCATGTTTAGGCAGTTATATGGTGAGACTCTCTGGGTGTAGCTTTTCACATTCCTAGGATACACAATCCCATGGCAAACTCCCTGATCCCTTGGCTCTTCGACCTTTCTGAGTATAAGGACTAATATTTAATAATGCATATAGTAGGGGTTATATACATTAACCCTGAGTGGGTGATTAGATTTCTAGTTCCTGGCAGGCTTAGTTCCAATTAGAGAGCTGTTGGTTACCACCAAAGTATGTATGCCACTAATGCATCCTTAAGGTCATTGTGCCAGGCTGATTGTTTTTGTGGTTCATAGGCATCACAGGTTGGTAGGACTCTTGGCTACTTTCTTCCTTTGGAAACTTTCATGATGCCTTCTTGTACCAAGAAAGCTAGTCCTCAGGGAGGAGGCTTTCAAATAATACCCAGATCAAGGTGTTCTGGGTTCTGTGTCTGAATTTCATGCTGTCTTCAGCAACAAGGACTTAGCTTCCACCTCTGGGGACAACCAAGAGTAATAGAAATAGTCTGTACGATTTTGGGAGTCTCTTAGACAACTCTAACCAGCAGTTCAAAAGAAGGCTTCTCATGCTTGGTCTTGGGGTTTTTGTTGGATGATCATTGGCTCTTGGAAGGAGAATTGCCAGCCAATATGGAAATATTTTATATTTTAAATTTTATATTTTAAATTATATATGTATATTTAGACATAATATTACAGATAGATTAGATAGACAGACAGATTGATATAATAATATCATCTTTATGACTTATTTTTTGGACATTATTCAGAGTAATGGAAAGAGGATTGGTGATTTTGACACCAATGCTCATTCATGTCCTGGATTTCATTCTTACAGGGGATGGTAGACCCATGATTGTGTTTTCAAAAGGAAGACTCACATAAAACAGCAATCTAATTTAATGATATATATTTGTATGTTATTACAACCATTACTTCTATTTCCAGACATAATCCTAAATAGGGTCCCACAGCTGTAAGGATACACTTCCATTCTCTCCCCCACCCACCCTCCTTCTTGTTAATTCCTAATACACATTTTTGTCTGTGGGTTTGCCTCTCTGGCTTTTTCATATAACCAAGTGAAATAACCTATATGTAAGTACCGCTTTTGTTTCCCTCTTATTCTTTGATGCACAGTTGTAGCTTTAAGATATGCTGCTGGCCACAAAAGCCTCTGCCTAGTTTTCTGAGCCATACTCCAAAGCCAGGGCACATGAAGGGCCTCATGGAGAAATAGTAGAAGTGAGTCCTCCCATGATGGAAAATAAACTGAGAATACCCTTTCTTAGTTTCTTCTTATGCCAAAACACCCTGACAAAAGCCACTTTAGGGTGTAAGGGTTTGTCTTTGGCTCCTAGTTCCAGGTTATAAACCATCACAACAGAGAATCGCAGTGGCAGGAGCTTGAGGGAACAGGTCACCGTTCATCTGTTGTCAAGAAGCAATGAACTCTGAATGTTTTGTGCTCTCTTGTGTTTTTCTTTTTATGCAGTCCAGAACCAAGCCAAGGGAATGATGCCACACATTTTTAGGGTGATTCTTCACCTACGACTTAACCTTACCAAGAAAATTGCCCCCAAGCATGCTAGAGGCTAACTAACCTAGCTTGATAACCTATCCCTGCTATGCCCAGAGGCTTGTCTCTTAGGTGAGTTTATAACCTGTCAACTTCACAATTATTATTGGCATCAAACTTCCTTAAGAAGTTCACCGAAATCATGAAATTTGGCATATTGTATTTTTACTTTTATAATATTTGAGGTATTTCCTTCCTTTACTGATTGTGTGTATGTGTTTGCTATATGTGGGGAGTGGGGGTGCATATGCTGTTTTGTGCATGTACGTATGCAGGCCAGAGGTTGTCACTCTGGCCAGGGAATCTGCCTGCCTCTGCTTCCCCAGCACTGGAGTAACAAGTGTCTGTCACTGTGCCTGGCTTTTTTTGGTTTTGTTTGTTTGTTTGTTTGTTTGTTTTCCTGAGACAGGGTTTCTCTGTATTGCTTTGGAGATTGTCCTGGAACTAGCTCTTGTAGATCAGGCTGGCCTTGAACTCACAGAGATCTACCTGCCTCTGCCTCCCCAGTGCTGGGATCAAAAGTGTGTGCCACCACTGCCCGGCTTGTGCCTGGCTTTTTAATATAGGTCTAAGATGCTCACATGCTCACACAGTAAGCATTTTACCAACAGAGCTGTCTCATTAGGTTCTGGAACTCAAATTGTTGCTTCTGTCTTGCTTTGCCATCAACTCAGATTCCTTCTCAATACCTTTCCTTTCTTTTGGAGAGCTTCCTTTAGGCTCCTGGACACATACTAATTTAATCTTTCTCTGGAAACAAGCCTTAACTTCACCTTCATTCCTAAAATCATTACCTAAATAGAAGATTCTAGGCTGCTAGCCATTTTCTTTTTACATTAAAAAATAAGATGCTTCTTTATGAATTCAGTGATTTCTTATAGGCACAATCTAATGTTTTTCTGATTATCTTCTCCTTAGAGTTAAATGTTTTCTTCTTGTGGCTTTCAAGATGTATTATCTTTGGTTTCCAGGAATGTTTACTACTACATGTCTCAGTGTGGATTGCCTTAGGTTTGTTCTGTTTAGCATTCCCATGGATTCTTCAATCTGAAGTTTATGTGTTTTATCAAAATTTGGGTATTTTCCAGTGTGTGAGCACATGATTGCTATCTGATGGCAAGTTTCTGATTCTGTTTGGATTCTTGTCTTTGCCTTATTCCTGTATTGGTGTCACACAGAACTGTTCTGCAATTGGTTATTCTTTGTCCTATTAGCTGTTAATCACATATCTTCTTTCATTGTTCTTTACGTTTCATTTATATTTCTGAAGCCTCACTGCTTTCTGTATGTAAGAGGAAATTATGAAATGCTTAAACTATGTGAATTTTTTATATCAATCCAGAAAAATTAATGCAGGTAAAATATTCAGTGAATGTAAATGTGCCTCCATTGTTTTAGATAATAGCATACAACATCTGACAGTTATGACTCAGATTCTTATGAATGTCTTCATTATTAAAAAAAAATACATGTGAATTCCAGGTTGATTGTGAGGCAGGCATTTGAGCAGGTGCTGGAGACATAGTGCTGAGAAGCAGTTTCTTTTGTTGGCATATTTTACACCACCCTGCATCTTCATGATCACATCAGAGTTTGCCTTTTATAGGAATGTCTAAATTGTATACCTTCATCTATATAATTATACCCCAGCATAGGCATAGCACTAGAGATAATTTTTAAAAACATTATTAAGAACTTTTGGAGGACCTAAAGATAGGAATCTTCTTTGGAGTCACCAATTATGACAGATGTAATATTTAAAAATTTGCCTTGAAGGGCCATATTTGAACTGTTGCTACAGGTGTCTTTCCAAGCACTTCATTGCATCTCCTTGAAGTCGCCTGTGTACCATAGAGGTTACATGCTGATTGCCTGCTCCCAGGATTGTTGGTCATGCATGCCCTTGAATGTGTTCTCAGTAGAATACACCACTTATTAAAACTTCTTAATTGTATGGGTTTCCTACTAATAAACAACACCAGTTTATTATATGACTGATCTGGAGGCCAGAATTGGTTGGCATGGACTAAGGTCAAGGTTGCACTCCTTCATCTAGGGCCTTGAGGAGAATCTGTTTTCTTGCCTTTTCTAGCTTCAGGCTTTGACTCATGTCAAGACTGCCTCCATTTTCAAAGTCAGCATAAACACATGGATACATGCTGTCTGTGGGGATTCCCAAAGAATACACCGCTGGTATTAATGTTGAGTTGTAGTTTGTAACAAGTATGATCTACCCCATTCCAGCATTCCCTTTACAGGGTCCTTTTACAATTAATCCATAGTGCTTCTCTCTTGGTCTCCTGCCTCTCTCCTGGCCTTCTTTTCCCTGGCTCTCCCCTCCTTGTCTTCACACGAGTCCCGGTTCACTCAGCTGGTCATGTTCACTTGGGACACTTCTAGATGCCTCTGCCTGTGTTTTCCTTTGTGTCTATAATAAAAACCTCAGTCCCTTAGGAGCCGTCATGTTCTCCTTTTATTTCTAGGATATAACCTAGCTCTGTCTTATATATTAACCCATTTCTATCAATCTAAATATTTCCACGTGGTCTTATCTTACTGGAGAAAGTGTCTGGACCTCTTAGTCCTTTGAGTCCTACATCTTGACTGTTCAGTCCTACATCTTGACACATACACAGAAGAACATTCCTCATCATTTTATACTAAAAGGTTAAAGGATAAGATCATTATTTCTAAGCTTGATCTCCAGTATTTTTAAGAAGAATCAAGTTACTAGTTAGGTATTTTGGTCATGCTGTTTAACGAAGCTAGATAAAAGGTAAATAAGACAGTGCCAGATTTCCTTAAATAGCCAAGTGATTGGTTGTAACGACTGCAAAGGAAGTGGTTCAAAACATCTTACCAAGACTGTCGTCATTATGTGTGGCCTAACTGTGCCATAAGAACACATCTATGCTCTCCGGCTTTTTTCCAGGAAAGATTTCTCCTCCAAACACTATATATCAGAATGAGTTAGCATCAGCTAATTTAACAACTGCTGTCAATCCAAGGAAAGCACTCAGTCTGCTGCCCTTTTCCCCATTTTCTTTTCATTAAGTAATGTTGATAGACACTGTTCAGTCTCAGCAGCTTCTATAGCAGTTGGTTATAATAATCAAGAAAGGAGAATGTGAGCCTGCCAGTGCTGAGCAAGGGAGCAAAGCAGCCCTCCAGCTTCTCATTCCAGACATTTGTTCTGAGCTTGCTCGTTATGATGTGGGCCCTAGACACACCAGTGGGGATCGTGTTGTGTTCCTTTGCCCACTTGGTAGTCTTGTATTCTCCTAGCTTCCTCCTGATGGCATTAGAGTATTGCTTCTCAGCCATGGTCAGGAGCTAGATTTTTCCAACACAGGTTGATAATCCTACTCTTCATTCCTGTTCAAGGTGTCTGAACAATGCAATTTGGGGGTTCTGAGTTAACTTTCAAAAGTAGAGAAGCAGTTGTTAGAAGGATAGGGAAGTCCATGATTCTTTGAGTTGGACTAGCTCAGCTGAGTGCTTTGGATATCAGCCTGAGTCATCTGAAGTCACCTTCACATCAACTGGGCAGCTCTGCTTCTGGACATTTGCTAGCTGCCTGCTGGAGCAGCCTTCGGGCTAGCTCACATAGGAAGTGTCCTGGGTCATCCATCTCTTGTCATTAGCAGGCTGTCTGGGGCTGGTTCACATGGTAATAACAGGTCCACGTGAAAAGTACAAGTGTGCAAAAACCTGTGACAGATGATTTCCCATGGGATCAGGTCAAAGGGCTAGTCTAGATGCAGGAAATAGATCCCACTGCAACAGCAAAGTAGGAGGGGCCAAGACAGCTGAGGACACGGGCCAGTCAAGTTTGTTCCTATACCCTGTTGCTAAGAAACCAAAATGTCAATGAAAATCTATTTCAAAATCTCCCCAAACAGCACTGTGCTGCCTTGTCATTGATTCACTTTTAATTAGGGGATGCTTTTGGAGTCAAAGTTGGTTCCTTTAAAGACTATTGAAGAAATGGCCCATGAGTCTCCAGTGCAACCCTGCATCTTATGACAATTGCCTTCTACCTCCATAGCCATCCTTGTGCACAGTCTCAAAGGGTCATTACCATCCGTTATCACCTACCTGTTCCCCTCCAGTTTCAGGGCAACACCTGCTGGATATGACATGCACCAGCATTGCTTTATTTCCTTTGTTTTACTTCTTCCTGCTGCATCTCGTTTAGCACCTTCGAAAATGTCTGTGTCTGCCTCTCTGATATGTGTGCTGGATCTCTTTCAGTTGTATTTTACTTTTATGCAGCATGGCCTTTGGTAAGGTAAACCAGTCACAGTGTGTTGCCAATGCTGTATGTAATGTGCATTGCTAAAGGTGATTCTTGCCAGTTCTATCCCAGTTCTGACTCAGCCCAGCTTTCTGTACGTTTGTGAAATCCACTAAGATTGTAGCACACAGTGGTATAGCTGGAGGCAGAAAGTTCTGCTTGCCAAATATATTTTCCTTTATAACAAGTGCATAAATTAATGTTCCAGGGAAACTGTGGCTGTATTCATGCAATAAGGTGCATTGATCTCTTCAGTTGAATGTTTTCCCTTCTCCCATTCATTTCTTGAAGACTGTGCCAAGCTCCTGGTCAGATATACCTGTAGCATACCTCACTTTCTCAGTATAAAATGATAATTAATAATAATGTAATCTTACAGTTTTTATGGTGTTCTGCTTCCATTAATAGCACTCATCATTTCAGAGTGTTTTAATCTGGTTATAAAAATTGACTTTGGGGGCAGGACTTGGCTCAAGGACTTGAGAGAAAATGGCTTGTGCCTAATTTTTCTTTTTTAAAAAAGGAAGTTTGTGTTATTCGTTTGTTCTATCATTGAATCAAATGCTTCGGGTATTGGTGTGTTATTTTGGTTTCTAATTGAGTTGGTATGATTCTTCCATCCCCTGTAGAGCCGAGGACTCCCAGGACTTCTCATCTGGCTTCGGGTTGACAGGATCAAGAGTGCTCACAGAGTTTGTCATTGCTGTCACACTGTTTCTCTTATTTGATCTAAGAAGCAATCCAGTTTTACATTGAATTTTCATGGCTGTTCATTATCTTATTGTAGGTCTGCTAGAAGAGACTCAAAGAAAAGATGAAGAAATGGAGACACTCCAGGTAAAGTCAGTTCTCAGAGAGGGCGCATATCACTGCGATGCCGAGATTTGTGCTTTTGATCTGTTATCTGTCCTTACTCCCACATTCAGACTGCTCCAGCACATATGATGGCAAGGACCACACGGGAACATTAAAATTGAAGTCTGAATTTGCTTCCCTTAGTTGGCTTTGACTGTACTTACCATTCTAAAGAGGCAGCCGGCTCAACCCCTGGGCTACTTGCATGCCTTGGTGTGTTATAATGGAAACCTTGGCATTCAGGGATGAAAACAACATGCTTCCAAAAAACAGAGCTGGCAGATGACCATGAACTTATAGAATATGTATTTTCAAGTCAAAGTCAAGCTAATTTTTATGGAATGAATACCATCTACCAGTGGTTAACTAGGAGTGCTAACACACTGATGGAAAGCGGAATTTATCTTGAATAGACTCTCCACTTACCATGGGGGCATGCACATTTCTCAGAGTGGAAAATTTTGTATGAAAGGTTCTGTTAGAATTCTAATTGAGAGTTCCATGGTCTAAGCAACCGCGGTCTGACCCACATCTAAAAGAAGTCCCTCCCTGCTTTTCCACAGGGCTAACTTACAAAATGGGGAACCCACCTGTCTGCCTTCATTTGAACAGACATAATCACTCCTCCTCACATGACAGGAGCAGTTCACTTAATGTCATGTTGGTGATTAAGCACTGTAAATACTTGGGGGCATTTAGAGACCTCTGTGGGCCTTGAGCAGTAAAGCAAGACTGGAGGATAAGTTAATGAGCTAGTGTGAGTGCTTTAGGGGTGAATATGTTTGCTTCTGGTAAATGAAGAATGGGTCAGGGTAACCACAGCAAGCAAGGGGAATGGGTGTTGGTTGGATTTTCTTCATTTGATGATGTATCCACTAAGAGATTACTGTATAATTGAATGGAAAATGCTCAGTTAGATTAGTTCTGGACATGTAGTAAGGGTGACACATATTAGCTATGTATAGTTTTATATAGATTAAGGTTTTTTAAAATTACATTTTCCCACTAAATTAAGATGTAAAAAGCAAACAAGTATGAGGCTAGGAAGAATATCAAGGATAAACCCACTCTACTCAGCTCTCTAGTATTATAGAATGCACTATGTTACAATTACCACTGGTGCCAGAAGAGCATGTGTAAGCATTTCAATTGGATCTATCCAGCCCTTTAAAATGGTAGCACAGATGATTTATGACTCTCATAATATAAATGTTGGAGTCAGTTACCTCTTAAAGTGCAGTATTCTGTGTTGTTTCTCAAATGTTTATTGATTATTGGTACTGTTTTTACCAAAATGTTCACCAGTGCAATAAATAAGTAAGTAAACAAACAAACAAACAAACAAACCTCTCCATGGTATTTACAGATATACATTGTAGGAAATGATGTTCTACAACAGGATTCCACTTTCCCTGGTGGCTAATATCATTTAGATACAGGGAGATGCCATCTGAGAATGACGAGAGTTCATAGGCACATATATCAAGGAGAAGTCTTAACCATTAAAGAATAGAGGCAAAGGCCATGGGAGATAGTTTTGTGCTCCTAAGTTTCTGTTCATCAGTACATAGGTGAGAACCCAGAGACGTCACTTAAAGAAGTAAGTTGAGTTTTTAACCCAGTATATCTATGGCAAGCAATGCTTGCTCAAAGCTGTTGGCAGTAAAGGATGGAAGTCAAGAGCTTGGGTTACCTGGGTGGGGCAACTCCATTAACTTGGCTGTGCCCATCTTCTTACCAGTGATATCACTTCATAGACCTATCTCCCCAAAGTATTTTAATTTAGAATAGAACAGCCCCAGAATAAAAACTTACTATTATCTTATACATATGTGTGATCTTATACTTACATGTAACATTATTTTCTTAAGAGGTTGTGTGTGCTTTCTTTATCCTTAAATCTAATCAGTTTCTATAAAGACTCATTGGACAAATATTGGATGAATGTTAATATTATTGTTCATGGCACTTCTGGGCGCTAGGTAATTAAAGAAGCCATGTGTCTGTATTGTGGATATATTATTGCCTTCAGTATCAGAATTCATGGAAAACCATTATAGGGGTGCTTACAATGAAATATTGAAAAATGCTGTTAGAGTAAATGTGTTTTAACAAACTAGTCCTTATTTGTTGCAATTAGGGCTGATGAAAATGATGGGGAATACATATATTGAGAGCAGGCGGGTTGAGCTGTCATGAGGTGATGATCTGAGTGGGCTTCCTAAAGCCAGTGTTTAAATCAGCAGTACGACTTACCTAGGCACGTTTGGGAACCTGAGAAAAGTTTAGGCACTGTGAAGCTGTGACAGAAGGTTTATGGAACTGCATTGTAGTTCATTGTGATGGGAAGTTATGTGTAAAAGAGGAGAGGCAGACGGGTGTAGAGTAAACACCGGTTCAACCACCTTGTACATTTATATACATTTGATGCATGTAAAACCCACGAAGGGGTTAGAACATAAAAGCACTATGATGGAATTTGTGTCTTGAATGTATCTGATTATAAAGTTGAAAATACCTGGGGGTGGGTTAAGATTGAATGCCAAGAGGTCACTAGGTCCAGCTAGGTGTTGTGAGACTCTTGCCAAGGGATGGGTGGTACCTTGCATTAGGTGCAGTAGCCAGGATGAAGAGGGGTATGATCTCCTTACAGTATGTTATGATTGGAAGGTGAAGAAGGGAGGGAGGGAGGGGAGAAAGGAAAGAAGGAAGTGAGGGAGGAAGGAAAGAGAAAAATGTGTTCACTAGCGAGTGTCAGAAACTGATTATTTTAGTTATTGGTATGTTGAGTGCCCAGGGGTGGGGTGTGCCTGTGTGGTGATCCCGTCTACAGCTCAGAAGGGCTTGGAGTGGTAATGAAGAATTGGATGTCACTGACACTACTGTCCATAGCATTTGGGTGACCTAACAGCCAAAGGAATATGGAAAATAAGAAAAAATGAAAGCCTGGGCTGGGCCACAGGGCATACCAATATTTACATCACAGATAAAGACAAAAACGTATTAAGTTGTCAAAGACTTTAAGTAAAACCCTTCAAAAGAACACAGCATCATGCAGCTTACTGTGTCTGTATTTCTTCCATACCAAGGGGGAAATAGATAAGAGAACAGAATAAATATTTGTTGCACCTGTGAATCTTTTTGTGTTTGGCATCAGAACTGAAATTGACTACCCTCTTAATCCTACCATGTCTGTGTTATAACTCTCATGCATTTCATTTTCTAAGTATCCATTGCTGAGCACAGGCCTTGCCATAGCAAGTTCTTGGTAAGTTTCTGTAGACTGAACAGATGAACAGCACCCCCTCACCTCCTCAAGACCCACGCAAAGAAAAACTACACTCATCCTGTCATTTCCCACTTAAAAACTTTAACAAAGACACTCCTTTTCTTCTTTCTTTCTTTCTATCTGTCTCTTGCTTTCTCTCTCCCGTCTTTCCCCCTACTCCCTGCCCTTTCTGACCCTGCTCTGCCCATCATTCTCCCTTAACTGTATAAAGTTGGCAAGTGTAGGAAGAGATAGCAGGGAAGGGTAAAATGGCAGGAAGAGAATACTATGGGCTTTTCACAGAATCACAGAAGATGGAAGTAAACGTTCGACAGATAGATGGTTGCAATGCAGTTTGTAATCACCAAGATTCCTCCCTGGAGCTTTGCATTGCCTGGCTCCTCTCTTTGTGACATTCATCTGCAGCTACATTGTGAGTTGTTCTTCCTAAGGCCCAGTACAGTGTGTGTTGCAGTATCACAGTCCTGTTTACTTGTGGCTTTGAGATATATAGAAGGAAACATCTCTTCTTCAGTTTGATACTGGGAGAAACGTTTAAATGATACAGAGGTAATTTCCCATTACTTACTGAAATATATACTCTGGCTTGCTGGTGGTGGCTGATTTTGTTTTCCTCTCCTTTCCTCAAGTACCAGCCTCCATGGTTCAGTTTCTCAGACGTCTAGCTTTTCCTTTATGTGGCTATGTAAACCTCACAATGCAAAAGTACACTTGATTAAGGAAAGCATTTTCAGAAGAATGTCATAGAATGCACCTCAAAGCTGGCTATGTTGGTGGTGTGCCCCACTACTGGGCAGGCAGAGATGGAAGATCCAGTCAGCTAACTTTCTTGGTAAATTCCTGACAAGTGAGAGATTCTGTGTCAATAAGTAAATACTAAGCTAAAAGTAAAATGTGGGCAGCTTCTGAGGAAATACACTTGATGTTGTCCTATGACCTCCACATACATGTGGAAACACACACTCACACAAGTAATAGCTCAGAGTGTTATCTGAGAACCCCAAGTGGAGAACCCAGGAACTCTTAGATCTTCCTTTTTTGGCTCATTTATAGACATCTTTCTCTCCATTTTATTTGAAATGGGTTAACGTTTAGATGAGCGTGAGGTTTTGGGGTGGCATTGCCTATCTTATGAATTAGGAGCACTGAAAGTTCTAACTTCTGCACTCCAGGCTTCTGTGAGGACCGTGAAAGCCTTGTTACCTGGTGTGTCCTCACTGACTTTGAATTCTCCATGCTCACTGTGTTCTTGTACTTGATACATTACGCACGTGGTACCTTCATCTAGGAGTATGGCGTCTAAGAACCCGGATGAAGTTCTTGCCCAAGGGAATCCTCACCCCCACTTCTTCCCTTCCTCTTCTTTTTCCTCTTCTCTCTCCTTGTATTCCTCCAGCTCCCTTTCCGTTTCTGTCCTGTGTCATCCATGAACAGCCATGTCATTTAAATTCATATTAGAACAGAAATGCTGAAGGAAATAAGGTATTTGGCTATCTTTGAAATCAATGAAGAAGCAAAACCTAGGCATAAGGGTAGGTTTGACTTGGGTCTGGATATGATCGTCAGTCCACCTTCTTAGAAGAGAGTGGAAGTATTTAGTGAGGACACCTGTGATCTAAATGTTGCCACAAGTATTAACACCATTGAAAGTTTCACTGGACATGAGAGCTAATCCTTTTTTTAGAATGGAGTTTTGATTTTTTATCTATTAAGTAAATCATTAAAAGGTCTTTTTCAGAGCTATGTCCTGAAGGATATGAAGTAATATTCATGACATTCTATTTTTCAAATGACCCATGATTACATTTAATTTCTTTCTTGATTGGCTTTTAAAAACAATTTTGAATCTTGTGTTTGAAGCATTCAATGATGATGGTGATGATCGCTTTTATATCTATTTTAGAGTCGGAGAGGTAGGTATGAGCATTGGTTTTGTCACCTTTGTGGTACTTAAGCAAATCATTTACAATGAATAGGAGGGAAGATTACTTTATGCTAGCTACCTAGGAGCATCTTGATCTTGTGGGGAGAGAGAGAGAGAGAGAGAACAGAATAAGAAATGAATTTCTAGGTTTTTATTTTTTTAAACAAGCCGGACAAATACTAATCTGTAGCAGTAGTTCTCAACCTTCCTAATGTTGTGTTGAGCCCCTCAACCAACTATAAAATTATTTTATTGCTACTTGACAGCTGTAATTTTGCTACTCTTATGAATTTTAATGTAAATGTCTGTGTTTTCTGATGGTCTTAGGTGGCACCCCCTCCCCCATGAAAGGGTTGTTTAACCCTAAAAGGTTTGCACCTTGCATGTTGAGAACCACTGATCTAGAGGGTTTTATAATAGAGAATGCCAGTATAGACTTGGCAGGTACATTGTTGGAGATAACTGGACAAGAAAAACCACCATAAATGTGACTAACACACAGAAATAAATTCCCTAGGAGAAGCTAACATGATAGTATATTAATATCTCAGTGGACCCAGGAGATTACCAGTCCTACTACTGAACAATCAGGGGAGGAGCTAGACTTGTGACAGACTGCTTTTGTCATTTCCTGGGTTCTGCTGTCAATCATGTCCAGCAGACTGTAGAACAGCTAAAGCTTTCACTTTCTCTTAGTCCATAAATGAAGGGATTGGGGCAACAGCTAAGAGGCCTTCAATTTATTTTCAAAAGGATGTAACTGTAAGTAGACTCTGTCCTCTCACACAGACGAATTGGAGCAATTCATGACCCAGAAATAACTCATTTTCTTGGGAGATGTGAAGGATATTTTTAGTATTCTCAGTTTGAAACAAATGACAAATTTGGATTAACGGTTTAAGCTTTCATTAAGCTAGAAAGCTACGTGGTACCCTGTCTATTCCTAGGATTCCTCTTGTGAATTACAGTGGAGCTTCTATCAACAGAAAGTATCACATTACACACCTACATATAGTCTTCCCAGGATGCATCCTGTCAAAGTCAGGCAAATAACTATGTATCTGTCTGTTCAGAGACACAGGGGTGGGTATGAGGTGTCCTAAGCAGTGGCATCAGCTACAATAAAGATGGTTGGTTGTGGGGGAGGAGGGCCAATCCACCCTTTCCCACTTTGAAGGCAACACATTTAATAGCTCATTAAAATCACTGTTTTCTCACGAGGTGAAGACTTATGAGGCCTCAAATTCAGTATGAGGTCTCAGCAGAGACGGCCATTAGCAGCATGTCTCGTGGTGAATTCAGGTCTCAGCTCATTAGATCTGCACACTCGAATTTACTACATCAAGAGGCTTCCAGAAAGCAGGGACGCAAGCTCAGTAAAGTGGGTTCTACCTGACATTTTAGTGGTCATTAAATTTTATCACCCTATTTTACCTGAAACTTGCAACTTAATTTTAATTCCAATTTATGACAGGATAAAACATGAAAATAGAATCCCCCAAAGAAGTCTTCTATTGCCTTCTGTATAGATAGATGTTGATTGACTAGGCTGTTTTCTTTTGAGGATAAAAGAAATATAAAAGCATGCTGGGCTTTGTTTATTTACCATATGAGAAGCACAAGTCATGAGGATTCAGCAGTTTTGGGTTCAGTCAATATGAAAGCTTTCTAAAAGGAAGACACTATTTGGACATGTTTGCATAGAGTGAGACAAAGCGTAGTCTTTAAAAGCTCCAGTTTTACTCGGTAGCAAACTGTACTAAAATACTGTTAGTGGGTATCCTTTTCAGACTTTATAAAATGCTGTCACAAGAGGCAAGGTGGGTTTAGGAAACTTCATGCACCAAGTCCCTGGCAGCTGACTTCCGAGGTGGGCTCCAGAGGCCCAGGGGTTGATACAAATAGCAGCTTGTGCTTTCTTCCAAAACACAATTAATCCTCTCAGCTCGTGATGGTGCTTCATGGTTTTGAGCTTGTTGGGGAAAGTCTACAAGTCCCCAGAGCCAACCATTCCCTTACACCTCGGGACATTTAGGGATCACAGTTAAGTGATTATTTTAGCATTGTGCCTCTTAATAGTTTACTGCTTGTGCATGTCATGTGACACACCTAAACTGGCCTGAAACTTGGGAAGGCAGCCATGTTAATATAGTTCTCCTTCTACCATAATGACAGTTGTGAAAAGCAGTATTTTAAGTAGTGACTGCTGTGAGCAGTCAACTTGGAAAGAACCACCTAAGACATCTGTCTGTCTGTCTATCTGTCATCTATTCGTCTGTCTGTCTGTCTGTCTGTCTGTCTGTCTGTGTATCTGTCTGTCATCTATTCATCTGTCTGTTTGTTTTGAGACAGGGTTTCTCTGTGTAACAGCCCTGGCTATCCTGAAACTGGCTTTGTAGACCAGGCTGGCCTAGAACCCAAAGAGATCCACCTACCTCTGCCTCCCAAGAGCTGGTACTAAAGGCATGTACAACCACTGCCCAGCCCTAAAACCTTCCTAATACTAACACCTTTCTGGTTGGAACAGATTTCCATCAATCCATGAGTGATTCCCATGAGTTTGTATAAGTGAATTGGCTATTTTCAAAAGAAACTCTAATTGTCATTTCCATGTTCCCACCCTTTCCCTTCTCTGACTGAGCTTCTAGAATGTGAATAAATTCTGCAGAGGATTTCTGAGTGTGGGATCTTCAACACCCACTATGTTTAAATTGAACAAACGTTTCTGTGACACTTCCTAATTCCTGTCAAGATTGGGCTGTATCAAACCTGGGTATGGTGGCACACGATCATAATCTCAGTACTCAGGAAGTCTAGGCAAAGGATTATCCCCAGGTTTGAGGCCAACCTAGATTAAAGAGTGAGGCCTGTCTAAAAAACAAAGCCAACCATACTAGAAGCAACACGGTTGTGTTAAGTCATCCCAAATTGATGTTGTGTGTAATAAGGGGTGGGTGATTCTGAATTGGGGGAGATTGTGAATTGATAGAGCAGTTCTTTATGTAAGTCTGACATTTAGTCCTTACATAGACCTCTAATGTAGATACTGCTCTTCTGATTGATGGATGAACACACTGATGCCTGTGTGGGTTGTCCAAATCCAGCTGGCTCCTTTGCACTGAACTTGGCATATCTTAAGAGCAGTGGAGCACAGAGTTTTCAGTCACTACTACCACCACCCCTGCCTTGGTTTCTGGGTTTTTTATTTATTGATTTTTTTTTGCCATTATTCTTTTTTCATTTTTATGAACATGATTGATTGACAGACACTAGGTAGTTAGTGTTGTTAAAATACTGTGATTCTGCTATAGGAAATTGTGTGTGTGTGTGTGTGTGTGTGTGTGTGTGTGTGTGTGTTTGTGTTTGTGTGCACGCACATTAAAGAAGTCAACGTAACATCAAGGAAGTATCTTAATGGTTTTCCATGACTTTAAAACTACTTGACATCAAGTTTTCACAAATACAGTGAATGAGGACAATGATAGATATATTTGGCTACTAACAGGCAAGCAAGATTACAGCTCTTGGTTCAAGATGCTGAACAATCCAGAAACCTCAAACACTTCTAGGAAGGAGAAAGTATCATTTTTCTTTTTTCAATTCTGCACCTTCTCTTTGTGCTTATTCATCATGTTTTAAATAAACAGACTGAAGAAAGTTGTTATTCAAACCCTCCTCCAGCTTCTTCAATTTCAGTCTGAAACCAAGTTCAAAATATTCTGGCAAAAATTAAAGGCACCATTCAAACATTTCCATAAATTTTAAATTGTGTAAAAAGTGATAAAACTAAATCGAGCTAGAAAAATGGCTAATAAGCATTTCCTCATATCATAATCCATGGTTGTTTTCAGATGTTAAAATGTGCTGTTATGCACTCTTGTTTTCCAGAGTGTGTTTCTGGATTTAATGCCTTCAGAGAGTGTGAGGGCATTAGTGTATCAGTAAATGACATGCAATGTCTTTAATATCTCAATATTCGTTCTGGAAAGGAGGTAGAAAACACTGCCTACACACCATCTTCTACCTTTATTACCCATTGCAGTTGAATAGACATCAGTTTTAGGAGATATTCAATAGAGTTGCCACGAACACAGGCAAAGTTGGTGAATTTGGGCTCTCCAGTAGTGAAGAACTTGCTGCAGTCTACATTTCAAAGAACTAGGGTGCCAGCACAATGGTAGTGTCATGTAACTGCACAGTGTCTAGGCTAATTCAGTTTAGAATTGTGCCCTTTTCATTCTGCTGTTCCCCCCAGTGAGTTTGAACCCATATGTCAGTGTTTGCCTGATAGTGGAACCGACTCAAGAACACATACAGCAAAAATTCATTCCTTTTTATTATGTAGTGAAATAAGTATAAATAGATGTACAAATAACAGTTTTTATTTGAACATTAAAGTTTATTGTGATGTAGTATGTGGGTTTTTTTCCCACTGTCATCTGATAGCTATTAAAGATGGGGTTCAGGAGTGCTCTTCTACCTTTGGGACTCTAAAGGAGGAGGTGTCAAGAGTTTTCCAGTGGATCTCTAAAGCTGCATACAATATAACATGATAACTGGAAAGTATTTATTACTTGTTTGCTCAGAAAACCTCATTGTCAGTATGTTTCTGCCAATGGCCTCCTTTCCCAGGCCATTAAGAAGCAGATTTGCCAACTTGTTTTTGTTTTTTTTCCCCCAAGAATGGGTGGAATGGGATTTGGGAGACTGAGACAGGAGGGTTAAGAGTTTGAGTCCAGCCTGGCATACATACCAAGTTTCTGTCTCAATGAAGAGGAAACTGAGAGAGAGAACAGAGAAAGACAGAGAGAATATGTATTATAGTAATAGATTTCAGTAGACTTGTATTACAGTCTAAGCTCCATCATAAGCATGATAAGAAATCCAACACTGATGTTTTTATTCTGTTTTTTTTATTTTAAATAAAATTAATTGTAATCTGTTCTTGGGAATTTGGAGAAATATTATAATTAAGAACATATGTTAAAAGTATTTAATACAATTCTTGGTACCTAAACTTGAAAAGCCAGTGTTACATTTGATGTAAGCAACTGAAAGAGATGTTTTGGTAGACAGCACAGAGAACTCAATATGTCCTTAGAATTAAGCAAAGTCTTTCTTCTCTCTGGATCTTTGCATTGCTATTCACTGTAATTTACTTTTTCTGGGATCTTTCAATGACTTTCTCATTTCCATCCTTTAAGCATCTCCTCAAATTGTGCCTCTCCTAAGGGCTGTCTCTATGCACAGTAAACCTCCACCCATACATACCCCAGGCCCAACCCCTAGACACCTTTATTTGTATCTTTGCTCTCTCCTTTAAAATGTGAGCTCCACCAAAAAGCCAGAATTATCCATCTCAATACATGTGAATGAATTCAGTACATAAATTAGTGGAAACAAAGGAGGGGGGAAGAAAAGAAACAGGGCAATGGAAGGAAATGAAAAACAAAAATTATAAAAGAAATAAACAATGGCCCTAGTGTTATGGTAGAAACTTCACCCCAGCCCCTGGCATCCATACTCACAGAGTCTGGGATGTTAAGGATGGAGGTTTCACCCAAACCCTCCTCCCCCATCTCCCTCCAATCCCTGCTCCATCTCAGAAAGCCCACCAAATGATGACCCCTTCCCCAGAGAACAGATGTGTGGTTTTTCCTGTTTCCCTTTTCTATTTCTTCTCTGGGGGCACTAGAAAGCCATCTGAGAGCATTGTATCCATTAAATGAGGGCCTTTTCTAATTTGGTTTGATTTTTATCTGATTTGGATTGTCTCATTGGTGGAGAGGCTTATCAGGGTGTAGAAACTTTTCACCAAGGAATAGTTTGTAGTCTGAGCATTGATATTTATGCATCACCAACTTGCAAAGAGTGTTTTACAGTTGGATAAAAATACTATGACCTTCTTTCTCTTCTCCTTTCCCTTCTCTCCACTTCTCTTTCTACCTCTCTCTCTCTCTCTCTCTCTCTCTCTCTCTCTCTGTGTGTGTGTGTGTGTGTGAGAAAGAGAGAGAGAGAGAGAGAGAGAGAGAGAGAGAGAGAGAGAGAGAGAGACCTTATCTTTCCTAGGAACCCACAGTGACCTTTGTCAAGCAGAAAGTAATTATTACCAGGCACCAATATCTTTCCATATTCACTACACTTTGTTAAAAGATCTAAATTCCAAATACTTTCAGTTGTGCTTGTCTTATGCTCAGGCTATGCATTGTGTCATGGTAAATGTCATAGACAAGGATAAGTAATCACCAGACTGTGTTCCAATAAAACTGTCTTTAAAGACACTGGAATTTTGATTTCATGCAATTTCATATAGTATTATTCTGCTTTGGTTTTGTTCAACCAAATAAAATATAAAGACCATTTCAGTGCATGGTCCTGTGAAAACAGGTAGCTGACTGAATCTGGCCAACTCTCCTGACTCCTGGACTAGCTTCATGGTAATCTAGTGGAAAAGAAAAAAAATGCTTGCCATTTGGAAGATGAACTGGCAAAGGGAAATAGGAAATAAATCTTTCACTTCTACAAAGGATAACATTTCTGTTGGTAGAATTTAGGGTAATTTGGCAGATGGAAGGAAAGTTTAATGTCATATGATCAGACCTTCCTGGTGTACAATCACTCAGCATCCTGGATGTTCTGTTATCCATGGTAAATTTGAGAGTCTGAGTAGCCTGCATGGTAATGAGATCGCCCACAGGTGGTTACTGAAAAGCCATAATTCTACTTATCCCTTTTCTTCTTAGACCTGGGAAATGAGTAGCCCTTTCTTCCAGTACACTTTTGTGGAATCAAGACTTGGGCACATTACACTAACTCCCTGTGTTCTTTATCACCCTGGAGGGGACAATGTTTGAAATTTCAAGTGATGATTTCTCGAGACTATGTGATTTTAAGTTGAATAAGGACTTATCTGGGGAAGCATTTCAAAACATTGCATGATAACATTTTCTCTAAATGTAGAAATTTAAAAATTAGTTGAAAATTATGGTCTGTATTCATGTTATTTTTATAGCTATGCTATTTTGAGCATCCCAATAACTAAGATAAGAGAGCTTTCCAACTCTTTGATAACTCACATCTCTCTTAAACAGCCGAATCTGCTATTTAAACTTCCGCCTTGGGAAGAAGCTAGTCAGTCTGCAGTGAAAACTCAGAATGCAGCTCAATTTGAAGATAAAGCAGTTAAGTATGTCATAGATAGGAATATTTAGGATATTTACATTGAATAGCCAAAAAATGCATCTGCTTTATTTTAGGACATACAGGATCTTCCAGCCTTCAGGTATGCTTCCCATGGGGACATGTAAACAAATCATTCACTTGTGTTTTAACTCTATATCACTAGATATAAAGAATAGCTTCCTATTGGTTGCCTAAGGGCAGGGAATCTGAGGTTAATCTTGCATTCTTTAACTACCTTTCTTTTATATCTGTCTCTGTGTATTAGGAAATACCAATTAATAATAGTGCTTTAATTAAAGGCAAACCTGTTAGGAAGGAAAAAAAAAAAAGGTAATATAACATAAAGTCAGCCAAATAGATTGTTGCAAAACTTCCAGTTCAAGTTTCCATTTCCTCAGCTACAGCCCCCTGTCACGTAACACCGAGAAGTAGCCAGCTAGACACACAAACACTCAGGAGGAATGTGGGAACCAAAGGTGTGAAGTTGTCTGATGAGTTTCTTGCAGAGGGTTGAGTAAATTACTCTGTGTAAATTAAGATGTGGGTTATTGGAATTGCACAGAGATGAGCCATTTGCTCACCAAGTGGACTGGGTGGTTGTGCCATTTAAATTCAGCTGTGTGACACACAGGACAGGTAAGGATAAGGCTACAAATTCAGTCCTCTGGAGGAAGGTACTTGGGCCAAAGGGTCCTATCCTTATACAGGTTTTCTTGTGATAATTTTCTCCCAAGAAGCCCAAATTTGTGCCCCTGAGGGAAATAAAGGAGATGTGCTACTTAGGGCTTTCCTTTGGCCAGCTACTTCTGGAGGCCATTAGGTACATATCCTATTCTACCTGAAAAAGCAAGTCCACCCTATATTTCCTACACATTCTCCATGACATGTCCTTGTTCATAAGCCATGGCATAATCAACCATGCAGTATGACCTGCTCAGGCTTCGGGGCAGTTTTGCAAATGTGTGACTAACCTCACATCTGGAGACCCATACTCTAATTTGTAAAGTGTAAATCTTTGAAAAAATTATAATGTATTAATTTCTGAGTCTCTGGCTTTCTTCTTCTACTCCCCAACTGCTGTTCTTACATATCTCTCTGGGGATAGTCAATATTAGAAATCTTATCAGCTGTCATTTACACTGCCCCAAACACCACCATAGGCTATATTTTATCTACAGATAATTTTCACTTGGGCTGTATCCCAGATGCCACACAATGAACAAAATGTCTTTGTTTCCCACTAGTAGGCATTTCAGTGTGGAATTGAGAGCTCCCAGGAGAACAATAATTCCATCTTCCACCTTCATTTTATTTCTTTAAGATACATTTTATAGACATATACCTAATATACCCCATTACATTGTATTTTATAAGAGCAATCTTGAAATAATCCTTGATTTAAAAAGTCTCTGCTTCTTGTTTTTGAAATAGTGAATAAACCCAATTTTAGTACCAATTTAATGAAATTACCTGCAAGTATTTCTATCATTTTGAGGTAACCCCCCACTCCTTTCTGGCTGTACTTTTCAGTCTGAATTCTAGAGACAGATCTACAAAGCTTCATTCACCCACCCCATCCACAAACCATTAGTCAGGCCTTTCTGCATTTCCCTCAACAGTAGTTAAAAAATTGCATCCCATCCTTGTGAGACTCTCCTAACAGCCATCTGATTTGTCATGATCAGTAATAACCTGGTAATAAGCAAAAACACAAACTTAAGTGCTAATCTGAAGGCAAAGCAGAACAAGGCCCAGAAGCCAGCTGTAGGCTCATAGGCATCACAGGCAACAGTAATACCCTACCTGAGAGAACGGATTGGAAAAGGGGAGAGACACTTTGAATCTACTTTTAAATCCTGTAATTGGCTCTGCATCTCAGACACTTTCCACACCAGGCCAGATGACAAGGAGTATCATTAGACACTATGTCTAGGGCATGACTTGACATGCCACTTTATACTTGCTTCTTTTGGTAAGTTTTTGGCCATTTAGTGACACCATTTTAAGATAACCTTCACTTGTATTGTTTTCATTTCTTTCATTAGTTCTGATTTGTCATTTTGGACCCCAAAGTAGGTTAGTTTGGAGAAAAGCACATAAGTAGCTAATGAAATGTACTCATAGTATCTGGTGTGATGAGGAAACATTAAGTGCTTAGTATCTCTTGATGGGTAAATTGAACATTGGATGATTGGTACACCAGTGTAAACTTCTCTAATACCATCCATCCTCAAGAGAGTCTAGGGTAACTTGGTTTGACTATTGAAAGAGAACATGCAATTTCATATATAGGTCATAATTGCATGTATTTAGTATATTCAGAACCAATTTATACTATATTCTACTATTTTTGATGTTGCTGTGAGATTGTGTTATTTTTGATATTTTTTAGATTTAAATTTGAAACAAGCTTGTTTTACATATCAATCCCAGTTCCTGTAGCCTCCCATTGTCTCCTTGTCCCCCCCCCCAGCAACCCCCATCCCATCCCCTTTTTGCTACCTAGGGAGGGCGAGGCCTTCAATAGAGAGTCTTCAAAGTCTGTCATATCATTTGGAGCAGGGCCTAGGCCCTCACCCATGTGTCTAGGCTGAGGGAGTACCCTCTCTGTGGAATGGGCTTCCAAAGTCCATTCATACACTAGGGATAAATACTGATCCACTACCAGAGGCCCCATAGACTGCCCAGGCCTCCTAACTAACACCCACATTCAGGGGGTCTGGGTCAGTCCTATGCTGGTTTCCCAGCTATCAGCCTGGGATCTATGAGCTCCCCATGTTCAGATCAGCAGTTTCTGTGGGTTTCTCCAGCCTGGTCTTAACTCCTTTGCTCATCACTCCTCCCTCTCTGCAACTGGATTCCAGGAATTCGGCTCAGTGTTTAGCTGTGGGTGTCTGCTTCTGCCTCCATCAGCTACTAGATGAAGGCTCTAGAATGGCATATAGGGTAGTCATCAATCTCATTATCAGGGAAGGGTACTTAAGGTAGCTTCTCACTATTGCTTAGATTGTTAGTTGGGGTCATCCTTGTAGATCTCCAGATATTTCCCTGGTGCCAAATTTCTCTTAAAGCCTATAATGGCTCTCTCTACTATGGTATCTCTTTTCTTGGTCTCCTATATTCTTTCCCTGAGTCAATCTTCCTGCTCCCTTGTGCCTACCTCCTTCCTCCTCTTCCTCCCAATTCCCTCTCCCCTCCCACCATGCTCCAAATTTGCTTGGGAGATCTTGTCCCTTTCCCCTTCTCCAGGAGACCATGTAGGTCTCTCTCTGAGGGTCCTCCTTATTTCCTAGCTTTTCTGGCAGTGTGGATGGTTGGCTGGTAATTCTTTGTTGTTTTCCTAAAAACTATACATGCGTGAATACATACCATGTTTATCTTTTTGTGACTGGGTTACCTCACTCAGGATGGTTTTTTCTAGTTCCATCTGTTTACCTGTGAATTTTAAGATTCCATTGTCTTTTCCCCCTGAGTAGTACTCCATTTTGTAAAAGTAACACACTTTCTCCATCTATTCTTCAGTTGAGGGGCATTTAGGTTGCTTCCAGCTTCTGGCTATTATAAATAAATGCTGCTATGAACATATTTGAAAAGATGTCCTTGTATGAATGTGCATCTTTTGCGTATATGCCTAAGAATGGAATTGCTGGATCTTGAGGTAGACTGATTCCCATTTTACTGAGGAATTCCCACACTGATTTCCAAATTGGCTGTATGAGTTTGCACTCTCACCAGTAGTGGAGGAGTGTTCCCATTTCTCCACATCTTCTCTGTCTTTGGTGGTTTTGATTTTAGGGATTCAGGAGTAATATAATATCTCAGAGTTGTTTTGATTTGCATTTCTCTAATGGCTAAGGATGTTGAGTACTTTCTTAAGTGTCTTTCAGTCATTTTAGATTTCTCTGTTGACAATTTGCTATTTAGTTCCATACCCCACTTCAGTTGTATTGTTTGGTGTTTTGGTAACTAGCTTCTTGAGTTCTTCTTATATTTTGAAGATCAGCCCTGTGTCAGATGTGGGGTTGGTGAAGATCTTTTCCCATTCTGTTTGCTTCTGTTTTGTCTTGTTGACTATGTCCTTTGCCTTACAGAAGCTTTTCAATTTCTGGAGGTCCCATATATTAATTGTTGATCTCAGTGTCTATGCTACTGGTATTATGTTCAGGAAGTGGTCTCCTGTACAATTTGTTCAAGGGCACCTCCCATGTTGTCTTCTAAGATGTTCAATGTGGCTCTATTTATGTTGAGGTCTTTGATCCATGTGGACTTGAGTTTTGTGCATGGTGATAGATATGGATCTACCTGCAGTCTTCTATGAGTCAGCATCCAGTTATGCACCATTTGTTGAAAATGCTTTCTTTTTTCCATTGTATAATTTTAGCTTCTTTTTCTCGGGTGTTCATAGGTGTGTGGGTTAATATCAGGGTTTTCAGTTCTATTCCATTGGTCTACTTTTGTCTATTTTTGTGCCAATACTGAGATGTTTTTCAGGACTATAGCTCTATAATAGAGCTTGAAGTCAGGGATAGTGATGCCTCCAGAAGTTCCTTTATTGTACAGGATTGATTTGGCTATCCTGGGGCTTTTGTTTTTCCATATAAAGTTGAGTATTGTTCTTTCATGGTCTGTGAAGAATTGTGATAGGATTTTGATGGGGATTGCATTGAATCTATAGATTGCTTTTGGCAACATTGCCATTTTTACTATGTTGTTCCTACCTATCCAAGAGCATGGAAGATCTTTCCATTTTCTGGTATCCTCTTTAATTTCTTTCTTTAAAGACTAAAGTTCTTATTTTTTATTTTATTTAATTAATTTATTTATTATTTTACATGTCAATCAAAGTTCTTATTAGATACATCTTTCACATGTTTGGTTAACATTTTCCTAAGATACTTTATGTTGTTTGTGGCTATTGTAAAAGGTGATGTTTCTCTGGTTTCTTTCTCAGCCCCTTTGTTGTCTGTGTATAGTCGGGCTACTGTTTTTCTGGTTTTTTTTTTTTTTTTTTTGGAGTTAATCTTGTATCCTGCTAATTTGTTGAATGTGTTTATCAGCTGTAGGAGTTCCTTGGTAAAGTTTTTTTGGGTCACTTATGTAAACATCTGCAAATAGTGAAAGTTTGACTTCTTCCTTTCTAATTTGTATCTCCTTGATCTCCTTTTGTTTTCTTATTGGTCTAGCTAGAACTTCAAATACAGGATTGAAGAGATATGGAGAGAGTGGACAGCCTTGTCTTGTTCCTGATTTTAGAGGAATTACATAGAGTTTCTCTCCATTTAGTTTGATGTTGACTGTTAGTTTGCTGTATATTGCTTTTATTATGTTTCAGTATGTTCCTCGTATCCCTGATCTTTCCAATACCTTAATCATGAAGGGGTGTTGGATTATGTCAAAGACTTTTTCAGTATCTAGTGAAATAATTGAGATTGTTTTTTAAACCTTTGTTTTATTTAAGTTTTTTTGAAATCCCTCTAGGAATGCTTATCTTGTTGATGATAGTCAATAAAAGATTTGTTCTTCCTTTCTTTGTACTATCTTGACATTTGGGAAAGAATGTGAGGTTATTTCTACTTTTTTAGTTATTAAGCTATGGCTAACCATTAAATGCAACTGTTTACTGGCATTTTGTTCCATACACATATCCTTTGTTAAAGCCATAGCAGGTACAGCATGACTGTCCAGTAGATATAGTTGACATTGGGCTTGATGAAGTGGCTCAGTTGGTAATATTTCTGCTGTGCATGCATAAGGGCCAGATTTCTATCACCACTCACAGAATTGGACATTCCAGTATATCAGTGTACTCAAAGTGATGGGCAGCTGGAGAAAGGAGGAGTTTTCAGGTGTGCTGACTAGTTAATTTAGCCAAATGATTGCAATTCTGTGAGAGATGCTATCTCAAAGACTAATGTAGATTGTGATTGAGGAAGATTCCCAACATTGACTCCTGCTCTCCACGTACACACACATGGTCACATGGGCACATGAGTACATGTATACAGAGAAGACTAGGTGAAGATGAGCACAATGTAGTGGGATTTGGGGTGAAGCTGAGAAGTTACATTCTAGAATAGGCTATTTGCTTTTAGTGGGAAGATGTCCTCACTGTGGGATTTTCTTTTTGAAAACTATATATCCATCATAATCTTTCTATTCCAAAGAAGATTACAAAATTATTTTACTTGTATTATGTTGACTTGGAAAAGACAGGTTCATTTCATGTTTGTATGCCAGGTTATTTTTCTCCTATATTTGTGATACTATTAAAGCCCTTCTCTGAAAATGCTACGTGATTGTGATGTGGCCACTAGAGTTCTTCATCTGCCCTTACCTACAGCACAGTAATTCATAGTATTTTAATCAGTAAGCTTCTAATTCATCTCTTAAGTGTGATTGCTAATTCACTATGTCTAATTGATTGGTTCAGCTGATTGAAGTGAACTGTTAGTGATCTGCCATTCAGATACCAGTGATCCATTTCATGCTCATTTCCAACCTGGCCGACAGTCCTTTCCCATCTGCAGCGATGTTAATGAATTTGCCTTGGTTCATTCCTGAATTCTAATGCACACTCCATTGTGACCACCAGTAAATGAATATTTATGGTTCACAGCAGAGTATTCACCTCGTCCTAAAAAGTTAAAATACATTTGAACAGTATGCATGCTGTAAGCTTCCTCCCAAATATAGCTCTGTCTACATGGCCTGTCAAGCCCAGAATAAATTAGAACACAATGTCTAGCTGCATTATTCTCACTAGATAGTTTATGATGGTCACGTGTGGGAATAGCTGTTAGCCCTGCACATTTAAGCCAGTAACTGTCCAGCTCCATGGGAATCCTGTATACATTAAAACCATTATCTGTTGCCACTGCCGATGTGTCTTAAACTATGTCCTATAATTAAAGAGTGCTAGAAAATTATCTAATCACAAAGGAGTCCTAATGATAACACTGTAGACTTCGTTCTCCCTAAACTTTGTTTCTTTAAAATATTTAAAGGAACTTTTCTCTTTGATTTATTTATTTTTTTTATTTTGTTGTTTAATCTTATACTCCCCTCAGAGATTCATATTTTTGCCTCAGTATTAGTCTTAATTGTTTCTTTCCTCCTCAATCCTAGTGTTAGTTATCCAAAAACATTTCCTAAAGGAGAAGTAGATTTGTTTAATATAATTTATTTATGTACTATTTCTACATTTTATTTTATATGTTTTAAAAGAACTGGAGGTCCTTAGATCTTCTTGGAGCATCTGCCATTGTCTTAAAAGCCTATATGAAATTATGTGTATAAGTGTGTTATATACAATGTTCATTTTCCTTAAAGAATTTATTTTCAACAGACACTCAAGTCTGTGACTGTAAATATCAATAATCCATCACCTAAAATAATTTGGTTACCACAACAATATCTTCATTAGTGTGTAGGTTGTTGTCCCTCTCTGAGCCTTCAACCTTTAACTACCCTTACCATGCTTTTCAGGGTTTAGACTTAAAAATAAGGATTTTAAAGTCTGTTGAGCTTATAGTTGGTGCTTGAAGGTAAAATCTATGGAAACAAAATTGGGCAATTCAAAGAGAAGAAGAAAGAGCAACCCACCACTGAAGATCTTAGTAAGACAATTAGTTGCATTTGTGGCCAGTTATGGTTTTCTACATTCATAAGTTTTTAAATCACCTTAATTAAAAATAAGGAGTTGTTTTGTCTTATTTATATCCTACTTTACAACTATGTTGTTTAGACCATGCTCAATAATGGGTGCAATGACTGGACTCTTATTAGCTGTTCTTGTTATTATTTGACAATTTGAATGAATAAAGTTTATGTTAATAAGAACTTCCTATTTCCTCATTTAAAAAACCCACTTGCAGTTTACTTATTTGTGGGTGGGTGGGTACGCCTGTAAATGTCCAAACATAACACCAAAAGTTGACTCTCATTCTCCCTTGTGTTTCCCAGAGAGCAAACTCAGATTATTTATTGGCATGCACTACCCATAAGCCACCTCACAGGCTACTCCTGGCTCTTCTTATTTCTTTGTTTGCTTTGCATTCATTTTCCATGGCATCCCTGATTCCATTATTACTTAGGAAGAAAGTAGGCTGTAGACAAGTAGGTATTAGTAAGCCACAGTAGACTCAGTGCTCTTTGCCCTTTATGTGTTAAACAGACGGTGTTTGAGTTCATAGTTGTATAGATTAGGCTCATGTTTACAAGTCATACAAATATTTAGATAAAATCCAGACATATAGCATAAATAAGATTATCTTTGGCATAAGTGTGATAAGGATGAAAACAGATGGATAGAATTCAGACATAGCATGAATCAGTATGATATCTGCCATAAGTGTGATAAAAGTCAAAGCAGATGGAAATTGCCCTTCTGTTTTGACATTATATGAATTTGCTTATTTCAAGCCGGTTATATGTGTTTTCTTACAATATAGTAATCTTAAACATTATCAGCCCACAGAGCATGGTATTGGGGAAAGATCAAGTCCATGTAAGGGTTATAGATATTTTCATTCCCTACACAGTGGTTCATATAAAGTGGTTAGGGCTTCTGTCCACTTAGTCTTCTCAGGACAGTTAGGTATTACTGAATGGTGATGTTCAGGTTTGCTGTCAATAAAAGTCTAGTAGCAACAGAGTAGGCATTCATGATAGTGCTCAAACATGGCACTCCATAAGTCCCCATGGAATACTGATTTTTGAAAATTGTGATGGCAAGAAGTCCTACCAAGTATGCCAATAAAATGTAATTAAACAAATACTGTTTCTCAGCAGTCAGCTTTGGATTGCTTTCCATAATATATGGTGTTAATATACTAACTTGTGCCCTCATAGCCAAATGTTTCAGGCTGCTCTACTCAGTTTGTCAGTGTGAAGACTTGGGGTCTACTTATAGGTAAAAGCCCTCGGTTTCTGGTAAGGCAAAAAGAATGAATCTAATTGAAGGAAAATAATCCAGATTCCGTAGATTTCCTTCAAATACTCAAAATGGCAGAAGAACAACACTTAGCCTGACCCCCTGGAAAATATGACATTCCATCTTGCTTTTCAGAATTAGCTTCTCTCAAATCCTGGTTTTAAACCTGGTGAATATGTCCAGTTTCCACCTTTCCCCTCTAGAAAGAGTTGTGATTATGGTTATCGATTTCAAAACTACTTTTTCCTTAATCATTTGGCTTGTTAAGTAATGTTGTTGTCTAGGACTCCTTTAAAACCAGATTTCTATGAACTAGATTCTATAGTTACTGTACAGAGTCGTCGCTATATAGCAGGGCCCTTGGTTACATAGGAATCTTTCTTGTTAGTGTTTGTTTATGACTTTTAACTGTTGAAGTTAAGTCTAAACTTTGCTAGATCACATACTTTGATGTTTACCCAGTGACACTAGTGTCATTTGCATGCCACTGCTACCACCCACATTTATCTACCACTTATATATCCTTAAGGGGATAATTTTAACAGTACAGTAGTGATAGGAGCTATTCCTCTCAGTAACTGGATCTGAATTCATCACATTTTCTATTAAATTAAGCCCTGAGGTCCTATCCATCAGTAGGTGCAATAAGAAAAGGTATTGTGTTTCTTTCCTGTGCATTTTTCTGTTGGTGAGGTCATCTAAGTAAGGAGTTTCCAGCTTTTTATTTGTAAAATAATATTCGCTAATACCAGGTAGACGCAAAAACCTGCAAACGAAGTCATCTTACCACTTTCTTTTAATAATTCTGTGTTCTGCTTCATTTGCAGGGCCGTGTGAATGCATTAGAAGCGGTAAGTGGGGGCCTTTTCCTTTTTGTATCAGAATTACTGCTCTCTAATATGGATTTCAGAGCCCACCAAAGGAAGCAGTTGCAGAAAGTATTTCTAGAACTACCATTAAGATTCAAAGTGGGGAAGGCGCTAAACGGTGTCTAAAAGGTATGTGTATGTAGACTGTAGTGATGAAATCTTTCAAAATGGAAGTGTGAATGTGTGGAAAGTAGTGCAGCTGTCTTGGGGTAGATGTGCCAAGATGTGCTACTCTGGGGGAAACAGGACTAGTATAAATATGACCCAGGCCTTACCTGGTTTTTCGTCATTTCACTGTCACTGCAAAAGTTGGCTGGCAAGCATTTCAAAGTACAAGTTTTTAACGTACGTTTTCAGTTTTCACCATTATCCATAAAGGGATGATAAAACAACCTTACTTGAAGAAATCTAATATTAGGGATTAATTTTTAAGTATGTTTAAGTATATTTAAGTAAAATGATTAACTTTAAAATATAAGAGAGAAACCAACATGTCTATCGTCAAAGTAAATAGGTGAAGGACAGCACTGTGTAACCCACCATGATGTGGTCATCATGAGAGAGACTTATGTTAATTTCAAATGAAAACTCATTCAGGAAACAAACTCCTGTGAACTTAAGCGATGCCTTTCATACCTAAGAAACAGAAGAGCGAGTAAACCCACAACAGGCACTTGTTAGATAAGAGCTATGTTTTGTGATTTGTCATTTGTTTTTCCAGGTTTAGAAAACATGACTGTTTTACTTTGATAAACATTTCTTCACAGTAGCCATGTGACTCAGACAAACAGGGCTGGGTATGTAAGATCAGTGGTCAAGTGCTTGCATGGCATGTGCAAGACCTTGGGCTCAGTCTCCAGCATCACATTAACTAAAGGGAAATTAGAAAAACAGTAGAATAAATTATAGTACTATTTTATGACAAAATATTATGTAGCAATAAAAAGATATAGTTGAAGAAGTAAAGATTGCCATGCTGTTGTGTGTAGAGAAAAGTGTAGCAATGTATGAAACTTTGATGCAAACACTGAATATGCATATTTTTGCATTAAACAGTCATTAAGAAGCTACAGAAAATACTAACAGTATCTTGGGAACAGTGGTGGTTTTTCTTTTGGTAAATTTTTAATGTACAGGAAGGAATAAAAGCTCTTTAAGCATTAAACTAACAAGTAAAGTCTCTATCTTAAGTTTAAGAACTTTTTATAAAGTGACACTGTCCAGACTTGGTTATTTCCTCCTTTGATTTAACTGGGCCTTTCAAAAAGTTCAGTCACCTTCCTCCTTGCCTTTCAGTGTGACAGCATTAAAGGACTACAGTGTCCTTTTTGTCCTGCACATTTTTGCTTAGTTTTAGGAGTTTCTTGACAATAAGCTTATGACTTAAATATTCTCTTCAAAAATATGAGCAGGATGACAATGTGTGTATTTGTAGGCAGAGAGCATAAAATACCATTTACACATATCTAGAAAAGGTCTTCTTGATTCTGCACCTATAAAAATGGCTTAATTTATAATAATTTTAGCAAGTCTTGATACCAGAGAAGGAAAATCCTTGAAAAAATATTAAAGGCTAGTGTTGGCTTGCCATTGTCATTGTGATCATGTTATTTTTTATTTAAATATTGGAATTTTATCATTGTGATATCCAAAACCACAAGTTACATCAATGCAAAGCTTTCTCATTTCCTTGTATTAGTTGGTCTTATTCTATACCTAACATCTTTCCTATGAAGTATCACACAGTAGAATCTTAAAGGCCTTTCCTGAGGGCTCCCCTGGAACCAAATGTAAAAATTAAAAGTCATCATGAGAAAAATAAAAATGATGAAATAGACTGGGGTTGGTATGGTGATAGTTTTCTCAAAAATAATTATCATAAGTAAAACCATAAAAATTAAAATGCTTGGTGGTAATGTTAATGCTCAAATATTATGAAGTCCTTTGACTTTATATGGCATTAGAAGAAGCGAAATTTAATTCACTCGGTAGGCTCTTCAACTGATAAAATATTTTATAGTTCATAAAATCAAATATGCTGAAAGCAATCTGAATCATTTATTATCCTCTCATAATTCGAAAGGCACATATTGGTGTCCCACACTTGGCTATGGTTCTGAAGGTCACAGAAGGAATCACATGCAGGGTGTGTGTTGCTGGGGGAGCAGATGCCACTTTGTATGTCATCATTCCCTTAGGGATACTAATGATTGATTATTTTAAGTGTTCATGTAGTTGTAATACCCAAGTGCAGGGTATTTCTTTATTGTCCTGTGACAATATTGCAGCCTTGATCTCTGTGCTTATGTGTCCACTCTCCCTCAAATCCCCCCCTTTTCATTATCAGACAAGCTCCTTGGATTTCAAATTATACTTCATTTCTAAATGAATCCCCAAGATCTGTCAAAACTTCACATATACAATGGACATTCAGTAAATATACATTCAACAACAACAACAAAAAAAATTGAACTCTATGTATCATACCAGTGTATAAGACTATACATAGAAAGCTAAGTGTAAACATTATCTATCAGTCCAGTATTTGAGGGGAAATTTTCCCAGAGGTACATTAATTTCCAGGTCTCTCCACATAGTACCAAACACTATTTGGTGTTTTCCTGAGTACAAACCCGTTTCATTGTTTGAGTTTTCTTGCAAAGGAAAGTCCATCATCCAAAATATGGCAAGTTGATCTCCCAAATAAAAATAAGTGATTACAGGAAGAAAAATTCTGGATTAAAAGCCCCAGCTCATAGAGCGTGATAATATGAGACATTTGTATTTTCTGGGCACTCTCAAGCTACTGTGTTGACTGAAGGAGGGAAAAAAAGAGAGTAAGTTGTGATCAGTACCCTTAAGGAACTTGTCCTCAGGTAGCAGAGAGATGTCACTTACATATAAGTGAGTCACTGCTGTGAGGTAAATGAAGGGCTCTCAGCCCTTGAGTGGAAGAGACAGTGTACACTATAGCAGCTGCTACAAAGGAAAGATTGGTAGGATACATCAGAAGAGCACTGCGTCTGGGCACATCATACAAATTACAGGTTTGGTAGTTTGCAGAAATGATGAGGAGCAGAGAATTATCTGTGAAATATGAAGAGTCTGGGAGTGTCATGCAGAAAGAGCCAAAGGTGGCCTTTCAGACTGAGGGAGTAAGAGAAGGGAGCATAGAGTCTGTCAAGCTAATACTTTTTTTAAGACTGCTGATATCGTGATTCTTGTGTAATAGTAAAATGAACTTCTGTGAAATATGCTAACTTGACTGCTTAATGATGGCACAAACAGAATGTTGTCATTGATTCAAAAGAACAAAGACCTGCAAAGAGAGAAAGGGGAAAGAAGGAACAGGGTGGGGGGGGGGAAGCATCAAGGAATCCTGGAGTGATTTGGCTTTTTCTCTAGTAGAAAGTAAAATCAACTGAAACTAGACGACATTATTCATCTGTAAACAGGAATCATTTGCTGTCAGTTGTTTACAGCCCGGAATCATACAAATGCAACTGCTCCTCCAGGCCAAGTGGAGGCCTGGAGGAGCAATCTGGAAGGGTCAGAAAACCTGGAAGGATGTGCTCAGCAAAACCTAGGGAAGTGCCTGCCTTTTGTTCTTCCTGTTTTCTTGGGGTAGATTCACCACAGCCTTAGACAGGGGTGACAGTATACAGTGGTAATAGGTATCAGTCTGGGGTTGTGAAATGCCAACCAAAGAGGTACAGTGGCTTCCTCTTGACAACCGGTTTCTACTGGTTGGCCCTGGATGCTGAGACATCCTTGGAGGAATTCTAGCTTTGCCTTGGGGGTGAATGTTGGGAGACATGGAGTAGTAAACTCTTTATTCCATAGAGAGCTTTAATGCCCTTGCCTGTGGTTTGAAATGTCGTATAAAGACATAGTGCGTAGTCACCCTGCCCCAGACAGAGTGCTGTGGTGATGGAGAGCGTAAATAAAGATGAGAAGGGGGCACCTTGGATGAAAACCAGCTTTGGAAATCGACTCGAAAACATGAAGGATCGGGAGCTCTCAATGGTGTCTTGGTTGACGAAGGACCAATACTCTATAAGTGGAAGTTAAGGCCAAGGGGAGGTAGAGGAACTAGTGAGAAAGGAAGGAAAGAAAAGAGAATTTACAGCAACTCCACTTGGATCATAAATCCATTTTCACATATTTTACAAATCTCCTTTTATTATTTTTATCAACACCTTGATACTTTAGATTCTCATATTCTGTTATTAAAACTTGGCATGACTGTAGTACCCTGGACATCCCCACATAATAGTAGGAATTCACTAAGATAAAATTCATTTCTAGTAGCAGTTCAAGCTTAAGGAGTACTTGGAAGAATCGTGTCAGCTAAATCTTGGAAACGTGACTCTGTTTTTTTGCTCTGCTTGCCTCCGTGTGTTCCCACTAGGTCCATCTGTGGTCATTATGACTGTATTATAGCTTGTAAAAGGAAAATAAAGAGATAAAAGAATGTAAAGTTCATTTAATGATATTTGTTGTATCACTGTTGTATACATATTTCTGTTCATATCCCTGGGACAGAATTTAGTGGCACAGCCATACATTGCTCCACAGTTAAAAAAAAAAAAAAAAAAAAAAAAAAAAAAAACTATACAAACAATGGACATTTGTAAATATCAAAGCAAACTTCCAAACAGCCACCAATTCAAAACATACATTGTAGTGGGGATTGCAAAATGTATAGCATGGAATAATCAAATAATCATGATGCGCTTAAGTGTGGCAGATTATGAGAAATGATGCTTTGTGAGAAATTTAAGTACTTAGATGCTTACATTAAAAAAAGAGAAGGGAAGAAAATCCAAATTAAGATGAAGAAGATAATAAATGTAAAGAAATCAGAGAAAAATAAAAATAAGGAAAGGACTAGAAACTAATGGACTGGAAAGAAGCAACCATGTAGTGGGGGGCTGGCAAAGTGATGTTGCTGGCTTGACCTGCAAATTTGTTTTGACGAGCCTGCCTTGCTGCAAGTGACCATTGTTGCTCCTATCTGAAGACACAACCACAGATGCTGAGAATTTCCACAGAAACTGGAGAGCTGTGTAAGTTATAACTAGAATATCAGGGAAGTAGCCAAGTTCATAGGGAAGATCACTTCTAGTACTAAGAATAAATTTAATGAATAGACCCATGATTGAATTCTAAAATTATGCTTAATTCACAGTCCTGATGAAAAATTTCTCCCGAAGTTTCACCAAACCAGCATAATTTTAGATTGAACTCCCCAAGTATTGCAGAAAGAACTAAGTTTCATGAAAACTTCCTGAGACTGAGAAAGAAGGCAGGTGCATAGCTCATGTTATGAGCTGCATGATTTTATCGTGAAACCTGACCGAGTGTACATAAAGAAAACTAGTGTCTTTTCAATTATTACCATGTATACAAAATTGCAGTATCAAATTATTAGAAACATAAATTTTTAATGTTTATATACAGATTTATTTAAAGAGCATAATCATGAATAAATTGAAGTTATTCCTGGATTGGTTTAACATTAGAAAATTCACCAGTGGGTAGATTAGGTAGAACTAATTCACCACGGGTAGATTAGGTAGGACTCCTTAAGATGTTAATTTCCCAGTAGTAATTAGGGGAATGATAATTAAAACTTAGAGAATTACCACTTTTGTTAACCTGTATGTGTATATTGTACCCATGTTTTTTGACCATGGTATATTTTACCAAAAGTAAAGAGAATTGAAACATGTTATCAGATCCTAGGTTTTTTATTTTGTTTTGTTTTGACTTCAAAGTGATTATTACCGACTCCAACAGTGATGTCTAGTGAGACACAGTGTGATTTTCTACAGGGGTGACATGCTCCCCTTGGCATGCAAAGCTCTTCCAAGGAGTTTCAGACATAAACAGTATAAAGAGAGTTACCTTTCCCAGCCTTGGCTCTGCATATTCTTTTTCTACACTGTGCTGCTTGGACAGGCGGCCATAGCTTTCAGAGAGCCCCTCTGACAACAAGTGCTTTGGGCACTTGAGGGTGCCAACAGAGAAGGGTCCAGTAAGCACCTTCCATATACCAAACCAGAGAGTGAATGCTTAGTAACTACACTGCAGTCCTTCAGTTCATCAAATACTTTCCAAGACCTTTGCTTCCAATGCAGTCAAAAGGAATCTAATCAAACAGATAAATCATCATAATTAATTTTGGTTGACAGATCATTATGCATGAGTGTCATAAAAATAGTGTCAAGAGAATAAGGCAGATAGAACACTGCTTTCATTTCCATGTAGTTTTATTTGAACCCAATTCCTCAATGACTAAACTATGGAAACGAGATATGAAGAAATACAGCGGAACCCTGACGTACTGGAACAGTCAGCCTTTACTCCTGAATAGACAGGTTAATTGGGTGAATGGAAGGGGGCACTCTTCTCAATCCTTCAAGTCATACACTTTGATTTCTGTTTCTTTTTTGCTAACATTTCATTTGTAAGAATTTCTCTTAAAATTTCTTCATTACAATAATAATCCAGCTCATAAAAAATCTGTAGTATCCACTTAAAGTCTGTGGTCAGTGAAATTTTAGAATTTAGTTTGTCTCTTTACTTGCATATGTTTATTTTAATATAAAGTATGACAGAGTAATGAATCAATAGTATAAACTATAAGATAAAATTATTTGAAGTATAAAGAGAATGGGACAATGACAAAATTACTGTTTTTAAATAATTTCTTTTAAAATTATTTCTTAGCTTTTGAAAATTTTATATGAGTATCTGTTGATCCCACCTTTCATACAAGTGTATGACGAGTGTATGTTGATCATCACACCTTTCATACGAGTGTATGTAGATCACACCTTTCATACGAGTGTATGTTGACCATCATACCCACCTTCAATAAGTAAATAATAAAAGCCACTGAGTCAAATTCATGCTGCCATTGTATGCATGGGTGGGGGGCCATCCACTTAGCATAAACAATACCAGTAGCTAAAAGCTGAAAGAAAAGTTCTGTCCTTCTTCTAGCAGTTCTCAGCTGCCAGTGACTCCTTGGCTAAGGGTGGAAGCCTTGGGTGCTCCTCCCCCGACATACTGGACTTTGAACTGGGTCTGATCTGGTGTAATCAACCGCCCGCTGTGTGCTCGTGAGTGTACACTAGCCATGTCGTGTCCAGTGTCCAGAAGACAGCATTTCACAGTGCTCCGCCCCATTCCCCTTCTCTCTCTTCTTCCCCTTCCCTCTTCCAGTGGTCTCTGTGTCTTAAGTGGGACAGTGGAGGTTGCTAGAGATGCTCTATACACAACTGAGAACTCACAGTCACAGTCACTTATCCTGAGCACTTAGATCAGTTATGCTTCTCTCCACTGACTGATGCCCACTGCAGGAAGCTCTTCTGACAAAAGGCTGAGAATAGCAGAATTCTATGCGTGTGAACAAAAATCTTTACAATGCATTTTGACTGGATTGCCATTTAATGAAATAGCATGGATTGGCTCCTTTCTAAGGCCTATAATCTCTCTGGTCATAGGTTTTTGGCCAGATTTGCAGTATCAGGCTTGAAATTCTCTCTATAGAGTAGGTTTTATATCCAATAAGAAATGGGTTAGTTACACACACACATACCATGCCACTATTACACAAGTGAACACATCTTTCTTGATGGGGCCTGTGTTGTAGCTTACAGGATACAGTGATTGGTCGGACCAATGACTTCTCCTAGAAACCGGCATAGTACGGTCCAGCACTCTTGAAAGCTAGTTAGCAAGGAAAATTCATAGTTTATCTCTCTGTGTCCTACAACCCAAGTTGTATTCAGCAATAGAATCTAACCATCTAGTCATGGTAGAAACCAAGGGGATGGCAATACTGGGGTGTTTGGGTGCTTCCAGGACCTCCATGACTCCTAAATTGTGGAGAGGTAGACCATGGCTGTCTCTGAGATTATCACATAACACACTATCTTCTGGGGCATCCTTGTCCCCTGTGTCCACCTATGCAGTGTGACTGTTCAAACTCATAGCTTTAAATTATATTTTTATTAGCTTATAAACTAGTGGTTTTCATAAGGATAAGGCATTGTCTTACTTCCTTAGTTTTGTATAATTTCCAATTTTTCATTTCCCATTAGCATATATCAATTACACATAATAATAGATTTCATTATGGTGTTCCAGTACATATACTTGCCATATTTTACTAATTTAGGCCATTACCCTCTCATCTCCCACCCACTACATTTTATCCCCTTCTCATTCTAACTACTCCTCTTCTACTTTCACATTTTTAGTACATTATATTCTGATCATGATTTCCCCTTCTTCATGTCCTTCCAGATCCTCCCAGCTGCCCATCCATTCAGCTCCACACTTTCTTTCTCTTTAGAAAACAGACATATAAAAAAATCAAAGTAGGACAACAACAAAAACAAGTAGAAGGAATAAGACCAAACAAAGAAAAAGCACAAGAAGCCAATACAGATGCAGAGACACACAGAAAACCCAGAAAAACTCAAAATCAGAAGCCTATAGTTGTAGCAAAAACTATTTAAAAAAAGAAAAAAGGAAAGACAGAAAGAAGAAAAGTTCCCAGACAAACCACTGGGAGACAAAAGGAGGGAGAAAAAAAAAAAAAAAAAGAAGAAGAAAAACCCTCTAAAACCATTGAGTTTATTTAGTGTTGTTGGCCATCTTTTGAAGGGCATGGTGCCTACCCTCAAGTGTGGTTGAGATACCGAGTTAGTTATAAAGTTAGAAACTAGGTTTCCTCTTGCATGTGGTTATCAGTTGTAGATAGTTTCTAGGCTAGGGGTGGGGCAAGTATCGACTTGTCCTCTCAGTTCTGGGACCCCATCTGTCCTAGACCCATGCAGGCCCTGTGCTTGCTGCTAACAGTCTCTGGGTCCATACGTGTCTCAGTCTTGTGTCTTGAAGACCTTATTTGCTTGGTGTCTCCTAACCCCACTGTCTTATACAGTCTTTCATTTTCCTCTTCCACAGGGTTTCCTGGGCCCTGATGGGAAGGATTGGATGCAGATAGCCTATTTAAGGCTGGTGTTCCAAGGCCTCTCACTCTCTGCACATTGCCATTTGTGTGATTGTGTGTGTGTGTGTGTGTGTGTGTGTGTGTGTGTGAGAGAGAGAGAGAGAGAGAGAGAGAGAGAGAGAGAGAGAGATTTTTTGGTGTTTCTTTAGTATCCAAATGTATTTCCGTACTGTCATTTTCAGGACCATGAACTCCTTAAGTGGCTGTATCACCTGTTAACCACTTATAAAAATGAGAAAGGGTGAGGCTCCATGAGAACCCCCCTGCTCCATGCCAAGCTGTTAATGGGCCCAATCGTGTACAGACCTTGAGGTGAGGAGTTAGTGTCATTCCTAGAAGTCAGCATTCCATATCTCCCATTCATACTTCTTTGGTATCTTGTATTCTTTCTGTCTTTTCTTCCTTGATGTTCTCTGAGCCTTTGAGATGAAGGTATAGATGTTCCATGTAGAACTGAACATTCAGTAGTCATTGATTGGTTGTAAGTTTCTATAGTCACTGCTGCCCAGTACAGAAAGAAGCTTCTTTGACCGAAGTTGACAACAGCACTGTCTTATGTATGCAAACACAGTTATCAGAAGGTAATTTGACAGCCATGCTGTGTCCATGCAGAAAACTACAGCAGTGATTTGCTCTCTAAGGCTTAGGAACTCCTAGCCATTGGCTTTTTGATTAGAATTACAGTTAAGAAGTCATCAAACCCAGTGAGAAAGTAGTTATTGCCCTCATAACAGTCCTGGTACTCTTGTATCAGCAAGCTCATCTTGCGTACACACTTAGCATCGTTCCATATAGCACATGGCTGAATAAGACTTGATGAGAGTGTTCCCTCAGAGGTCCAAATAGCTCCTTATGGAGCACTGTGAGGGCTGCCTGTGAGGGAGGAAGCTTCTACCCCAGTTGCAGCTCAATTTCACTGTGTCCTATGATCAAGGTGTGTGGCATCTTCAGCAATAGAGTCTTGCCTAGTGCTGGTAGTCAACTGCAGCAGAAATTGCCCATATTGTTTTGGGGCCTTTTGGCTAACAACTGGTAGGGAAGTAGTGTACCTCTGGCACTGGAATTTTCCATTAATAACTTATGACTTCTGGGAATAACTCGATTTACCTTCACACAAACAGTTTTTGTTGTCTCTCCCAAACCTTTTTTCTAAGATTTTTTTTTTAAGCAAATGCATAGTGAATAAACATAAGAACCCGAGTTCTGATCTTCTACACCTAGGTCAATAGCTGATCATAGCAAGGGTGATAGAAATAGGAGGATCCTGCTTGGCGGTGGTGGTGTACACCTTTAATTCCAGCACTTGGGAGGCAGAGACAGGTAGATCTGTGAGAGTTCGAGGTCAGCCTGGTCTACAAAGCTACACAGAGAAACCCTGTCTCAAAAAGCCATTTTAAAAAGAAGAAAAAGAAATATTAGGATTCTTGGGATTTTCTAGCCAGGTTGTCTATCCTTCTCTGTGAGTTCTATGTTCATGAGAGATCATTTCAAAAACTAATATTAGGAGTAATTGGAAGACAGCAGTTTTATCCCCTGGCTTTGCAGGTGTGTATGTACAACACACACACACACACACACACACACACACACACACAGACACACACACACACACACACACTCACACTCAGTGTTTGCACATACAGTAATATGTACACAGACCTTGACACAGAGGAAATGCTAGCATTGTGGACATGTGACCTTTTGCAATTGCATACCTTTATGATGCAAACATTTAAACAACATTATGATGGGAGATGTCATTCTATAAATATGTTTCTCATACTGGTTAATGAATCAAGCACTGTTGGCCAATAGAAAGCAAGGTAGGTGGGACTAGGAGACAAGGAGGAGAGAGGAAGTAGGAGGGAGGGTCAAGATGTAGAGACTGGAGAGAACAGAGGTCTGGGCCCTCTCTCTGGCAAGATAAGACCACGTGGAAATACTTAAATTAATAGAAATGGGTTAATATTAAAGATAGAGCTAGCCAATAAGAAATGGTAGCAACAGGCTAACAGCTTTATATCTAATACAGTGTCTCAGTGTGTTATTTGGAGCTGGTTTGACTGAGGGACTAGAGCAGCAGGAAACTGCTCGTAACAGTGTTAAAATCTATGAATGTGATTATGTGCTGGGGACCTAAAGCGTTTAAATAATTACTTTAGAAAGTTATTAAATTTTTGAAGAGCCACTGACTTAAAGCAACTATGCAATTATGAAATTGCAGTGTAGTGGGTTAGCATTCACTCTGCTATTTAATACTTAAGAACGTCTGATATACCTTGTTTTGTGATATATAGTTATAAGTTCTAACCTAAAAGTACTCAAAAAATATAATCCCCACTGGAGGATTGAGAAATATTACTTCTAAAGCCCCTTTGTTATCATATGAAATTCTCTAAAGACCTAAATAATCCATCCTGCTGTCATGAATGTTAACATATTGATCACATACACACACTACTGACATTGAATATTGGTGTCCAGTCCATGTTTATACCAAACTTGGGGTGTGTTCTATGTCCTTTTGAAATTGTAACATAGTTCCATGTATGCACACTTTTCCCTATGTGTAGTGGTGTGTCCAGTTGATATGACTTTATTTTTTTACTATCATGAATCTTACATTAATTATTCATCATTGGTGACATCTGCACAGAGCTCTGTAGGCTCAACAGTTGAAGGGCAGTCGTTCTTTGTTAACAAGATGAATTGTGCCCTAGACACTGGGAGTATATGGTCACCAATGAGTTAATGTTCTTACTAAGAGCCCCTGCTGTGCCCAGGAAACACTGCCCTGAGTGTGTGAATCTCAATCAGGTCAGATAACTGTTAATTATTTCAGTGCCTCTCCTCAGGATTTGCAAGGACCTTGAAGCTAAGTGAAAGTTGGCTTTATCTCTTTACAAAGCCCAAACTTTCTGTTTCAAACCCAAAGATGAAGCCATGTTCAGTTTTGGTTCTGCCAGGGCTATGAGCTTCTCATTGAGGTCGCCTGAGAGGAGGTTCAGTCCAATTGGATTTTCCCCAAATAAAACTCAGTGTGCTCTGTACGCTTTTGACCCAGAATCAGGTGAATCTCTGCAGTCTTGGCTGAGCCACATTGTAAAATTTTGGATTTGTTTGGACTTGACACTTCCTGGGAACCCATTCAAACTGAAACCGGAAAAGGGTTTTGCACAAATCCTGTCTCAGCTTGCCCTGCCAAGGTTCCCACTGCTCCAGCATTGGTCCACGTTCTATGCATTCGCATCGAGGGCAGACGGAAATATCTCATGAATCTCTCATGAGGGGCCTTGAGGGAAACAATCCAGACATTCTCCTTCATCCACCTTTTCCCCAAATACCAAAGCTGGGGGTCTGTGTTTGTTAGTATTAAAATATTTGTCTTTCCCAATAATGGGGTCAACTTCAAAGGGTTAAGCCTCAAAAAGATGACTGTTCATGGTTAAGTATACTAATACTGCTAAACCAAGTGGCCTGTTTTATAGTCAAAACCTAGTGGCAAGAGGTGAAGATTAAGTTAAAAATAGAATAGTTATTCCAGCTTGTCTTAAAAAAAAAAAAATGTTCCTTACAGCCGTGTCAGGTTTTCACAAAAGTGCCGACATAGGGAGGTGGAGTAGACGCAGTAGCCTTATGGGACTGAGAGATGTTTGGAGGTCAGGCTGGCAACTTGCTATTTGTTGCCGATAAGGAGGCACGCTGCTTGTCAAAAATGTCTTACTTGTGCTTTCTAGTCTTGGTCTCCACACTACCAATAACAAACTGCGTTCTCGAGGTAAAACACTCTTGCTTTATAGTGCAAAAGTTATAAATATACTTCATAAAGCAAAGTAAGAACATCTTCCTGAAAAATATGATGTGCATAAGAAACGCCTTCTCTCTTTAAAAGAACATACCTGTGTATATTTGCAGTGTAGTATGTGACGCTTTTACTTTAGATCCCAAATCAGCTAGGAAAAAGAAATTGAGATCTTTCTTTCAATATGTTTTATGTGGGAATAGTAGATCTTACGTACATTTTTTGGAAATAGACATTCAAAACCTGATTTGTGGTATTTTCATTGTGTGTGTTTATATCTGAAAGAAATTATAAGTTTTGGGTGATAGTTGCCTTGTTTTTTCAATGATGAGTACAGATTTGTGAAAATAATACCTGATTAACCAGGAGAAAGTCTAGGTTCTGGACACATTGCCATGGCAGCCAGTTACATGATCCTAGGTGAGTTATTATTGTTCTCTTCTTGTATATTTGTTATTTTGTAATGGTTGGGGTAGAGCTGGTAACAGAAAAGCTCATTTCTCTTATTGGCATTGTCTATTCTAGAAGAACCTACATTAGAGTTTTATGAAATGTCCACCCTGTTAATATTTGTTGTCAGGCACTTTATACTGGTTTAATCATGAAATACTGTGTATCACATGCTTTCTTAGTTCCTACTATGTTTGACTTGCCTCATGGGTACAGCTGACCAGTTCCTGGGCCTGGGTCCTCAAATATTTGAACATGGTCAAACTGGACTGAATCTTAGAAATCCTTATAATACACTCTTGATCTGTACAGGGGTAGTTTTAGGCCAGAAAGCTCATGAATTCATGAGTGAGGCAACACCTGGAGTTAGAACTTAGTGACAATATTCTTTCCATTCTGTAATCTCTGCTGTGACTGGTAAGAATAAATAAATGCATGAGGATGGAACTCTTGGAATTGTCTTATGACTCATACAAAGAAAGAGGAAGAACATTACTCACCGGTTTTTACACTTACCTTAAACATGTCTCCTGAAAAAAAAAAACGAGAGAGAGAGAGAGAGAGAGAGAGAGAGAGAGAGAGAGAGAGAGAAGAAAGATTCAGGGCTGACATCCATGGACCATATTCAGAGTTTGCCCTAAATTTATTTGTAAACAGAGCTCCATCAAGCAGCTTTGATCCATATTCTCTTCTTGCTTGTGAATGTTGTCATGCCCCTAGGCTGCAGTACTAGTTCTGTCTTGAGCTTGTTCTGTTCTATTAAACACCTCCGTTGATCTTTTTTTATTTTGTGCATCTACATAGCAGCTCTAATACCACTTTCAGAAGTGTTTATAAAGTTTGTTTGGGGCTTTTAATAAACTTTGATCTCAGATGAAAGGCTGGAGACAGTATAAATTGTCACTATTAGCATTATTAATCTAAATACCCTAGATGGCCTCATGTTAATTATTTAACCTTAAAGGACGATTTCAACCTATCATTGCCCCCAACTGCATTATATTTGAACATCAAACAGTAAATGGCAAACCATTAAAGTAGCCCTCCCCTCATTATCCTCCTGGGTGAATTATTTTCTGTAGCTGGCTTTCTGTGAGTGTTTTTCTGGTGCATTTCAAAGTTTTTTTCTCTGGTAGCTCTCTCTTCTACATGTGGCCACTGTGAAGGCTAATGGAACATGTCGCCAACATGTTTCATAGCTATCAGAAGCTAGATGAACTGTGTCAAGCAGATAGACTCACTGACTGCCACTGCATTCTATGTGATATTGTCTTCTGTTCAGAACATATCCTATTCCCATTTTTATCCTATACATCTCACTCAGAACTCCTTTTTTCCTGTGATCCTACGATGGGTGTTCATCTTCTCATACTTGTTATGGTTGTGTAAGTTCAGGGTCAGGTCATGCGAAGTCAAGTGACATTCAGATGTCCAGGGAATGGCTGGGACTTGGTACATGTGAGTTAGATGACCTGCTGTGAAATTCTGGCTCAGCAGAGGCAACTCACCTAGCCTCTCTCAACCCAATTTCTGCTATTGTGAAATGAATCTAATATTTGTCCAGATGTCTCACAGGCTGAGAAGATCCTATGAAATCATGGATGGGAAAATATTTTTTGAGTTTTTTAAATGTCTGTTACCAGACACCTGAGCAATATACAGATGGACAAGGGTTGACTTAATAACCTAAAGGTTTTCATTTGACTCTCGGTTTTACCACACTGGGCTTCTTGGCATTTTCTAAATCTTACCTCCAAAATTCCATGCTGTTAACTTGGACTTAGCCAGCTTACAGAAATCCCAATAGCCTTAGTTCTGCATACCCCAGCTCAGGCCTGCCTCTCCAGATGGTGGTTAACACACAATAATGGCTTTTTGGTCACTGCATTGGCCCTTCCATATTGTCTCTATTGCCACTCAGGGAGTTTTATTCCCTCTGTGCTGAGGACATTGTGTTTTTTCTCCTAATGCCTTCTGACCTACTAAAATAGTCCTAGCAAGATTGTTTATTACACCTTACTTTGATTCATCTTCCATGAACCTCGAGAGCTTAATTTTTAGACTCTCATTGAAATTAAAATGGAAATTTGCCTGACTGAATTTGAAGAGCTGGTTTGTTTAGTCATTCTCTAGATAACTAGTTTTATGGTTTGCAACCAATTGGACAGTATCTTCAGAAACCACATAAACAGTTGCCACAGTTTTAAAGGAAACCAGGATAATGGCAAATTTGTCAATTTTGCCCATTCTTTTTTCAAATAAATATTAATTTGAGGCAGTTGACTAAGACTACATAAACTTCCTCTGTCCTTATTGATTGCTTTCAGGGCTGTGTGACTCCCCCATGGCTTTTTTCCCCATCCCTGTCTCCATTCCATGTGTGGCAACCAGCTACATGCAAAACAGTGGAGTCTAAGCATTGTACCTTCGTAGGGATGCTACTGCAAGGCATCTTGGGACAGTAGCCATGAAATCTATCAAACATTATGTTAGCCCCCCAGAAGTAATGTAAGGGAGTTCCCTGGAAGGACATACTAAATGACTGAGAGGATTAAAGGACTTTCATGATGCAGGGAAAGAGAGAGAAAAAGAGAGAGACAGAAAGAGAGAGAGCTTTTCAATAGTGGGTATACTATTAATATTTCATCAATCTTGTTTTTTTTCTTTAAGTTGCTTTTTTTAAATTTTATGAAACTCAAGGCAGCATCTCAAACAGCAATTATTAAAATCAAATATTCTAACATAGCACAATCCAAAGATAACTGATTTGTTACTTATATGCTATGGAATGCTGATAGGAAAATACTTATAGACTTTGTTTTTTTTTTTTATTATTCAAAGAATTGTTTTACTTTTAAATATATTTTGATTGTATTCTTCCATCCCATAAGTCTTTCCATATCCTATTCCCCTTCCTTTCCACACAATCTAAGTTATTTCTCAAAAATCAAACAAAAACCCAATATAACTACAACCCCCTCAAACCACCAATACAAAATTAAACCATAACCAAGATGTGGGGGAGGGGAAAAACAACAATGATGAAAAAGTGTGCTTGTGTGGGCATAGACACACACACACACACCAAAAAACAAAAAACAAACAAAAAAACAAAACAAAGCAAACAACAACAACAAAAAACTATGGAGTCCATTATCCTTGGTCAACTACTCCTAAACATGAGGTCTGTCTTGACGTGGATAAGACCACATTGTCACTCTATTACAGAAAACTGATTTTCCCTCTCCCAGCCAGGTATAAGGAAAGTTCAGTTGTTAACATTTATCTTAGTAGCTAGGTATTCATTCATTCATTCGTTCATTCATTCATTCATTCATTCATTCTTAAAACAAAATATAAGGAAATTATATGTTATGGTATGAAACAAAAACTCTCACGTAGAAATTGGGCAAGACAAGTCAACAGAAGAAAAGAAGCCCAAGAGAAGACAGAATCCAAGATCCTCTTGTTTACACACCTAGGGGTCCTACAAAAACACTGAAATGGAAGCAGTAACATATACACACCCATGCATGCTGCTTCAGTCTCTGTGAATTCATATGAGCCTTGCTCGTGTTGATTTCAAAGGCTCTGCTTTCTTACTGTCCTCCTTCCCCTCTGACTCTGTCAATCTTTCTGTCTCCTCTTGTACAGAATTCACTGAGCTCCCAGGGAGGAATTTGATGGAGACATCCCATTTAGGGCAGTTCCAGGGTTTCTTACTCTGAATAATGTCTGGGCTGAGGGTCTCTCTGTTTCTGTTTGCTACTGGTGGAAGCTTCTCTGATGATGGCTGAACAAAGCACTGCTCTATGAGTAGCAGAATGTCTTTAGGAGTCATGTTAGTGCTAATTTTTTTTTCTTCACAAAAGGAAGCAAAATCTCTTCTTCCTCTGACATGGTTTGCTGTTCAGGCACCCTTATAAAGCTAGTCTGGTATCTAGAGTGAGTAGTAATCCCTGGAGACATTTTCCAGCAAGATCATTTATCATCTTTTAGCAGTGTATAAAGATATCTCATCATCTGTTACAACTATTTAATCTGATTGAATGCTATATAAGAATTCAGACTGGTCCACCATGATGACAAAGACTCACTGACTGCCAGGGGGAAACTGACAGAGGAGTACATTTTCCCAGAGACTCAGAAGATATAGTAAAAATACACTTAACATCAGACTCTGATGGTCATGACTATATAATCAAAAAGTCAGACTGAATCTCTAAATGATAGGACCCTACATAAAGGGCAATAGATTCAAGAATCAGTTTCTAAACCATTTTGTTGTTGTTGTTGTTGTTGTTGTTGTTGTGTGTGTGTGAAGGGTAACATTTCAGGAATATAGTGAATAGTAGACTCTGACCTTAGGATATATTCCTCAGTTACTTCTCCACTGTTTGTTACAGAATTCTTCACTAGACCCAGAGCTCATTTTGATTAGACTAGCTGGCCCCAAGTCTCCACATCTGCCTGCGTCCACCTTATTCCAATGCTAGAATTACAAGCACACTGCAATGCTAGCTTTTGACATGGGTACTGAGGATCTGCTCATGCTCACAGAGTTGTTGTTTTGCCCACTTGGCCATCTCCCAATCCTAAGGACATGTGTCTAAAGACAAAACACAAATGTGGCCCTGTCATCCATAATTTAAAAAAATAATAATAATGCTTCAGAATAACATAAAATCACTGTGTGGAAACTGATTAGCAATTTTTTTTTTTAAAAAAAAGGATACAAGTGATTGTGTTTTTAAATTCAAAGTGCTTTGAAGATAGAAACCCAAGAAGAATGGCCTGATAGTAAAGGTTAAAATAAACAAGAAATGTATTTAAAATCTGAAACCAGTATTTGTAAGACAGGCATCTTCCAGGCTTATTAATGGCAGCTTTTCATTCCTATACCTCCTGTCTTAATTAGAATTTTCATTGCAGTGAAGAGACATTATGACCATGGCAAGTCTTCCCAGGAAGACATTTAATTGGAGTGGCTCACTATAGTTTCATAGGTTCAGTGGATTATCATCATGATAAGGAGCCCAGCAGTATGCAAGCAGATGTGGTGGTGGAGCTGAGACTCCTACTTCTTTCAGGCAACAGGAAGTAGACTAGCAATCACACTGAGGGAAGCTAGAGCAAAGGAGACCTCAAAGCCCACCCCCACAGTGACACACTTCCTCCGACAAGGCCACACCTCCCAATAGTGCCACTCCTTGGGGGGGGGGGTTATTTTCTTTCAAACCATTAGTCTCTTTCCCCTCCTTCATGCTTCTAATTTGCTTGGGAGATCTTATCCCTTTCCCCTTCTCCAGGGGACCATGTATATGTCTCTTAGGGTCCTCCTTGTTTCCTAGCTTTTCTGGCCGTATGGATTGTAGGCAGGTAATCCTTTGCTCTATGTCTAAAATCCATATATGAGTGAGTACATACTGTGTTTCTTGTTTTGTGACTGTATTACCTCACTCAAGATGGCTTCTTCAAGTTCCATCCATTTGCCTGTGAATTTCAAGATACCATTGGGTTTTTTTTTTTTTTTCTTCCGACTTAGTATTAATCCATTATGTAAATATACCACCATCCATTCTTGGTTGAGGGGCATTTAAGTTGCCTCAAGTTTCTGGCTATTACAAGTAATGCTGCTATGAACTTAGTTGAATAGATGTTCTTGTTGTGTGAATGTGCATCTTCTGGGTATATGCCTAAGAGTGGAATTAGTGGGTCTTGAGGGTAGACTGATTCCCATTTTCCTGAGGAGCTGCCATACAGATTTTCAAAATGGCTGTACAGGTTTGCACTACCACCAGTGTAGAGGAGTGTACCTCTTTTTCCACATCCTCTCCAGCATAAACCATCTTTGATATTGTTGATTTTAGCGATTCTGACAGGAGTAAGATGGTATCTCAGAGTTGTTTTGATTTGCATTTCCCTGATGGCCAAGGATGTTGAACACATTCTTAAGTGTCTTTCAGCCATTTTCAATTCCTCTATTGAGAATTCTTTATTTAGTTCTGAACCCCACTTTTTAATTGGATTGTTTGGTGTTTTGGTAACTAACTTCTTGAATCCTTTGTATATTTTGGAGACCAGTCCTTTGTCAGATGTGGGGTTGGTGAAGATGTTTTCCTATTCTGTGGGCTGCCATTTTGTCTTGTTGACTATGTCCTTTGCCTTACATAAGCTTTTCAGTTTCAGGAGGTCCCATTTATTAATTGTTGATCTCAGTGCCTGTGCTACTGGTGTTTTGTTCAGGAAGCAAATCTCCTGTACTAATTCCTTCAAGGGTACCTCCCATTTTCTCTTAAGAGGTTCAGTGTGGCTGAATTTATGTTGAGGTCTTTGATCCATTTAAACTTGAGTTTTATGCATTGTGGTAGATATGGATCTATCTTTAGTCTTCTATAAGTCAGTATCCAGTTATCCCATAACCATTTGTTGAAGATATTTTTTTTTCCATTGTATAATGTTAGCTTCTTTGTCAAAAATCAGGTGTTTGTAGGTGTGAGGGTTAATATCACGGTTTTCAGTTTGATTCCATTGGTCTACCTCTCCATTTCTACGCCAATACCAAGCTGTTTTCAGGATTATAGCTCTATAATAGAGCTTGAAATCAGGGATGGTGATGTCTGCAGAAGTTCCTTTATTGTATAGGGTTGTTTTGGCTATCTTGGGTCTATTGTTTTTCCATATAAATTAGAGTATTGTGCTTTCAAGGACTGTGAAGAATTGTGCTGGGATTTTGCTGGGGATTGCATTGAATCTGTAGATTGCTTTTGGCAAGATTGTCATGTTTACTATGTAGATCCTACCTATCCAAGAGCATGGAAGATCTTTCCATTTTCTGGTATCCTTTTTAATTTCTTTCTTTCTTTAAAGACTCAATGTTCTTACTATATAGGTCTTTCACTTGTTTGGTTAGTGTTACCCCAAGATACGTTATGTTGTTTGTGTCTATTGTAAAGGGTGATGTTTCTCTGATATCTTTCTCAGCCCCTTTCTTGTCTTTATATAGGAGTACTGATTTTTTTTCTTTTTTTTTCTTCCTTTCTTTCTTTCTTTCTTTCTTTCTTTCTTTCTTTCTTTCTTTCTTTCCTTATTTATTTTTAGCTAATCTTGTATCCTGCTAATTTGCTGAATGTGTAAGAGTTCTCTGGTAGAGTTTTTAGGGTCCTTTTGTAAACTATCATATCATCTGCAAATTATCAAAGTTTGCCCCCTTTTTTCCCAATTTGTATTCTCTTAATCTCTTTTTTGTTTTCTTACTGGTTTAGCTAGAACTTCAAGTACAATATTGTAGAGATATGGAGATAGTGGGCAGCCTTGTATTCTTCCTGATTTTAGAGGAATCACATTGAGTTTCTCTCCATTTAGTTTGATGTTGGTTGTTGGTTTGCTGTATATTGCGTTTATTATATTTACGCATGTTACTGTTATCCCTGATCTCTCCGATACCTTAATCATGAAGGGGTGTTGGATTTTGTCAAAGACTTTTTCAGCATCTTGTGAAATGATCCTGTGTTTTTTCTTTGTCAGTTTGTTTATATGGTAGATTACATTGATGGATTTTTGTATGTTGGACCATCCCTGCATCCCTGGGAGGAAGCTTACCTGGTCACAGTGGATGATATCTCAGATGTGCTCTTGGATTTGATTTGCCAGTATTGTATCAATGTTCATGATATTGGTTTGTAGTTCTCTTTATTAGTGTGTCTTTTTGTGGCTTGGGTACCAAGGTAATTGTAGCCTCATAAAAAGAGTTCGCCAATGACCCTTCAGCTTCTATTGTGTAGAACATTTGGAGGAGTATTGGTATTAGCTGTTCTTTAAATTTCTGGTAGAATTCTTCATTGAAACCATCTGGCCCTGGGCTTTTTTTTCATTGGGAGACTTTTGATAACTGCTACTATTTCATTAGCGGTTATAGGTTTATTTAAAATGCTTATCTGTTCTTGATTTAATTTTGTTAAGTTTTATCTATCCAGAAACTTGTCCATTTTCTTTAAATTTTTGAATTTTGTTGAGTACAGGTTTTCAAAGTATGACCTGAAGATTCTCTGAATTTCCTCAGTGTCCGTTGTTATGTACCCCTTTTCATTTCTGATTTTGATAATTTGTATGTTCTCTCTCTGCTATGTGGTTAGTTTGGATAAAGATTTAGAATCTATCTTGTTGATTTTCTTGAAGAACCAACTCTTTATTACATTGATTTTATTGTATTGTTTTTCTAGTTCCTACTTTATTGATTTCAACCCTCAATTTGATTATTTCCTGGCGATTATCTCCCAGGAGAGTTTGCTTCATTTTTTTTTATAGGACTTTCAGTTGTGCTGGTAGTCTGTAATGTGAATAATCTCCAGTTTCTTCATGCAGTCATTTATGCTGTCAACTTTCCTGTTAGCACTGTTTTCAAAGTGTCCCATAAGTTCGGGTATGTTGTGTCTTCATTCTCATTGAATTCTAAGAAGTCTTTAATATCTTTCTTTATTTCTTCTTTGACCCAGGAATGGTGCTGTAACGAGTATGGTTTTTCCTCCCGCCGCCTAGTCTTGTCCCGCCGCCCTGCCTGCCCCAATTAACACACAGAGACTCTGTATTTGATATAATCCTGTTGGCCAGTTACTATTTTTTTTTTTTATCGGCTAGCTCTGTCTTAATTATTAACCCATTTCTGCTGATCTATGTATTTCTCTTACTGGGGAGCTGGCCAGCATACTGCTTTCTCCCACTCTCCATATTGGCTCTTCCTACTTCCTCTTTCCTCCTCGTCTCCTAGTCCCGCCTCTCTAGCTTTTCTATTGGCCAACAGTGCTTTATTCATTAAACCAGTATGAGAAACATATACAGAATGACATCTCCCATCATCTCCCCTTTTCTGTCTAAATAAAAAGAAGGGTTTTAAGCTTAACATAGCAAAATATATAACACAACAGTTATCAAATAAGAATCACAGTTAACAATATTTAGTCCATTAACATTTAGCAAGATTTAAAGAAAATATTTTATCATCTATCCTATATTTGTGAGTCTAAAGTCATATATGTAACTTATCTTTAAGCTTAACTAAGGAAAACTATAACCATAACTATCTGTCTTCAACTCCATCAAAGACCACAGAAGGATAATATATAAACTCTAGAAATGACAGAGACAACTCACTGCCTGCTCACCCGAAGTTCTTTTGTAATCTTCCATCTTCAGCCCATAGGTCATAGTGTGTCTGGCAGACTCTTCAGCAAAGCAGGAAACTTTAAACTGTCTTTTTGTATTGGCAGTTTGTCAGTCACTTTTCTCTGTGTCCTATAGACTGTCTGGCAGACTCTTCCATGAAGCAGGACCGTTGTAGCAATGTCCATCTTCAATCAGCAGTCACTTTTCTGTGGGCCCTGCATGTCCAGTTTATACAGCATAAAGTCAAATAGTCCAGACAAGAGCAGTATCTTGTCCAAATGGCTAGTTTTGACATATTGTAAGTAAACTCCATAATGAGTTTCTTTAATGTCCATCTTCCTTTTTGACGAAGGTGGTGTTGTCAGGAACAGTTATGTCTCACTGTCAAGAAAAACCCTAAAGCATTTTTAATGCCATATTCTGTAGATCTTTGAAAGGTTTGAAGAATTTCTATCTATCTTAAATACATCTCTGTGTATCTTGAAAAACCTAACTAAACTCTAAGCTTTGACTATCATAGGTAATTATCTATAATCTGTACTACATTATACATTACATTTCTAACTGAGCTCAATAAACACAATACTTAAACAAGAGGAGAAATATACATATCACCTTATTGACCTTAAATTGTATCAATAAATGAAACAAAATATTCATATCTATACCATAATTCCCTTTTTTACCTTTAAAAGGATATTGGTTGTGATCATTAACCATTTATAACCAAGTCCATTTAAATGAAAACAAACATTTATAAACAATATTTGGGAATTTGGGCGTCGTTCTTTCCAAACTTCTTCCTGCTGATAGGGGGCGCTGTCATGGGGGATCCTAAGAAGATGGATGTACCCCTCTATCTTGCTTTTCTATTGGCCAACAGTGCTTTATTCATTAAATCAGTATGAGAAACATTTACAGAATGACATCCATCATGGTGCAATTGAGCATTGTTCAATTTCCATGAGTTTGTAGGGTTTCTGCAATGTGTGTTGTTGTTGAATTCTAATTTTAAAGCATGGTGCTCTGATAAGATAGAGATGGTTATTTCAATTTTTTTATGCCTATTGAGGTTTGCTATATTGATGAGTATGTGTTTGATTTCAGAGAAGCTTCCGTGCGGAGCTAAGAGGAACATATATTCTTCTGTGTTTTGATGGAATGTTCTACAAATGTCTGCTAAATCCAGCTGGGTCATAACTTCTGTTAGTTCCTTTGTTTCATTGTTAAGTTTCTGTCTGGTGGCCCTGTCTAGTTTTGAGAGTGGGGTGTTGATATCTCTCACTGTAAGTGTGTGAAGTTTTATGTGCAATTTGAGTTTTAGTAATGTATCTTTTACAAATGTGGTTGCCTTTGTGTTTGGGGCATAGATGTTTCGAATTGAGACTTCATCTTGATGGATTTCTCCTGTGATGAATGAGAAATGCCCTTCTTCATCTCTTTTGTTGGATTTTAATTTAAAGTCTTATTTGTTAGATATTAGGATTGCTAAACCAGCTTATTTCTTGGTTTAATTTGATTGGAACATCTTTTCCCAACCATTACCTCTGAGGTAATGTCTGTCTTTGAAGTTGAGTGTGTTTCTTGTATGCAGTAGAAGGATGGATTCTGTCTTCTTATTCATTCTGTTACCCTGTGTCTTTTTATAGGTGGGTTAAGACCATTAATATTGAGGGATATTAATGACCATTGATTGCTAATTCTTGTTCATTTTGGATATGTTTTTGTTGGTGATATTATGTTGGTGGTATTATGTGTGGATCTCCCCCCACCCCCGCAATTTTTATTTTGGCTGTTGGTAAAGTGGGATTATCTATTTCCTATGTTTTTGTGGATGCAGTTGACTTCCTTGGGTTGGAGTTTTTCTTTCAGAACTTTCTGTATGACTGTATTAGTTGATAAGTATTGTTTAAATCTTGTTTTTTCATGGAATATCTTGGTTTCTCAATCTATAGTAATTGCAAGCTTTGGTGGGTATAGTAGTCTTGGCTGGCATTTGTGGTCTCTTATTGTTGGTAGAATGTCTATCCAGGACCTTCTGGCCTTCAGGGTTTCCATGGAGAAATCAGGTATAATTCTGATAGATTTGCCTTTATATGTTACTTGACCTTTTTCCTTTGCTGCTCTTATATTCTTTCTTTATTCTGTATGTTTGGTATTTTTATTATTATTTGGTATGGGGATGTTTTTTGGTTTTTTGTTTGTTATTTTTTGTGGTCCACTCTATTTGGTATTCTGTAAGCTTGTACTTTCATTGGCATGTCTTTCTTTTGGTTGGGAAAGTTTTCTTCTATGACTTTGTTGACTATATTTTGTGCACCTTTGAGTTGGGTTTCTTCACCTTCTTCTATATCTATTATTCTTAGGTTTGGCCTTTTTGCATTGACCCATAGTTCCTGGATATTTTGTGTTAGGGATTTGTTGGAATTATGATTTTCTTTGTTTGATGAATATATTTCTCCTAGTGTATCATTAGCACCTGAGATTCTCTTTATCATCTCTTGTATTCTGTTGGCTATGCTTACATCTGTTGTTTCTGATGGCTTACCCATCTTTTATATTTCCAACATTTCCTCAGATTGTTTTTTGTGTATGTGTATGTTTCTATTTCATCTTTCAATTCTTACACAGTTTGAATTCTTTCTTTTAATTTTTTGTTTTCTTTTCTTCCATTTCTTTAAAGGATTTTCTCATTTCCTCTTTTTGGGTCTCTATCATCGTCATAAAGTTTTTTTAGGGTCATTCTCTTCTGTTTCATCTATGTCAGGTCTTGCTGGTGTGGAATCCCTAGACTCTGCTGGTGTTTTGTTGATCTTTCTGTTGTTGACTGTGTTCTTATACTGTTGCTCACCCATCCCTTCCTTGGGTACCTAACTGTAGGGTGTAAGGTTTTGCCTCCCGCTGCCTAGTCTTGTCCGGCCGCCGCGCCAGCCCCAAATAACACACTGAGACTCTGTATTAGATATAATTCTGTTGGCCCGGTTACTTGTTTCTTATCGGCTAGCTCTGCCTTAATTATTAACCCATTTCTGCTGATCTATGTATTTCTCTAACCGGGGAGCCGGCCAGCATACTGCTTTCTCCCGACTCTCCATCTTGGCTCCTCCTTCCTACTTCCTCTTTCCTCCTTGTCTCTAGTCCCTCCTATCTTCCTTTCCTATTGGCCAACAGTGCTTTATTATTAACCAGTATGAGAAACATATATACATAATGGCATCTCCCATCACCTACCTGTGGGGTGTCTCCCTCTCCTGGAGAGTATGGGACCAAGGTTCTCTTCTGGTAGGTGCAAGCATGTCCAATACACTGTTGGCTCCTCTCTTCCAGTGGGTGGTGGTGGGACTTGGGCTCTGGCAGACTCTGGATTGGCTGGTACACTGGGACTGGTTACCCAGTGTACAGTCCCCAGTCCACAGGAGGCTACAAGCAGGGCCCTGGAAGTTGGGCTCCTTCAGTGGGTGGAGGCAGAACCAGGACACTAGCAGACTCTGGACAGGCTGGTCTACTTGGATGGGCTCCCCGTGTGTGTGCAGGCCTCAGGCCTCAGGTGGCTCTGAGCAGAGCTGCAGAATGTAGACTGGAAACAGGCCCAAGCTTACATACTTCTGTGGCTGGAGGTGGGACTAGGAGGCAGGCAACTCTGGGTGGGCTGGTCCTTGGGGACAGGCTTCCATGCCCACAGTCCCCAGTGCTCAAGAGGTTCTGACCTTCTGTGGTTTTCAACTTCTACAAGTGATATTGTAGTATGTATATAATAGACCCCATTTTTTACTCATCAATAGGTATCTTATTTACATCTCCAACACATTCCTTAAATTCTTGAATTCCATTTAAGAGGCTGACAGAGCTACAACCTGTGTCTGCATCCTGTTAGAAATGATATCAACAAATCTCTCACCTTCATCCTCTGGCTAAAGCTTGGAAATACAGGCTGTAGGAGAAGGAAAGTAATATAAAAACTGAAATATGTGTGTAGTGACTAGAGATGGCTAAAAATAACTATGCAATCAAGTTCTAACATATTTTTCAGTAAATATTACATATTGCACACAGTAGGTATTTAATAAAGGTGGTATCCTAGCCAGTGTTTGTATAGCAAATGTCTGTGGAATTCTCTCTAATTCCTATGAATTACATGTTTTTGTCATCCTTCTAGCCTACTTTCCCTGTTTAATATGTTGAGTAAAGACTGAAGAACTTCTTCGCTGTGGTGTTAAAATGAAGTGGAAGAGGGGCCCTAAGATAAAAATTCCAGATGTTTTGACAAGTCAGCTTCTTTGCATGTCATCCACCATGCCAAGTCACTCCATTGTCCAGTTGAATGAATGTTTGACTTTTCAGCTAGAAAGAAGAAAGAGAAATGTTAGCTACTTCAGATTCAGGGAAACAATTGGTTCTGGCAATTGTCGGAAGAATTTGCTCACCAAATAACCCTTAAGGCTGTTTTGTGCCCACTGGCTCTCATGGTTGTACCTTTCTCAGCCAATGGTTGAGCATTTGACACCTGGCTGAGTTAGACCCCTGGCTGGCTAGCCCATGTGAAACATGCTAGCATTTACTTTTCATGGCAGCTGCTGAGAGGAGAAATCTGCCATAAACCATCACTCCAGCAGCAAAACGTTGTTATTTGAACCAAGTGTGTTCTATTGGTGAGAATTACTTGTGAGGGAGTTTAGTTGGACTTGGGTGGTTTAAAAATATACTTGATGGCGTTTGCTTTGTCTGCTGTGACCAGTCACCAGGGGGATGTATTGTACAAAACCCAAGGTAGTATTTCTGAGTGTCCATAAAAAGGATTAATTATGAAAGCAAGCATTAAAAATATAGTTTGTCTCAGTTACTGGTGAGTTAATTCTCAAAGCTATAATGGTAAAATAAAATACAGCTTGCCTGATTACTATTTAGATCTGCTCTGCCTGTCTCAGGAAAGTCATCCATGTGGGGGATTAACTGTTCAGAAGCACTTTCAACAGCCAGACACTGTGTGTGGAGCAATAGAACACGATTAATGTGTTCTGCCATCCTCCTTAAGAATACAGAACACCTTTTAAACAGGAAAGACCCCTTCATTTTGAAGGCACAGATTAGTTATGTTCACTTCACCCAGGTGTTTTGAAATGAATTAGTCTTGCCAGAACAATAATCATTCTGCATCATTGTTCAGTATCAGGACCCTCTGTTCCATGTTAAAGGTGAACATGATAAGTGTGAGTGCATGTTTCATTGTGTATTGCCTGCTCACAGGAAGCTTGGCTGGAAAGCAATGAGCATTCCTCAGTATATGCCCTCTGCAGTGTCCCCATCATTGGCCACTGTGTTTAAACCCCTCTCTTGCTCATGCATAGGAAGCAGGCTACCCTTCAAATCCACACTCCCTGCACCATATGTAAGATACTGTTCTTGTGCCCTACCTTTTACCTCAGACTACACTATTTAATTTTACCTTTGAGTCTACTTCTGTTGGGTTTTTTTCTTGTGCTTTAAGTATTTTTAGAAGTATTCTATATCCTTCAAAAACAATTTTTTAAGTTCTATAGCTCATAAATAATTTTGCTGATTTTTTAAACCAGTATATCTGAGTTCTAAATATCTTCATCTTCTGTTTACACTCATAAGAATGAAAATTGTCAGTTTTGCCTTTATGCAGATATGCAGTTATCAGAGCAAACTTGCCTGTGTTCAGCACTAAATGTATGTGACATTGGTCTTCCTTTGAGAACTTACTGTCTACTTAAACACACACACATAATGAATTGATTTGGCATGTGACAGGAGACATATATTCACATAGGAATCAAATTTCTGTGCTCCTAACTCATAGTTTAAGGGAAAAGTCCAGGAAACGATAACTTGTTATCACTGTAATTGCAGTTAGTGTTTATTGCCTGCTTACTGCCTGCAGGCCCTGCTCTGTGTCCTTACTTGTTAATGTACTTGCTACTCATGACACTACACGAATGAGATATTTTTATCATTTCTATTTATAAATGAGGGAAGAGTCCCAAGTATTCCCATGCATCAGGAACTTCCCTAAGGACTCATAGCAAGTAAGTGACTAAACCACTATTTAAACTTAGACAGATGGCTTAAGAGCCCATGCCTTGTAAATGCCATGTTAGAGGGAGTGGTGGCCCAGGCAAATCCCTCAGGACACTCAGGAGCTAATTAAAGCTCTGTATATGGAAAAACACGGCATTCTGGGCAGATGGGCCTCGGTGCAGAAAGTCATCATGGCACAGAGGCTTTTGGGAGAGAAGTCAAGTACAGACTAGCATTTGTGCCAGTAGCTCTGGAAGCATAGCATTTAGATTAGGCCAGCTATAAAGTGGGAGAGTGGAAGGTTTTTTTTTTTTTTTTGGTCCTCTTTTAGAAGCATTATTTTAAAGAATATAAAATGACAAATATTTGGAGTTGAAGACTGACATCTATCTGTGCTTGTCTTATGATTATCGGTGGTCTTTTCTACCACAGCGATAGTCTTTAGCTGCACAGGTATTCTTAGGTAAAGAACCTGTAGTGATCTGATCATTCTATCTTTGGAGTGAATAACCATAACCACAACAGATACACACAATTACATACATACATACACACCCTCACACACACCCTCACACACGCTCACACACACACACACAATGTTTCTCTTTCTCTCTCTCTCTCTCACACACACACACTCACACATACACACACTAACATATACACACACAAACACTATTATTTCACTGGAATTAAAGTTTTCATGCCATAGTTGCTGGTGGGTGTGCACTAAAGTACCCAGTCAATTTACTCTTTAAACACACTCATATAAATGGATTGGAGACTACATCTATTTTATATTTATCAAATGGTTAACATGTAAAATAACAGATGTAACAATGCTATTAGCAACAGATGATGGGCATATACATGATCTCTATACATTTCCTGTGTGCTTGGAAATGCTCATTTGTTCCAACATGGGAGCAGTTTTATGAATTTTCGCAGTTTTACATAACAAAGAAAGTTGTAAATCAAGGCATATTTAAAATACACTGGTGGATACTTCAGAGAGGCAAATGCAGACAGATGGGAGAAACATTTCTACTGGCCTCGGATGCCATCAGGTGATAGATGTAGCTTTTGGGGTGGTGGAAGATAGTGGTCTGCTAGTTCATAGATTTCAAACAGTTCTTACCTAGTAGTCAAAGGATGGTAGTTCTGATATAGGGGTAGACAAGGAAGAGTAATTCAAGCCCCAGATAAGGGACATGTGACACATCATAGGATTTCTTTATCTAAAATAATCAAAAGTACAGTTTGGCCTAACAGAGTGAAGATAACAGATGAAGGAAACATGCATTTTAAATAACCAAAATAACATATTTTTAAAGAACTAAATTGACTATGTTCCCCCATATTTACAGTTATTTGTGCTCAATTAATTATCTTATTTATATTCAAATGTAAGTGAGACACTGGGAAGAGTCAATGTAGTATTGTCCTCTAATTTTATTAGCAAAAAAAAAAAAAAAAAAAAAAAAAAAAAAAACCAAAGCCAAACACTGTTTAATTAATTAATTTCTAAATCTTGGCGAATATACTAGAGGACAATATAGATATCAATTTAGTAAAAATATCAGTTCTTAAGGTATAAAATATGAATGTTGTTTTAGAAATTGATATTTTATATGATTTTAATAAGAGGAGTTAATCCAAATATTTTTTTCAATTACCATCTCTATTTTGCTGTTGGTTGAAAACATGTTTTATTTATTTTATTTTTATATACATTTATTTTTTCTTATTTTACATATCAGTCCCAGTTTTCTCTCCCTCCCTCCCATGCTCCCCGCACCGAACCACTCTCCAGTCCCACCCCCACCCCAACTCCACAGGGAGGGTGATGCCTTCTAGGAGGAATCATCAAAATCTGTCAAGACATTTGGAGTATGGTCTAGGCCCAACCTCATGCCTCTAGGCTAAGGGAATATCCCTCCATGGGGAATGCTCCTAAAGTCCTCTTGTGCTCCAGGGATAAATCCTGGTTCCACTGTCAGAGGTCCCTTAGACTGCCCAGGCTTTCTAGCTGAGACCCATGTTCAGGGCATCTGAGTCAGTACAATGCTGGTTTCCCAGCTATTAATCTGGGGGGTCCATTAGCTACCCCTTGTTCAGATCAGCTTTCTCTGTGGATTTCTGTAACCTGGTCTTGACCCCTATTCCTTATCACTCCTCCCTCTCTGCATCTGGATTTCAGTTCGGCTCTGTGTAGCTGTTGGTGTCTGGTTCTGTTTCGATCAGCTACTAGATGAGGGCTCCATGATGGTAGATAAGTTAGTCATCAATCTCATTATCAGGGAAGGGCATTTAAGGTAGCCTTTCCACTGTTGCTCAGATAGTTAGTTGGGGTCATTCTTGTAGGTCTCTGGACATTTCTCTCAAGTCAGTTTTCTCTTCAAACCTATAATGGCTTCCTCTATTATGGTATCTCTCTCTATTTTCTCTCATCTATTTGTCCCTCAACTCAATCTTCCTAGTTCCGCATGTTCTCTTCTCCCTTGTTTTTCTCCTAACTCCCTCTCCACTCCACTCACTGATCATCCCCCCTCCCAATATGCTCAGGAGATCTTATTCCTTTCCCCTTCTGTGAGGGCATTTTATGAATCTCTTAGGTTCCTCCATGTGTCCTAGTTTCTCTGGCTGTGTGAATTAGTATAGGCTGGTGATCCTTTGCTCTATGTCTAAAATCTATACATGAGTGAGTATATACCATGTTCCTGTTTTTGTGATTAGGTTACCTCACCTAGGAGGTTTCTTCAAGTTTCATCCATTTGCCTTTTGAATTTGTTTTTGTTTTATGTTTTTTCCCCATTGAGTAGTATTTCATTGTGTAAATGTACCACATCTTCTGTATCCATTCTTCAGTTAAGGGGCATCTAGGTTGCTTCCAGGTTCTTGCTATTAAAAATAATGCTGCTATGAACATAGTTGAGCACATGTCTTTGTTGCATGGATATGGAACATTTGGGGATATGCCTAAGAATGGAATTGTCAGGTCCTGTTGTAGACTCATTCCCATTTTCCCAAGGAACCACCATACTGATCTCCAAAGTGGCTGTACAAGTTTGCTCTCCCACTAGCAGTGGAGGAGTGTTCCCCGTTTTCCACATTCTCTCCAGCATCAGCTATCATTTGTGTTTCCAATTTTGTCCATTCTGACAGAAGTAAGATGGTATCTCAAATATTTTTGTATCTATAGATATAATAAATGGACTTGAATTTTATTTTAAAAATTAGATTTTGCTTATCCAGAGTATATTGAAAAAATATATATGTATATTACTTGAGTCCTTTAAACATGAAAGCTAGGTTTGAATAAGGTAGGGGTTTAGGGTAAGCAGTCATAACAAAAGAACATGATGAAATTATAGGTTATAACATCTTCATTTGTAACTTAAAGCAAGTTTTGTATTATTTTGTTACTTAAAATATTCAATTTGGATATCAAATGTTATGAGCAATATTTTAAAATCAAATTGTAAAAGTATTTAACAAATATAAAATGTGACAGACATGTTCAGCTGCTCCAGGTATGTGAATATGAACAATGTTGAAGATGGCTAGCATCCACTGTTGTCAAAGTCCACATGAGTGTACTCTCAGATGACATGACAAAGTTTATCATTTTGTGTTTCATAGTCCAGGTGTGAACAATTCCTAATCTTTCAATCAGAGTGGTGTTTTATAATGTGATGTCTTGTTTTCTTTATCTTTTGAGGAAGACTGTTTTTCCTCAGGCCATAGTCACTCAAATTTGGTTCTAGAATAAACTATGTCTTATTCTCAGAGAGAGAGAGAGAGAGAGAGAGAGAGAGAGAGAGAGAGAGAGAGAGAGAGAGAGAGAGAGAATGTTCATTTTGATGTAGGAAAAGTGAAAAATGTATGTTTCCTTGTTCTTTTACATTTTAAAGCAATGTCTATATAATGGCAGGTGCATTTCTAAAACTGGCTTGTTTCTCCATGTTTTACTTTTTGCTTATTCTTTATTTGCTATAATTATAGATTGTTGCTCAGTGCCTCTCTGCTATTTGGAAGTTACAATAGTTGATAGTACCTTAGATTCACTGTTTTGGGGGCTTTTTGTTGTTGTGTTTGTACCTGATGTTTGGAAAGTACTTGACAGTTTTCAATGTGCTTTTATATCCACTCTTTTACCAGATAATCATAGCTGCTGCCAGTAGGTATAGTATAGTAAAGACTACCATTATTTATCCCTACTTTAAAAATAAAAGACTATGGCTTAGAAGGACAGGGCTAAGTGCTATTCCCCAAACCACAAAATACATGTAAGTAACATTCCTGGAACTTTGAGTCCCCTCAGTAAGGGTTGGTGAATTCAGTCCCCTCTCCAGTGTTCAGGTTCCCTCCCTTGGGAGTACATTTCAGTTTCAATAGCTGGAGAAATACAATTATTTCCATTAAACAGATTACAGAAATCCCTTATCAAGGAGCTGTAAATGCCTAACATGTTGTTTAGCACACAGAGAGAACTATATTCTTCACAAAGGGGAGTGGCAAGAACAATATTTACAGAGTACAGTCTAGACTGTTTCCAGCAGAGCTGTACGTTTTTCCCCCCTGCCTTCTCATCATTCACCCCATTCTTAGTGTTTTCTCATCAGGAAAAAAATACAACCCACTTACTTGGAAAGAACTCTGTGTCTTGTGTAAGCTAATAATTCACTCTTTAAGAATTCTAAACATGTATATGATATATTTTCATTATCACTTATTCATTGCTTCATTTTCTCCCAGACTCCACCCCCCTGTTCTTCTCCCAACTTCAGGTCATCTTCTGAGTTTTTGTTTGTTTTTTAACTCACCGAATATAGTGTTCCCTGTGTTTACACAAGTAACCAACTAGGGGTAACACCCCTACTGAGAACTGCCCCTCCCTCCATCAACTACCCTCAATTGCCAATAGCTCCTCAGCATGACATGGGCTATCATGAGCTTATCCCATATCTGTGCTGGAATGTTGACTGGCTTTATCTTGTACAGTCATCCACAGTTGTTGTCGGTTCATAGGTGTGCTGGTCTTGTCAAGACCCAAATTCACAGCACTCCTTCCCATCTTTAAACTATTAGACTCTATACACTTCCCTCCTCTGCAGTGTTCTCTGCACCTTGGGCAGAGAGAGTAGGATACAATTGTCCCATTTAGATTTAAGCACTGTACAGCCAACCTTTCTCTGACCAAATGTGGGACTTTGCATTAACCCCAATTCACTGTAAAAGGAAGCTTCACTGTTGAGGGGTGTGAGCTGTACTAATCTATGGGTATAAGTACACGTATCTAGAGGGAAGGTTGGCTGTATGTCCAGTTAGCAAAGTAACAGTTGTAGGTTCTCCTTAGGGCCTAAGGCATCCTCAGCCACAGGTTCTTGGCCACGTTTATAGTGGCCGATGTAATACAGAGACTTTTGGCATTGGAGGAGCCCACACAGCTGTCTTCCTCATGAAGGATGTGCATTAGTAGCACCAGGCTTTGCAGTCCCGTCCTCTGCTACTGTTCAGGTCAGTTCCGAGGGTGTTAGATCGTTTGGATAAAATCAGGGCCCTCTAATGCCAATCCAGCTGTGCTGGATCGAGTCAGCACCAGTGAAAGGCTTACAGTTCGCCCTTTATGTGAGCTCACCCTTCCTTTCCCTGAACCATGTTTACTCAGGTCTTTTCACCACCGTGCAGCCATGTGTCAGGAAAGTTTTGCAGTAGATTTCTTTCCAAGTGAAATAGAATTGCTTTTTTGAACCCAAATAAATTGCTTCATAACCTTGTTTATTTAACATGTACATTGTACCAGAAATATATACTTAGTCTTAAAAATGTAGACAAACTGTCCTTTATCATCTACTCATATGATTTCAATACCAGTGTGAGAAAATTTTGTTATATTTTACATATTAAACAGATGTGCATGTTTGCAAAGGCAAGTATGTACAGTCTATGGTCAAATTTGTTTCATAAGTTTTCTTCACAGGAGACAGGATCTATGATTTGTAACACATTCATCTTTAATTCCTAATTGATGTTACTTATGCTGTCATATGATATTATTCAATTTCCTTCTGGTCTGAAACAAAGGAAGATCTAAGGGAACAGTTCTGTAGACCAGTTCAAACTGCTTGGCTCCATAGGAGTCTGAATTGGGTTGCCACTTAGGAAGAGTGAAGTTGGCAGCTTGTGCTTTGCCTTTGTTGGCAGACATGTGAACACATCTGTAAGTGGCAAACCACAGGGGCTCGCAGACAGTTTCTTCTATCACTTGCATATACTCTTAGGAGAAAATAAAATCAAACAATAGACTTTTTCTGGCCATTTAATAAAGACCCACGAGTTCATTAGACTGTTTAGAGCATGGTAACTTCATTTGGTTTTGTTCAGTCACCATTTATTTGAGCAAACTCTTATGAACCAGTGTCTATGCTTTAGTCTCACTCATTATGATTTCCAGAATCCTCTCTCTCTCTCTCTCTCTCTCTCTCTCTCTCTCTCTCTCTCTCTCTCTCTCTCTCTGTGTGTGTGTGTGTCTGTCTGTCTGTCTGTCTGACTGACTGACTGCTGTGCAAATGCATATATATTTAGATACACATAGTCCTAAGCATAAAAGATGAAATTCTTCATGATTCCCCTTAAAACACTCTAATAAAAACAGTCCCATTGCCAGGTGGTAGTGGCACACACCTTGAATCCCAGCACTCAGGAAGCAGAAGAAGGAGGATCTCTGTGAGTTCAAGGCCAGCCTGGTCTACAGAGCGAGTATCAGCACAGGCTCCAAAGCTACACAGAGAAACCCCATCTTGCAGCTGGGGGGGCTGGGGGGGGAGGGGGGCGGAGTCAAAAAACAGTCCTATCAAGATCATACCTTCAGAGTTTGGCTGAAAAGTGTTGATAGCTGGAAATGCGTTGGAAATAAAGCAGCCACAATTACTCCTTCTGGATCCTTCCATGCTTTATTAGCTTACTGTTATATAAACATGGAAACAGTGTTTTGTAGTGAAAATATTGCCATTTCTGCATTCAAGTTACTGAAATTTGCACCCTGGTTTTGCTGTTGTGTGATTGTCAATTGTTGCTTATACTCTCTGGTCCTTCATGGCCTCATCTGTAGAATATGTGTTTAGTAGTATGGCTATAATCCATATGATGGAGTGAGGAGTGCATAGCAGGTTAAAGTGTAATTCAGGACTGAATTTACAGGTAAATTCCTTTTTTTAATTAATTTATTTTTCTTATTTTACATATCGATCTCAGTTCTCCCTCCCTCCTTCTCTCTCTCCCTTTCTCCCTCCCTTTCTCCCTCCCTCCCTCTCTCTAGCTCTCTTCACCTATCACCCTACCATTCCATTCCTCCCCCCACACTCCACAGAGAGGGTGATGCCTTCCAGGAGGGATCAACAAAATCTGTCAAGTCATTTGGAGTAGGGACTAGACCCACCCCCTCCTAGCTCCTCATTGCCCCACCCACCCAATATGCTCAGGAGATCTTATTCCTTTCCCCTTCTGTGAGGGAACTTGTATGAATCTCTTAGGTTCCTCCTTGTATCCTAGTTTCTTTTGTGGGTGTGAATTATAGGCTGGTGATCCTTTGCTCTGTGTCTAAAATCCATATATGAGTGAGTACATACCATGTTCCTCTTTTTGTGATTGGGTAACTTCATTCAGCATTTTTTTATTTAATCTTTCATTATGCTTCCAATCAGGATTATAATTAACCAGTGTCCCTAGACCATGCAACCACAGCTCCCTGCAGGGAACTGGAAGTGTGTGTGTATTTGTGTGTGTGTGTGTGTATGTGTGTGTGTGTGTGTGTGTGGACATGCATGCAAGCATACATACATACATACATACATACATACATACATACATACCCTTTTTTACTAATTTGTCATTGTTGTGCATTCACTGTTGTTCCAAACATACTAGTATAGAACTTTTCAGAAGCAAGCATCCCCCCTTTTGATGTGGATTCACTTCGTATTCCAGCATGGCCTTGAATCTGAAGTCTTTTTGCCTCTATATCCTAATTGTTGAGATTATAGGCATGTGCCACCCTGCCTTGGGAGAAACATTTTTAAAACTTTTTGTGAACATCTGATATGTTTTAAGGAATTGAATTAATCACATCATTTGGTGCTACTATATGCTGAAATATACTTGAAAAAATGGTCTATAGATTGTTAATGAGGACTTCACACCCTTTACCATATTAAGCAACATTAACACACATGTACACACACACACAAATACACATATGCCCCAGTTGAAATAAGTTGTGAGAAAATATGAAGAGAGTTCATGGAGACATAGGTGAGGGAAAGGGACAACTATACAAATAACTATGCTTAATAATGAGGCGGCTCCTTTTTGTGGATGCCACAATAATACAGCCATCTGAAAATATACCCAAAATATCACAGTCATAATAATCACAGTCATAACAAATTGATATGAGAACTTGCAAAAACAAAATAGAGAAGGGTCACAAAATCACCTGGTTGGTTGAAAATTATTCAGGTTTTATAGAGGTTATTTGCTTATTTTGAGAAAGAAATGAGTTTAAAATACTTAGCTCAGGTTCAGAGGATTACTCCCAAATGAGAAAAAAACATGAGGTTTTTAAAAAAAAAAAAAAGGGGGTGGGGGGGGAAACATAAAATTTTAGTGCTGAAAGTCTATTAGAATCTTCTCATGAAAGGGGTTTTATTAAATGAACCGTTTTGTCTTAAAATAGTCATCAGAGCTTTGCTTTGTGTTTTATTTTTAAGAGCTAATGTAGTTCTTAAATATCTCTAATTTTATTACTTAAGTAAATATAGCTTACGAAGTGACTAAAAATAAAATTAAAAAAGAAAAAAAAACCTCCCTGGTCTCTGAAACCTGTATGTTGTGTCCTATATTAAGAAAATGTCATCTTGATGAATCTTTCCAGTCCATGGAAAAATTAAGTGCAGCCATTTAAAATGTATGGCAGTTTAAGTAAGTACATGAAACAGAAAAACTAACAATAATATAAATGTTAAACAGAAGGAACAAAATACTAAATCTTTTAAATAGACCCCGAGAAAGAACACTTTACTCACTTGGAACAACACTTGCAATTCCTATTCAAAATGGCGGCAACTGCATTTGCTATGCCCTCTGAAAACTTGTGGAGAATAGGAGCACAGATTTGTATATGATAAAAGCAGAAGACAGCTGTCACTCCCAGATCACAAAACATTGAAGAGGTCACTTAGAACTCAGAACAGAAAAGTCAAAACCCACGTGCCTGTCAGGGGAATAGCAAGGGAAAGCAAGCATCATTTGCTCTGCAGAATTCCAGCTAGGCTTTTGATTGAACTCATTAGCACAATTGCTGAAGAAGTGGGAGGTGGAAAGGGGTGAATTGAAAGTGTGTTGAACAAATACATTTCACTACTTTCTTGTTTCCATCCATTGCTGTGCCCGGAGTCTGTGGGAGACATAAAGGCCATGCTCTGGAAAAACTGCCTTGGTGAGGCCCTGGTGTGAGATGCTAGGCAGAGCACGGAACCTTTGGAAGGGAAGTGATGAACTCCTCTCAGAGGAAAACTTCTGCCATGCCCATGAATCAGAACCTACCCACCCAATAGAAAGCCAGATGGCTGTATGACTTCCCAGTGACTTGCCCCCTGCTAAGTCCAGTGACATTCCCAGCTCATGAAAGGTATCAGACATCACATGGATGGAGCCTGGTGGTCACTAATTTACCTGCAGTCCTAAGATTTATGCCCTGAGTCTTCCATCACCTGTATCATTTTGTTTTTGTTTCATTTTATTAAAATTCATTTCCAATTCAAATGCTAACGCCGGTTACCAGTATATGCACCATCTTTGACTCAAGGTTGTTCTAACTACTGAACCTCCAGGAGGTAATTTCCATATCATTCCCTCTTGACACTGACATTGACCTTGGTGGGTGTAATAGAACCACCTATTGGATGATTTTGCAATAGCTTATTGGTTTATAATCAGCAGTCTTACACCTTCCTCACAGATGTTTGATTTCTGACATTTCTTCTGTCTTATGAAAGTTGCTTTGCATTTTCTTTTTTCCTAAGAATAATCGTTGAAAACTCTTTTTTTCCTAATGACAACATTTGAGAGTGTCAAATGGGTTCCATAGAAACATACTGCAAACTCATCTTTTTCTGACTATCACCTGGTGGTTAATTTCTGGTGTTCACTGAAGCAAATTTTGTAAATTAATGCAAATATGAAATGCTCTATAGAAAATTTCATAGCGTGTCAGTTGAAAGCAATTATCTAGGACGCCTTTTAAAGAATCAGGGTTGCAAATGCATTTCATATACTCTGGGAAAGAACATATTTCTCCTGAATTAAAAGGTCTATGTAAAATATTTATTCTTATTTGGATATAAATTTATAGTGTAATCAACTAGTGGTGTGTCTTGTTTTCACTATTTAGATTTCTGAGAATATTAATTTTTGATTGAGTCCCTTATGCTTTGTTTTGTTCTTTTCCTAGAGTACCCGAGTGGCCTTAGACCATCTGGAGTCTGTGCCTGAGAAACTGAACCTGCTAGAGGACTTCAAAGGCTTCAGAGTAAGGAAGAGTTGGCTTGTCTCTTTCATTATTTTTGTCTGAGTTAGAACACTTGACATCTTCCTGATGTGCAAGGAAACTTGTGGGAAGGGGAGAAGCTCTGAAAAATGCTGGGGGCTTGTAGCAATGCCATCTTACCTGAGTACACTGACACGTGTGAAGTCAGGACTGAAAATCACAAAACTTTTCTACTAAAGTAATATAGGAAAAATCAAAACTTTTATCTTACTATTAAATTTTACTTTTCCCCCTCTAACTCTGTAAAAATAATTTAGAAAACCCCAAGAATCAAAGGGACTGACACATTCCAGTGACAACATGAAGATGAGATACTTTCTATTTTGAAGACATCATATTTCATAGTTATTCCTCTCCCATAGCATGTGAAATCAAGTTCATAATAGTTTAGAATTCATTTCTTCACATCCCTTTAGGGGATGTAAATGTAAAGTATAGATAGCCTTAGAAATTTATAGCATATTACAGTATCAACAGACTAGATACAAATAACAGATTAAAACTAAAAGTGACACGGGGTTCATGTTCTAAACATGTAGTCTCTTGTTTCAAATTGACCTTAAAATCACGAAAAATATGACTTACATAATATTTAGGCTCTCTTTAAATATAGTATATTATTTGATGATATATCTGAGTAGGAAATGTCAGCAAGCAATAGTGTGGGTGTGTTGCAATCACCAATATGACGCAGACCTCAAAATGTAATGAGTGTCTTTGATGATTCCGCAACTGAACCATTTTTAGGGTGACCCAAGAATGGGTTGATACATCCCAAAGCTAGATGGTTGCAAATAGGTTAAAACAAGTATTTCTTCTATAAAGTGTTGACTCTCCCTCTCACTCTGTGACTATGTATTTAACAGTTTAAATCCCCATCGGATGATTAGGATACCAGCAGGCAAAACCGTGTGGTTTCTCTTCACCTTCATACAACCCATGTGGAGATGGTTTTACCACCATTCTTCTTCTTTTCTCTGTACTAATGTCATCTAGAATGACGAGTGGGTGAGAAACAAGATGCACACCTTAGACCATGATAAGCTTGTGACGTTAGGTTTCCAGTAACAACTCACTTGTCCCGCAGTGCTCTTATTGAACAAAATGTTCATGAGTGCAGTTCAGAAGTCACATTCTCTCATCAGAAGGTCTATTATTGTTACTCAAAGTCTAGTGATTGTCTATAAGCCCTACTTACCCATGCACAGACTCCATTATGAGCATATGTTTAGATTGAATTTTTGTAACACAAATAAATAAAAGACCCAGAGACTGATATTGGGGTTCAAGCTTCAAGCTGAATATCAGTAAAGCAAAGCAGCTGGCCACTAGCTCTCACCTCTAGCTCAAGGTGAAAAGGCTGATCCACACATGAGCTCTTCACCAAGTCTCCACTGCTGCCTCTCCTCAGTGTGGCTAGAAAATGAATGCCTCATACTGACTACTGAAGACCCTGCTTCTATCTTTTATACCCCTTTAGTGCTGAGAATAGAGGCATGAGTTCTGTTACTCTTTTAGACTGATTCAGTCTCGTCAATTCCTGGGTAGCTTGAACTCAGAGAGATCTATCTCTTCATCATGAGTCCTAGAATTAAAGGTGTGTGCCACCACCTCCTAGCTTCTGGCTGCTGGGATTAAAGGTGTGTGTCACCACTGCCTGATCTCTATAGATTTTCTGAATCCTCAGTTAAGCTTTAATAAATCATAAATAGTATATCACTGCAAATTTTTCTAGGAGACTGTGTTTTCAAGTTCAGAGTTACACATTTTGATCCATTAAAAGTGGAACCTATGTACTGAAAAGGGACATACTTGCTAACTATTTTTGTAATCACATGTAGCAAGTAGTTTTTGCAATTTTTATTGCACTGTGTAGCAAACTAGCTACATTCATTGTGGGTTACTTTTGATATTCAGAGATATTTTTCCCATTTTACATTTGAGGATATTGAAGCTTAGAGTATGTAAATTACCTGGTAGTGAGATCTAATTTGTCTCTTCTTGTCACTGTTGCCTCCTTCTTGAAACCCATTCCATGTGTGCATGTGTCTCCAAAGCCATCTGTACAATTTAAAATAGCTCATTTAAACCACTTATAAAATAGATACAGCCTTAGTGAAAATATAGAAACCTTCATATTATTAAATATGAATTATATTTACACACACACAAACATATATATATATACATACATACATACATACATACATACATATATATATAAAAATACATACATACGGTCTCCAGTGCCTATAACTGTCTATAAATCATTATGATATGAACAAATCTTCAGAGACCTAGATGTTTATGTAAGTTCAAGTTCATGCCCTAGATGGCTTAAAGTCTCAGGGAATACTTTCTTATTATAAATTGAAGGACATAAATACACTCAACTGCATGGATCCTACTCATGGTGCCACCACTAATACATATGCAAAAATATATGTACTTTACAACTGTTTTTTTTTTCCTGATAGTCCCATAGTTATGACTGCATAGACACGCTATCCTTTTTTATATGCTTGACTTTACTCTTTCTTGAATGTGGCTATAACCTCCCTCCTGTCTCCCTTCTTCTCCTTTTAACTCAATTTTTGAAGAAAAAAAAAATGCTTCAGCTCTGTCATTTAAACGTTGCTCTGTGTTTAAACGTTGCTCATTTGCTAAGGTGGGAGGGGTATGGCACTGAGTTCCCAGATCTGTGATGAACTGCCCCGCTTGGCTGAAGCATTCGCCACTTCATGGGCAGCTCTCTCTCCATTCCTTTGCTTTCCTCACAAAAATGAAAAACTTGGAAATAGAGTTCCAATTCCCCTACCCGCTTGAGCACCCATAAGTTGAACATTCAGACTCTATCTCCCGTAGACATTTGTGTGCACCTAAACCATTTACCCTCGTTGTCTTCTAAATTGCCCCCCAAATATTAAATGTCTAAATAACTGGCTATCATACTGACTGCTGTGTTCCTTCTTTCTCCTGAAAAATGAAAAGAAGGAAAAAAAAATAGCAGAAAGGTCCTGAACATGTTGCTTTCTTGATTTCTTTGTTATCTGAATTTGTAAGATTATAAAGAATAGTTAAGTATTAAATTTAAAAGTGTATGCCATCCAGTGGCACACAGCCCCTCCCTCAGCTGTGGAGCAAATGATAGCTGTTGGAAGCTGGAAAGGGAGGGTCAGTTTTCTCAAAGAGTATGTCACACCCATCTTATCCCTGTGGCCAAGGACTGCTTGACCATTTTCTTCCTTTGCTTTGGTCACCTGTTTTTCTTGTATGTGTCTCTAAATGCTGACTACAGTTACTTTTCTGCATGTCAGTATTTCCTTCCTCTAATTTCAAGTACTGAATTTTCTTTCATTCGCCAATTTGGAGCCTTTTTTTTTTTGCTTTTCCAGGATTCCTCCAGTTTATCTGAGAAAACTGACAGCAGATACTCCAGATACAGAATTCACAGAGATTCTGTTCAGCAGCGCCGAGATGACACCAAATACAGAAGCAAGAGCTTTAAAGTAATGTTCTTTTTATACAATGTTTTAAGTCCTGGGTCATTGGCCATCTTTAAGTCTATAACCTTATAAGCATCTGTGGTGGTGTTTATGTGAGGTACTTGGGAAAGAAAAGATTTCAGTTGATTCTATTGTTATTATATCATCTGTATATATATCATCTGTCTATGAAAACTGATGCCACATAAGAAACGCTGAGCCAGGAAAACCGTGGTAACTTGGATGGTCAGATATATTGTAAATGTTTGCCTTCCTCCATGTGTAAGACAAGCTGCTCTCAGCACTGAAGCCCCCTTGAGGTCCTGTGCCATTTAGCCTGTAACCTTGGTATTTCTAGTTATTCTCTTAGTTAGGTGAATTCTCTGCTAAGACTTCAGACAATAGATGCATAAGATCTTTTTATCATATTGACAAAAAGTATACCATTCCCTAAACCTGACCCAATATCCACTGAGGGCAGACAGATGAACGCACTTGGCCTTTGTCTTGGTTAGGGTTTTTGTTGCTGTGAAAAGACACCACGACTATGGCAACTCTTAGAAGGAAAACATTTCATTGTGGTGGCTCACTTCCAATTCAGAGACTTAGTCTGTTATCATCATGGCACAACATGGTGGTGTGCAGGCAGACATGGTTCTGGAAAGGTAGCTGCTACATGTTGATATGCAGGAAATAACTTGAGCTTAGGAGGCCTCAAAGCCAACCTGACAGTGATGCACTTCCTCCAGCAAGGCCACACCCACTCCAACAAAGCCATACCTCCAAATAATGCCACTCCCTTTGGGGGCCATTTTCTTTCAAACTACCACAGCCCTGTAGGATCTTTGCTCAGAACCAAGTATCTTGACTAGAACATTGTGACATGATGGCCTTGTAATTTTTGTTACAGAGGCTGTATTATACATTATAGGATGGTTGGCAACATCCCTAACGTCTACCAGTAGCATACTCACTGTCTTAGTTAGGGTTTCTATTGCTGCGATGAAACACACCATGACCAAAAGGCAAGTTGAAGAGGAAAGGGTTTATTTGGCTATACTTCAGCATTGCTGTTCATCAAGTTAGCAGAGGAACTCAAACAGGGCAGGATCCCCGAGGCAGGAACTGATGCAGAGGCCATTGAAAGCAGCTGCTTGCTAGCTTGCTTCCACTGGCCTGCTCACTTCACCTTCTTATGGAATCCAGGACCACCTGCTCAGTGGTGGCACCACCCACCATGGGCTGGGCCCTCCCTCAGTGATCACTAAATGAGAAAATACCTTACAGCTGGATCTCATGAAGGCATTTTCTCAACTGAGGCTCTATCCTCTCTGATGGCTCTAGCTTGTGTCAAGTTGATGGACAAAACCAGCCAGTATACCCACCCAGATTGTGAAATCCGAAAAGATCTCTATACATTGCCAGCTAATCTCTGCAGGGCAAAATTAATACCCCCAACACATACACACACTGGCACATACATCCAAAGAATGTTGATGCAGAGAGAATTCATCTGTTTAGATGTGTACTTACAGTTATAAAAACAAAGAAGTATCCATTTACACTCCTTAATGCTAATGAATATTCATTATACAGTATTATTCAACAGTATGTATTCACTTATTACAGGCAAGTATAATCATTTCTAAGGAGCCTCTTTCCTCCTAATGTAATTGGATAGAGTATCCAGTTGATAGAGAGATAGTGTTCATTTCAGTAAACCCTGATTAGCATAGTTTTACAGTATTATTGATACCTTCAAATTTAAGAGAATTTCTCATGATTCTATTACTTTTTACCAGTTTTTAATGTTAGGATTATTAGCTACAGTGATAACCTTTTTGTGTTGCATGACAATTTTTATATCTTCTTCCAACATTCCTGCATAGTCCCATACATTCTGAATTATTCATTTCTCCAATAGAATTTAATGTGCAGGCAATAGGAGCTAGTAATAATTACTAATTATTGAATGTTATAACAGACTTTTAGAGGTGTTGTATGTTTTATGAGAAGTCATGCCTACTCCTTACAGCAACTGTCAAATGCATATTATTTGTCATCCTGTGTTACTGAAGAAATTAAAGTTACAGAGTGATTAAATAGTTGAATCAGTCTTTAAACCTAAGTCTGCCTAAGTGCAATGTTGTGTGTTCTTGACCACTATGCTATTACTATATTTAGAGTTCATATTCTAAATACTATATTACTATATTTAGAGTTCACAATCACAAAATGATATTTTTAATGTGTTGTAAAAGTTTTTCCCAAATGTACATGACTACATTATTACCAGTTTAACAGAGGTCTGGGTGCATATTAAACATTTAAAACATTATTTCCCAATGCAGTGTGATTTCCTATCTTGTGAATCTGTCCTATCTGGTGGTGTCAAACTGCTATAAATCAGTGCAATTTTCATAATAGTGTATGATAAAGGATGGATGTTTAACATGTGCGGCATGTAACTGCATAGTTTTATGTAGAATTGAATTTGCAGCTGAAGACAAAATCAGACCTGTTTGTGAGATAGGTTAAAACTTGAAAATATGAAAAAATAAGCTTGAAGATTTCAGAAGCAGATGGGATAAGTATAGCAGAGGCCCACAGATTCTGTTTTACAGTGGCCGTGTTCCTGAATTAATACTCTGAAAAGATTTTCACTTATTTATCCATTCTTGTGATGAATATATAGATCATCACCAAATTCAGTGGATGCCTACCCTAAATAATGCAGTAGTCTGACATTTTGTGAGACTGTCTTGCCAGTTATGGACACCAATAGTCATTTTTGCAAATAAATTATTTAAAGAGACACAGAGAGGTCTGTGCTAGTTAGATTTTTGTCAACTTGACAGAAGTTAGAATCACTTAAGAAGAGGGAAACTTAACTGAGAAAATGCCCATTCTGTCTAGTTTTATGTCAAATTGACACAAGCCAGGGTCACCCAAGAGGAGGGAACCTCAATTGAGGAAATATCTCCATACGATCAGGCTGTTGGAAAGCCTATTGGGCTTACTTAATAAGGGATTGATGTGGAAGTACTCTGCCCATTGTGGTTGGAGCCATCCCTGGGCTGGTGGTCCTGAATTCTTTAAGAAAGCAGGCTGAGCAAGTCATGGGGAGCAAGTCAATAGGCAGTAACCCTTCATGGCCTCTGCATTAGTTCCTGCCTCCTGGTTCCTGCTGGGTTTGAGTTCGTTTCCTGATTTCTTCAATGGTAAACAGTGATATGGAAGCATGAGTCAAATAAACCATTTCCTCCCCAACTTGCTTTGGCCATGGTGTTTCGTCACAGCAATAGTAAGCCTAACTATGGAAATGACTGTGGTGCATTTTCTTAATTAGTGATTGGTGTGAGAAGGACCAGCTCCCTATGGGCAGTGCTACCCCTGGCTTGTTAGTCCTGGGGTGTATAAGGAAGCAGAGTGAGCAAGCCAGTAAGCAGCACTCCTCCATGGCCTCTGCATCAGCTCCTGCTTCTAGGTTTCTTTCTTGCCTGAGTTCCTCCCCTAACTTCCCTCGGTGACTTTTACCAGAAGTTATAAGATAAACCCTTTCTTCCCTGAGTTGATTAAACCTAAGACAAAGCCAGTTCTGAAGTTGTATTGGAATACAAACACACTCATTTGTGACATATTATCTGTATTGCCTTTGTGCTTCAGTGCAGGATTTGGTTATGCAGTGGAAACTACACAGCCTGTAAATCCTAAAATATTTACCATTGACCTTCTGTGAGGAAAAAAAAAAAATTCTTCCAATTCCTAACTAGGAAAAGGAAAACTTGACACTCTAGTCTCTCTTCCTTTATGTACTATAGAAGTTTTTCTTTTTCTCAGGCTTTTTTTTTTCTTTTTTTGAAAAGCATTCCTTTCATGTGTATGCTGTATGTTGTCTCTGTGCCTAGACTATTTCTAGACATACATGACTCAAATTAGTGAGCCTATATGGGGCTTCTCTTGCAATTGGAGCTTATCTACATATATTATTTTACTGAATCCAATGTTCAATGCACATTAATTTAGTTTTTACTAATACACACACACACACACACACATATCACTATACTAGAGCCTCAAGAGACTGTCACACTAAGAAAAAAACCATAACAACCCTTAACAATTTAAATCCTTCATATAAACAGTGATGGTGCAGATGAAAAGGTATAGATTCAACCAGAGGCTAGGGATTTAGAAAAAGGTTCTTGAACCTTTAGAAAGACGCTTCTAATGACAAGGCACAGGGAAGTGTTTTGTTCATGTCTTAATTTGGAAGAGGTTGTTCACTAGGATTTATTTGTTGAGTCCTGTATTGCTGCTGACAAATAACTACAGGATCGGCATGACCATATTGGCATCTTGCGTCTCTCATGTCATTGCTGTCATGTAAGAAAGAAATACAACATCTTGCATGACCACAATATTGCAAGGAAAGAAGTGTGAGCAGGAAGTAGGCAAGTTAGGTTCTTCCTCCACCCAGGCCGATAGCCCCTCTCCTGCTGTCTATCTGCTTGGCACCAGCAGGACAAAAAGGAACCAATTTCTGGAAACCTTTCGAGAGTCAGAGAAGCAAAATGTGCACAATTTTAAGAGCCTGATGTATTCTAAAAATACAATGATATAATAGTGTACCAAGCTGACCAAGCTAACTGAACAAAGCCTGATCTGAAAGTTTATATTTAGAATTCAACTCAAAGCTGAGTCTGACACACTCTCACCGACTCTCTGTAGACAACAGAAGCATTTCATGGCCTCTTTTCCATCCAACCTAATTGAGTTTCTGTAGGAAACGCAGTCTTCCTCACAGCCCCAGCTGTTTCAAATAGAACAGAATGTCCACAGTGAGCCAGTAACACAGCATCACTAATCTGAATTCACGGAGGAGCGTGGTTTGCCCAAGGAAAGAAAAAAAAACCAAACAAAAAACAAAAACCTCCATTTGTTACCTTTATCCATACTAAATATATGGTTTTAATTAACATTGGAATGTTCTGGTAAGATCACAGAAGGCATAACCCCTTCCCCTTCTTCCACTTTCTGAAAAGAAAACTGGTGTTTGAACTTACAGTTGAAGAGCTGGTGTGCAGCTTTTATTTGAAGAAGCAGCTGTTTTGCAGGGTTAGAGGAGTGAGGTGAGGCAGGGTTAGTAATGGCTTTCCACAGTCTTTATGAAGGGAAGGCAGGCGTGGCCCAGGCTCTTGACTGTGTTTGTTTAGTGTAAGCATGTGTGTGATATATGTCCCTGGCTTTCTCCTGGAAGTCACTGCTCCCTCATTGAATCTCTCTGTAATTTGTTTATGCCTTGCTTACAGCAATTAATGACATTCAGCACTTTTTCAAGTCAGCTATTTCTGACTTAAATCTGCAACACTAGCATCTCAAACACGCTGCACAGAACTCCTAGTGAAATTCCAGATTGTAGGTAATGCATAAACATTTGATACTCTAAAATACATTACCAGTGTAGTGGCCATAACAATTTCATGGGCATTGCTTGGGAATAGAAGGTGCAACTGTGGGAGAGTTTAAGAGAGTGTTAACCCTTTTATCCCTATTATGTCATTTATAGCTACCCTTTCCCATCTTCGATGAGAAACTAAATGTAAATTGCTATGCAAATATATTGCTATTCGCCCTTCAACCCAACCAATTTGTCACTCTTTGTAGAGAGCCTTCCATAGAATGTGAAATAAATGTTTAAGAACATATAGACAATAGTATACATGCAAGGGCATATGGAAGTTTAAGAAATGCCCTTTGTTGTATGGCCTGGCATTTTAGCATGGACACTGTCTATCTTCCTTCTGACCCCATAATAAAGAGCAAGCATACATAATAAATTCGTGATTGTATTCTAGGTTCAAATAGTGTAGAAGTCTAACAGAAGTCTCACTGCTATTTTTTTCCAGCAACACTTGGGTGAAACATCCCAAACTTTGATTGGAAATCCAATCATGTGGAAGTATGAATCATTTCATTCCTTTAACATCTCTGGATTTACATGCTGCCATGTTTTGCTACTTGTCTTTTTAAAAGTTAAACAAAAGATTTTTTAAAACATTCAAATCAAGGGGCTGGAGAGATATCTCAGTGTTTAATAGCACTGCTTGCTCTCCCAGGGGTCCTGAATTCAATTCTCAGCAACCACATGGTGGCTCACAGCCATCTGTAGTGGGAATTGATGCCCTCTTCTGGCATAAAGTTGTACATGCAGCTAGATCACTCAGATAGATAGATAGATAGATAGATAGATAGATAGATAGATAGATAGGTAGGTAGGTAGGTAGGTAGGTAGATAGATAGATTGATTGATTTATGCTACACACCCTACTTCCTTTGGCATAGAATATAAGATTTTATAAACCTAAGTATCAATAATGAAATAATCATGTTTGCTAATACTGGTAGAAAACTTACTAAAGAACAATCCATTGGTCCTATCTAGCACAGTCTTTGCTTTTTTTTTTTTTAATATTTTGAGAATTGCAGAAATGTACTTTGATCATATCCAGTACCCTCCTCCACATTCCACCCAAATAGACCCATTCTTCCATACTCATCCAATTTGCTGTCCTCTTTTTCTTTTCATTTTATACTCATTAAGCCCAGTTTGTAAAACAGTATATTCATGAGTCTGTAACTTTAGTGATGAATGTTGGGTGATGTGCATAGCGTTGTTGCATCAGTTTGGATTGCCTATAGAAAAGATGGTTTGCATACTTGGCAGTTCTTCTGTTCACTTTAGTTCAGATAAGATATTAATGAGGAGAAGACTTAGAGGTGATCTGGGACAATGCCTTAAGTACAGCTGAGCAGCATGGCTCACACTTTTAATTCCCACACTTACAAGGCTGAGGCTGTAGGACTGTAAGTTGAAGGCAGCCTAGGCTACATAGACTTTCTCAACAAAGAAAAAGAGGAGAAAAATATGAAAACAGAACTTGCAGCTGTAAGAAGATCAGCCTCCTCAGTGCCAACATTCACAGTACGCAAATTCCAGTGTCAGTACATCATCACATATTGCTCTTACCCGCTTATTACAGGTGTCACTGAAATAAAGGGTGGAAGATTGTGGGTGACTAGGTGGAAAGATGGGCTTCCATGAAAATCAAAGCCCCACTCTGGTGATTAAAATCAGAAATAGACATGAAGTGCAAACTTTAGGTGAATGTCCAGTTTGAACTTTCCAACAGAATGAAGTTACCTCAGGAAGAAGTTGACCTCTCTGGAACACTGATGGAACACCAGATGTTCACAGTGGAGTGGAAATAGAGAGAGTGTGCAGAGAAAGTTTAGGAAATAGAGAAAGTTTAGAAAGACATTCCTGCCACAGATCCAGAAATACATGTATTTTATTTTCCTTTTCTCCAAGGGGTGAGATTGATCAAAACTTTAAAATTAAGTGAATCACTTATAAACTTTGAACTAACAGTGTTCTTGTGAGAGAAGTATTTGGTCTGCATTGTTAAATATCAATCATTAGATAACACTTTAGCAGAGGAACTCAGTCAAGTTGGAACAGCTTTTAAGAAACCAATTACAATGTGAGTTATGAAAGAGAAGTGGAAGAAGCCCAGGGAAAATACTAGAAAATGCAAGTTCTTTCATCCATTGAATTTTTGCAGAGAGTTCTGCCTAACTGGGTTATTCAGACCTAAGACAGCAATAAAAACACAGCCTTGTTTTAAGGCTAAAAGGATTGTTAAAAAGCAGAAGCTGCAATTATTAACATTGCAAAGACTCTTCCTTTTTAATAAGTATTTTCTTCTTGGCACTAAAGTGCATGATTCCATAATAGATAGGGATTAAGAAGAAGCATTGAATTTTTGATCACCTTGTAAAACATATTTAAATTGAGATTCCACAGATGAAATAACAGTACAGTGCAGGAGCAATATAGGAAAAGAAAGTATTCTTTTCGTATTCTGGCATGTTGATTGTTCAAAGGGGTTATGGAATAATTTCCTTTTATAATTCAATTTGACGAGTTAATTTTTGCTGGTTTTGTTTCAAAATGACATGGAAGATTTGGACAGTTTTTAAAAGATTTTATTTTATTTTTTTAAGTGTGTGTGTGTGTGTGTGTGTGTGTGTGTGTCATGAGGGACAGAAGAGGGTGGCAGTCCCCTGAATCTGAAGTTACAGGGGGTTTGTGAGCCACCTGATGTAGGCACAGGGAATTAAATTTACATCTAAACTCTTAACAGCTGGGCCATCTCTCTAGCTTCCTCTGGCAGCCTTTTGAAGAAACAAAATGTTAAAACTTAAAAGATGCAGTTAAACCTCTGTACTTCTCACATGGGAAGAAAGGAAGGGTGAATATTGGAGTCATGAGTCGGGCATGTGAAAGGGGCCTCAGAGCATGTGGGGCAACAACTACCAACAGAACTCAACAACAGCTGGTCTATGATGAGAAACATTACCATTTCTTTTCTCATAAGTGACACCATTAGCGGAAAAATCAATGCAGACTAGAGTCACATCGTCAACCAACAACAGCTACCTGACCCTATCAGAACAGTCCCCCAGCAGCAGCTACAGTATACACTGAACACTCTCCAAAATAGACCACATTCTGCATGTTAAAAATCATCTTTAAAAATTTAAGATGATTAAAATTATAAAGATTATCCACAGTAGGGAAATACCCATATACTTATAAATTAAATATCATACTTGTAGCTGATCCATGGTGTCCCAAAGAAGCAAGCCAGAGGAAGCTAAAAATGTTTAACTATATTAGAGGAAAGACATGGCTTATTGAAATTTGTGGGACCAACAACTTCAATGAAATGTGAAAAATATATCATCCAGCGATTTCACTTTTAGACAAAGTATAAACAAACCTTTAAGCAATGCCTCTGTCATGTGGTTTGCATATAGTATGAAAACAACGGAATCAATCATAAGGGTGAATAATAGGAGACTGTAAATTAAACTATGATAAATAAATATATAGAGGATGATGATACTGATGGAGAAAATACTCTCACAAACACTGACATGAGAAAAAAGCATGAGGTTGGTGTGATGTGCAATAGAGCCTGCATTCTATTACATATAACATACATATATCATATGCAATGGCTTGAGGAATGAGTAGGAAACAAGGATCCATTTATATAAAAGTTTATAAGGGTGTGTATATGCATATACTTTTTATTTTGACATTTTTATTTACATTTATGTGCAGTGTATGTGATCCCAACCCCCTCAAAAACAAACAAACATCTGGTTAAGGTCCAGAAATAGCAGTGAATTCATCAGATAGTCATGTTACAAGAGGCCTTACTGCGTGGAGAAGTAAGTCTCCTCAGACCACTTCATCCATAGCTTTATGATGTGGAAACTTTGGCAACATTCTTGATTCTTGTCTCCAGACATCAGTTGTTTTATCCAGTTTGTTTGTTTGTTTTTTCCTGCATGTTTCTGATGATAGTCTGACCTTATTAACTTCCTTCTCTTTAGAAAATTTTCGTTGTCTTCCAATGATATTTAAGAAATTTAATCTTGGGCCATCAAGATGGCTCAATGGGTTGAGGTCTTTGCATTCAGGCCTAAAGATATGAGTCTGATCTACAAAGATAGAAGGTGAATACCCATTCTGGAAATTTGTCTTCCAATTTACACACACATAGCAGTAAAGGCTTAGACCTGTGTGTACTCACTTAAACTAACTAACTTAAAAAAAAAAAAAACACAACTTTCAAGTCTTAAATGTAGCCTCTGCCCACCCCTAGACTTCACTGTAGAGACTTCCCTAGGCTAGAATGCTGCAACCATGAGGTCCTCTTCATTTCCAGATGGAAGATGTCATTCTGTAAATATATTTCTCATATAAATAAAGCACTGTTGGCCAATAGGAAAGCAAGATGGTTGGGACTAGGAGAGTAGGAGGAGAGAGGAAGTAGTTGGGAGGAGAATCAAGATGTAGAGAGTTGAGAGAGCAGAATGCCGGCCCCTCTCTCCAGTAAGATAAGACCACATGGAAATACTTAGATTAATAGAAAGGGGTTAATATTTAAGACAGAGCTAGTCAATAAGAAACTAGTAACTGGCTAACAGAATTATATCTAATACAGCATCTCTGTGTCTTATTTGGGGCTGGCACGACTCTGGGAAAATCCTACTCTTAACATACTCTTAACAACTTCCTCTATCTTCCCTGCTTCTACCCATGGGTTTTCACCTGGTGTCTTCATTGGTCTATACTCAAATAGTTCCTTGAACATCACCTCCAAAGGGGCATCTTCTTTGACCTCAATTCCATTTTCTTCTCTCTGTTGTATACTGTGCTATCATGCTTCTAATTATCTCATGTTTCATGCAGTTTATTTATTGAATGTTTTTATCCTCTGGAAACTTGAAAGTTTCCTGATCATATGCCCCAATATCTTGTTTGTTCCTGGCTTAACACATACAGCACATAGTACATTCCACCTGAAATTACTGTTGAATAAATGGGTGTAGAATGGGCAGTAAAAGGCATAGTAAATAATTCTAAAAGAATTATAAAAATTCCAATTTTACTACTTAAGTATATCAAAGTACCTATTTTTAATCTATGTAAATAATGGGATCATTTAAATTTGTCATCTAATAGTTAAAGAGGATGCATTTATGCAACATATGAAGACAGGGACCTAAATTGTATATTTTTTTGATTAAATTATAAAATGTGTGAGATTATGTTAATATAATCATACAGAGAGCAGTCTGATAAAATTCATTTTAAACAGCAAATTGTTTTTATTGACCCACTATTTCTACCTAAGAATTTGTCATAAGGAGTAGACCTAAATATGGAAAAGGTTACATATTTAAAGGTATTTCACTCAGTGGTATTTATGGAAGCAAAACCATGGACACCATCTAAATGCCAAGGAAAATAATGGCTGAGTAAAGCATAGTGTGCTCAATGGATAGTGTAAGAGTAACACGTAAGTTAAAGATTAAGGTGATATAATGACTTCAAAATATTAACAATTAAATGCTAATAACACAAAGCTTTATTAATGTGTTTCCAAAGCCCATTTATGTGTGTTCAGGGGGGAAGGCTGGAAAGTACTGTCATGCTGCATAGCAATGAGTGATGTCTTCCTTTTTCATGTATTTGCCTTAGCCCTTGTGTTTTAAATTCTGTGATGATTATTATTACTGATCTGTGCATATATAACGTAGCTCATATATTAAGGTCCAGCTTCCTGGCGAGGACATTTATGCAACTCTCTTTCCATGTGTTTTGTGACTCTGGAACTGAACTGAGGTGCTTTCTTTCTCAGGATGATATACCCTTTTCTGAAGGTTCCCATGCTCGTGGCCTTGATCACTCATCCTCTTGGCAGGATGGTAGTTACTTGCTGTCTGGTTCACGGTTTTCACACTTCAACTGTAAGTAATAAAATCTTTTATCAGTTACTAAATTGGATTTCTTAAACAGTATAACTCATGGGGAAATTAAAGTTTAAGGCTAGTACATGATAGTAATATTCATTCTAAAGTTTGAGAAAATTTTTATTATAGATTATAAAAACATCCCTCAAGAGAACATCTGATGGTACCCAACTACTCCCTGAAGAACATGGAATTCCTTTATAGACCTCAAACTTTTTAAAGAAAATTTAAAGTAAATCGCATAAAGTAAAAATTTCAATTAAACCAATTTTTTTGTTTAAAGATTGCTAACTGTAGATGAACAGATAAAATAGGTTATTTTGTAGCAAAATGGAAATCATTAAAACAGGAAGACCTTTGCTTTTAAGTATCCACAAATATTTATTTGCACAAAGAGTAAGAATACATACACATCTACACACCAAATTTCACTGTTTATACCCCGTGAAAACAACAAAATGTCATGGTTCACTAGCCCAGAATCCAGGTAACCATAATGCACCCCTCACCTTCTCCAGTGGGCCTCGTCTACGGGGCTCAGCATCTAAGCAGTTAAACTTGAAGAAGGCATCAGTGCTATGGTTTTCTATTTTAAATACCTCAAACTCAATATAAATTTTAAAATAAATCTTAGGATAACAGATAAATAGATTTTTATGATTTGAGTAGCTTTTCATTTGCTGATTTTTTTTTTTATCCCCTCCACCACAGACTGAACTCAGTGGAAATGTGAGTGATGCCTGCTTTGCTCACCATTGTTTACTCAGCTCTCCACATGATACTTGGCACGTATTAAAAGCCCAATTAATATTCAATTAAATTAGGTAAATGAATATACAAGTCCCTTTTTTGAAGTCTACTTTTATCTAAGCCATCGGGATTCAAATATTACTTAATATATTCTAATTTGCATAATAATTTAGTTCTTCAATTTATCATGGGCCTGGAGGGTTACACATTAAATTTGATAGTTCTGTCATTTAAAATAGCTAGCCTGCTATAAAATAATATATCAAAATAAGTCTTAAAGAAGTAGGTCAAATCCAAAGGTGATATCTCCCATTTTTTGCTTATATATATTCATGGATTCATTTAATAAATATTTATCAGTTTCTGACAAATGGTTTGGTTTTCATTATTTTATTCCAAAAGCCAAGCATTTTCTCTTTCCCATCTTAATCATTTTACAAAGTAATTTTGTATCTGTATAAACCCTCCTGTATTCTGATGTTGCATCCACTTTTCAATATGTATTACATTATTGAATATAGTGTCACAATTGGTGTATGTATAGGCCAGAATTTGTGTCCTTAAATTAAATCATGTAAAAATTTTCTCAGGTTAACATGGACCATGAAACCACCTCAAAATATTAGAAGTCCCACCTGTTTGTACACTGAGAAGCCTGGAGATGACAGGACCATGTGTTGAGCATAGTAGCCAATTTTCTACTGCTACTTAATTTTGCTTTTATGTCTCCTAAAAGGAAGTGGTTAGAAGCCATGAAATAGGAAATATCAAGGTTGTTGGAATTATATTTAATATTAGGCGTCCAAAGAGAGTACATTTAGCTTTTGATTGTACAATCTTGTAACCAGCCTTGATCATTTTTCTAATTAAGAAATGTTCCTCATAAGCAGACATGAGATTCTATTCAAGTGCAAGTGTAGCAGTTCAAAAGTAAATAAAATTAATAAGTATAAGCCGGACATTGGTGATGCACACCTTTAATCCCATCACTCAGGAGGCAGAGTCAGGCCGATCTCTGTGAGTTTAAGGCCACCCTGATCTACAGAGGTAGTTCCAGAATGGGCTCCAAAGCAATACAGAGAAACCCTGTTTCAAAAAACAAAACCAAACAAAAAAATTAATAATTGCAGGAAAAGTTACCATCGCAACATAGTCTAAATTAAGCAATACTTGTCACTACTTACATTATAGGGTGCAAAATATTAATTAATTCCCTCCATTGATTAATTGAGCCTTATGTTTTACTCTTTTTATTAACAGGTTTTTACTTATGATTCCCTACCATGGTTAATCCCATCTTCTCAATACTCTTCAAAATTTAGTTAGCATTGTCTGAACACTTCTGTTTTTATAGCAGAGTAATTGTACTTAGAGAAATTGTCCTCTAATTTCTCCTTTTACTGAACCCTCAAAATTCAAGGTCAGCAAAGAGTAGAGCAGAGCCTGTGTCAAATAAGATAATTAGAGAAGGTGTCCTCAGACACTGACGCTAGAGACTACAAAGAGAGAATCCAGGGTAAAAGGTCTCAGATTATTAACTATTCTTGACATGAAGATTAAAAAAAAAAAAAAAAACTAGGCAGGCGGGAAATAATATCTAGAAAAAACACTAAGTAAAATGAGTGGGGCCCAGGGGAGAATGGGACACTAGAAAAAAAATGAGGATTTTTTTTTTTTTTTTTTTTTTTTAGAAAACCAAGGGCTGGCAGGATGGTTCAAGTGGGTCAAGGCACTTGTCACCGAACCTGATGACCTGGGTTTAATCCCTGGAACCCATGTGGTGAAGGAGAATACCAACTCCTACAGTTTACCCTCTAACCTCTTCATGCATGCTGTAGCACATATGTTGTACACACACACCGACACACACAAATGTAATTTACAAATTTAAAATTCGGATAGGGGCTGGAGAGATGGCTCAGTGGTTAAGAGTACTGGCTGTTCTTCCAGGTGACCTGGGTGTCAGTTCCCAGCATCCATACTGTGACTCACAACTGTCTAACTCCTGTTCCAAGGGGTCCGATTATGTTCTGGCCTCTGCAGGCACCAGGTGTGCACATGGTGCCCAGACATATTTGCAGTCAAAACACCAATCGACTTAAAATAAAATGGTGAAACAAATGTTTTAAACTCAATTCAAAATAGACAAGACATGGTTCACAGATTTGGAGCTTAGAGAACAAAGAAAGCATGCAGGCCAGCAGTGATGGTTTATCCAAGATTCCTATGATGCATGAGGCCTCCAGACAGTTCCTCATGCCTTTGCTTCTTTACCCCTTTCTCCTGTGGAAGTATGTCAGGGAAAAGGAGGTGGCTTTGATCTTTGTATCCCTGAAAGTGAAGTCTTCCATTGACACTTGATCAAGGCTTTGGCTGACTACAATTCTAAGTTTGGCCAGCTACAGAATTCCAAGTTAAAAATGATTTTCCTTGTGAGGGCATTGAAGAAAATATTTTTCTCCATCCAAGATTGCTGTTGAAAATTATAGCTACTTTACTCGTATCTTGTGAAGTAGTCTTCTGTCTTCTCCACCTCTTTCCCTCTGTATTGGGTTTCCCTTTCCACTCCTGGCCTGGGAAACTCGGAAGAGCTCTGGTTTTGAGTCATTCATTCTTCTATCTTGAGGATTAGTGAGCCCTTAAATGGGCACTCATTTTTTTTTTTTTATCTTCTTTTGAAAACAGTTTTTCTCATATAATATATCCTGATTCCCCTCCCTCTGCTCCTTCCCACCTCCCGTCTCTTTGGATCTACCTCATTTGTGTCTCTCATTAGGAAAAAAAAAAAGGCTTCTGTGGGATACTAATAAAATAAAATTAATATAGTACGATAAAACAAAAACTAACACATCGGAATTAGACAAAACAAACCAATGGAAGGAAAAGAACCCAAAAGAAGGCCCAAAAAGCTCAGGAATCCCATGAAAACAGCAATCTGGAAGTTATAATGTCAGAGCTGAGGGCTCCAGGCAGACTGGTAAGACCCTGTGTATGCTGCCTCAGTCTTTGTGAGTTCATGTGACCTTTGGCCCTTTTGATTCAGGCCTTCTTTTCTTCATGGTCTCCATTCCCTCTGACTCCGACTCTTTCTGCCTCTTATGAAGGATACCCTGAGCCCTGAGGGAAGGGATTTGATGAGGACACCCCATTTAGGACTGAATGTTCCAGGGTCTCGAACTCTCTGCATTATGTCTGGCTCTGGATCTCTGTCTTTGTTCCCATCTTCTTCCTGGCCTGAGTCAGCACTTACACTCCTCTTAGGGAATTTCATATCATGTACCCCAAGGCCACTCATTCCCCACCCGTCTGTATCTTCTCTTCATCTTTATTGCACACCCCCCCAAAGAAAACTTTTAAAAGAAATAATAAAATGAAAATAAAAATATTATTAATTAAAAAAACCAAAAAACCCAAAGAACAACAGCAACAAAATTTAAATAAATAAATAAATAAAAATAAACAAACAAAAGCGCTGGAGAGCTGTCCTGGCCCCTGCTGCACTCCGGAGAGTGGCCCTTGCACCTCACCTAGGCAGCGTAGTAGAGCTGGCCCTGCTGGGGTAGTTGTGGGACAGCTGACACTGGGAGCAGGAATGGAGAACCAGTCTTGCCCCTCGCTCATGGTTGCAAAAGTTGTTGGCTAGGTTTCAGGCCTCTGGCTCCTAATACACCATCAATACTGGACCCTCACTGAAATCCAGCAGGATATTCTGCTGCTGCCCTGAGTCATGGAGATCCTGCAGCTATGGTTCCACAGGATCAGGCCCTTCATGCACTCTAGCAGGTCATAGAAAGGGTGCTGTTGGAGAGTGCTACCTTAAAGCCCTGGATGGGTGCCTGGCTGGTAGCTGAGTTGATCAATCCAGGTAGATAGCTGGGATCATCTCCCTCAGGTGAGGGGTAGAGCCAGCTCTACTGTGTTTACTCCAAATAAATCTTCTTATACTAAAGAGCAATTCTATTGAGAAAATCCTTAGAAAACAAATAAGCAACAGATGATCTGATACAACTGAACACTTGGGGAGGGAAAAGAAAACCTCCAAAAGAGAAATGTGGAAAAGTTCATTGAGCTATTAGAAGCAAATAATCATAGAACAAAAAGCATATAAAAATTAATATAAGAGTCAATTAATAAACTCAGGGAGAAAAGTAAGATGAGAAACATTGTCACAGTCTACCTATTAGGTGTTTTGTGAACTGTGTTTATTTACATGGTCATGAAAATATAAACACTCAGTATTGGCATACCAGAAATTTCAAAAATAGCTATTTTGGAAGGATGGGTGTGAAGAAGTGGGTGTATGTGGATAATGTCTAAAAAAGATAAATCAGAAAATAACAGTTTAAACATTTTTATATAAATGGAACAAAGACAGAAGACATTGAAAGAGTTGCTTGAAGTTGACTCTGAAGAGTTACAAGAATGCAGTGGGAGACGCCTGGTGTCCTTTACAATACTTTGAAACTGATATATAGATGAACACTTTGGTTAGACATGACTGCTATGAAGACAAACACTACCACAAAACCTCAGCTTTTATATCTGACCAGCAAATGTCCAATTTTCTTATTAACTTCTAAATTGAGTGTAAAATCTGGCTTTGGAGCCCTGAACCATTTCAACCTGTGTGGAAACTTGGCGAAGAGATGACTTCAGCCCTGTAGACGTGTACAGATGTTACTTTCTGGGTACACAGAACAAGGACTTCTTGCTTGTGATGGAATATAAACTGCATGAGGCCCCTTTTGTCCCATGCCATGGAGGCCAAGGCATTCATTCTGCCGACATAGGGGCTCTGTCAAACTATGACCAAACCAAGCACAGAAACATGGACCGTGGACCATGGAAAAAACAAAGGAAATGGGAAAACACTGCATAATTTGTGGTCTCTAAAATGCTCCAGTATTAATGAAAGTTTGTTTTAAGAAGTAATTTATGTCAGCTTTGTGTAGTTCAGGTCAATACATGAAAAAGTGGATTCCCCCTGCCAGGAAGAAGGGAAGAAATGTATAAATTGTAAGTTTATATTGCCATTGGAAATAAGAACACAGAAATCCATTATTAAAAGCATGATCACTAGCAAATTTATCCTGGCTGGCTGGAAGCTGTGGCCCTGAGTCAGGATCCTCTTTTAGAAGACTGGTTCCATTACCTTCAGCCTGTAGACAGTAGGGGCATAGTCAAGGGAGAGTCACAATGTCGGCTTTGGGAGCCGTCATTTTCACTTTTTATAAGTGGCGACTGGCCACTGGTCTCCATGTGTAGCTCCTTTGAGATGAAAGGCACACGACCCCAGGGCAGCTCCCTCTCAGGGCTGAGACTAGTCTAGACTTGAATGAGGTCTATAGCACTCTGCTGACTTTAGAACTCTACAGCCTTTTGAGACTAACATGCTGAATTTCTGTGGAATCAGTGTTTCCAAACCAAATTTTAAAATAAACATAGATTGCAAATTGTCTGTAAATCTTAACTGACCTAAAAAAGTAGATTAAAAAACAAAATAGATGAGTGGCTTTTTCTCAGTAGGGCCAAACATCTAGAATTATTACAGAATTTAGAAGGAGTTATAGATTATATTCTAACTTGATACTTTCAGAAAAGCAGTTCAATGAAAGTTGCACCAAAACACCATTTCACCCCTATCTTAGTTTGTATTGCTAGGAAAAGAAACCTTAGCATTCTTGGTTTGTCTTTTGAAAGGACAGTTTATGGGAGTTTATATCTTTTGGATGAAAAGTAGTTTGCCCACAGAATAACAGAAAAATTTTATTATATTCATGGTTCAAGGTCTGCCAGGTTAACTGTGAACAGCTCCTTTTAAGGTAATCCATCCTCCAAGATCAAATGCCAACAATATGCATCAATAAGAATGTTGGGGCTGCTGATAACATAAGGGTAATGGTTTCTTGTCCATCACAGGATTGTTTATTTCATGGAAGTATAATATATCTGCCTCTTTTATTTGCTTATTTTATGAAGCAAGGCTTTGGTTTTGTATGTTAACCAATTGAGTACTAAATAATTTTTAGATCATTGAGCTGTGGTTATTATAATTTTACAGAAGGCTTTCTAGTTGCTCCCCAGAAAGCATGTAAAAATTTTGCAGTTGGCTGTCTCTTTAAAATCTCATAGTGTGTTCACTTTCATCTACTTGGGTGGCTTATATACAAGACTTTGAGATAAGTTTTGGAGGAGACAGTAATGAAGAAGGCAAACAAGGTAATCTCGTCTCCTGGAGAAATTAGTAGTGAGTAAAGAAAGGTGAATGGTACTTCAAAGGCGAATGATGGAGGGAAAACCAGGACAGGAACACTACTTGAAGTGAGTGATCACAAGAAGCATCTCTGGGAAAGCTACATTTGACCTAAAACTCAAATGGTGGCAAGAGCCAGCTGAGCTGAAATTTCGTGGGGAAAAAAAGAGACCCTTTTACCAGGAGCAGAATATTCAAAAGCTCCGAGAGAAGGTGGCATGGTCTCCATGAACAGATACATGGAGAGAGTAAGAGGGGCAGCCACTGGCAAGTACTTATATTTCATTCTAAATTCACCAGAAGCATGGACGTAGAAAGGCTGTCCAGAAGCAGAGTGAACCTTGGGTTCCTTCTTAGGAAGATAATTCTTACTAGAATGATTAGCAGCAAGATAAAAGTAGACTGAGAGGAAATCGTACCCTGGACCCAGGAGATAGTAAGGGTATAAGCAAGATGCAGGTGAGTTTTGGAGATAGAATCATGAGGACTCACTCTTAAATGAGGTAAATGGGTCAGACAGATGGAAAGTAGATGCTGCAAACCTGGGGGCAGAAAATTGGTCCTAAGACAGAGTTTTATTATGGCGTATACTATTGGTTTCTAAAAGTAGTGGATGAACAGGGGTCTGAGAGCTGAGATCGGAAGGTGATAAGAAAGACAGTAAAGCTAGATTGTATGTCTATTGCTAGTAGCCCAGATGGTGTAACGGAGAGGATTCTGGGAAAGGAGGCCTTCAAAATTTCTCTCCGTAAATTCTCTGTGCTTGTATCATTGTAACCCAACAAAGCACACATCTTCCACTCTCAGATACAAATTGAAAAATTGAATTTTAAAATCAGTTGTTTTCGAAAGTGTACTGATTTTATTTATGCTAAAGATCTGTTAGTCCATGTAAAGTTCAGTTATAGAAAAGAAGATTAAATGTGTTGCTTAATTAACTAACTTCTACAAGATTAGTTTTTTGGCCCAAGTGTCATATTCACTTTGGTTTATTTTTCTCTTTCCTCTAGCCTTGCCAACATTTACCAAAAGAGCCATTGCCCCAGATCCAGCTACAATCAGGGAAGATGCCACAAGTTTACCAGTGAATGGAACAAATCCACAGTCCAAGAAGGAGGAATATGAGAGCAAAAAATGCAAAATATAATTCACAACATTACTTGAGTATTTTACAAATAATACCCTATGGTTCTTTTTGCCATTTGACTCAAATTATCTAAAGATACCATGTGGCTTTGGCTCCTTGGAATTGCCAAGCATCACCTAACATGACATTACAGTTGGTCTTACTGAGTGAGACTAAGTTTATCCAGTGGAAGTAATATCAACTTATGAGTGATACACAGCTCACTTAGAGGCAACTCATACAGACAGAGAAAGTGATCATTTTTGCTTTATATTTTCCCATCTTTCAGTGTCATACTTTTCCAACACAACCTTGAATTTATAATTGGTGCCTTTCAAAAATGACTGGCTGAAAGGAGGAAAAAAAAAAAAAAAAAAAAAAAGAGTTCCCTCCAGGCAAAAGTTTCCAGCAATTTAGATTCAGGAGCATTTGGACACAATTGATTTCTAGATGTGTTCTCTTTAATCAATTCTCATGTGTTGTAACATGTCGTGGAGATGCCTGTGTAATATTAGACTGCCTTTCAAATGCTTATCCCCCTTCACCTGTCATCTCAGCAGTCTCTTACGACACATAGTCTCCTAAAACTATCCCAATCATCACTTTTAACTGCAAGAGAATGTATAAAGGATAGCTGAATCATAGAGCACTGGAAAGAATTCACAGCACCATTTATTTATTTGTCTTGGTGTGGCCAAATGTCCCACTGGGATCACCCCAGTCACAACCTGGAGGATCTTTGGTTTGCTCTGACCCAAATCCCAGCACCGCTCTCCTGTGACAGTGGGGTTAAAGAGTCCCTGTGTACTTTGGTACTACCTGACTGCTTTTTACATCCCAGCCTTTTCCACATCAAAGTGTTTGTGAAACCTTACCACCTTTCCACATCCACCTATCAGCGAAGGAAATTTCATATTAAAATGTTAAATAATGGCTATCATCCAGGAAGTAAGTCCCACTGGGCTATAGTAGAATGACTCTGCACAGATACAGGAACAATAAAACAATTCCTTTGTAATGTACATTGCATTGTTGTGTCTGTTAAAACGCAAACGTTTGTTATATTTCTCACACTTCATAAAAATGCTGTATTCTTACTCAGAATATGTTTTGCTGGCTTACCTAACACTTGAAGGTGTAGAGGAAATGGGTCTTCTCTTTTTGTAATGTGAATGCAGTTCTTTTCATGTCAAAGAATGTCCACATGCTGTGTAAGCTCTAAGACCACTTACTCACTGCAGTATCCTCTTCTTGGGGAGCTTCTCCTATGTGTTAGTAATAAGAAGTTACCAAAGCAGGAGTGGTCCTAAACCATTCTTAGTATTCTAGGAGAAATGAGTTTAGGCCGGCTAGAAATAAATCTGAGTTTAACAGGTTTGGTTTTGACTTCTCTATCCCCAGAAAGTCTCAGTGCTCTAAGGTGATAGCAGGAAGAACTCCCTTAAAGAAATACCTCTTCAGCAATAAGACCTTGCCATCTAGTTATGGTGGGCAACCAAGAGCGATGGCAATCTCGATTAACACTATATTTTTTCTCCTTGGAACTAAATAACGGTGAAGAAATAAGAGATAAAACTGACAGCCTTTATTTAAATTCCTAAGGCAAAGGTTTAAAAGCATTTCCCTTCATGTAAGAACAGAGACTACATGCTCTCCATATGTAAAGGAACTGTCTGAACTTAGGAAACAGATTTGAATCATTGTTAGTACATCCATGGTAACACACACACACACACACACACACACACACACACAAAATCAAAAAACTATACTAGGCTAGCTAGACTTGAGAGTTGGAGGAACTCAGACTACTGATTCAGAAAATCCTTCAAAGCATACTAGCTTATGATTTTATAGCTAAGTAGAGAGAACTCTTGTGGAAGAACTCTTAAAATAAGAAAAAATATAAGGCAAGTATATCATTCAGTGTTCTATATTGCTGTTGGATGAATGAAGAATGCAGATCCCACCAGAACTTCATTGGCAAAGCCAATTCTTTGTGAATAACAATTTGTCAAAATTCCTCGGCCGCTTGGCTGTCTATTTTGAAGGACTGAAGTCCAAGGCCCTGTCTCCTCTCAAGGTTTTTCCTGTCTCTTGCAGTTAACCAGGAGCTTCAGCTGAAAATCAAGAGGAAGATTAAGTCTTACTTTTACCTCCCAGAGCCAGCAACTCCTTTTTCCTTCTCTCCTTTGGCAGGGTAGCCTGAATTACATGATAAGAGTCATATTTGAGTTCTGGTGGGTCAGCCATATTGCTGGTACCACTGGGACTTCAGAAGGGTTCAACCTTCTGCAGTGCACCTAGTCTAAAACTTAATTTGAAGATTGACCTTTTTGGTTTAATAATTTTGATTCTTCTGGCCATCTTTCTCCCTAAACACACTGAACTTCAATTGAAGTCGCTGAAGGCCACAGAGGGAAGAAATACAGCTGGGAGAATTTTGGCTAGCTATTTTTCCCATTGGCTAAGATCATATTATTTCCCTGTCCAGTGTCTGCCTTGAAGGTTGGAAACCAATTGGTTATATAACGTTTTATGCACCCAGTTTCCCAAAACTAACTTTATTCTTAGCATAGCTTATTTATGTTACCAGCAGAAAGATAAAGCTGATAGACTAGTGAAGCAGCATGTGATAGCATTTAAAGGTTGCTTGTGTAAAGAGTATACATCCACTTAAAAAGTCTTTTTCCCTCTCATGCCTATGGTAGATGTGTGTTTATAGTTGAAATCCCAACTCAGTGGCCTGCAGTTCATATTCATAACACATCTAATTGAAGGGTAGGGAAATACTTATATGAGAAGCAGGGCTTTGGAGTCCAAACCCCTAGATGCATTTCAGAAAGGTTATCCTTTTTTTTTTTTTTTTTTTTCCCGATCAGACGCTGAGTAATCCAGTCTACACTGCCTGGGAAAAACAGCTGCACCCTCCCTCCAATATGGCCCATCCCATCTTAGCTCCCGTTACATTTGTGGCTATGTCCACATCCCACCTGAATCCAGAGACTCTTACCCATCTTTTCTACATAATCTGCAGTCAGCCTTATAATTAAATAATGTAATATTTTCATTGGGACCAAACTCTTACATGTAATAAGATGGTATGTTTACTAAGCAAACCCTTTCCCACTTACACTGTTTTCCTTAGGACTTGGGCACATGATAAATGTAAATATACATCATATGGTAGCCAGGAATGTGAAGGAACTAACATTCCTTTTTGGACATTCCTGTGTCCCCCCAAGCAAATTATTCCAACATTTTCTCCCACTTCAGACAAAACAAAACTAAGTTTGTGATTTTCACGGCCTTCAAATGAGGAAGCAGTTCTCACGAAAGCATCTGGCTTTCTTGGATCAAAACTAAAGCATGGGCCTTAAGCTGGAAAACAAGTCGAAGCATTTGTATATAAAGGCATTCCACACTCCAAAGTATGATATAAAAATAGTTACATCTTTCAACTTCTAAGTCTTCAAATGCTCAGCAATAGAAAAATAACCACTTACTCCTATTTGAGGAAAAATCTAAACCATGAAAGATCTCACTTCGTCTCATTTCCATATAAACACAACACATCTAATTGAAGGGTAGGAAAAATGCTTATATGAGAAGGAGGGCTTTGGATTCCAAGTCCCCAGATGCATTCACCTCAGAGGCTACACTTACTTTTGATGAGAAGCAGAGTAATCCAGTCTACACTGCCTGGAAAAAGCAGCTCCACCATCCTTCCAACATGGCCTGCCCCATCTTAGCTCCTATTACATCCTTGCCTATGTCTGTTTCCCACCTAAATCCAGGCCTACCACACATTCCTTACTCCTTTAACAAGCCAGGTGGCTTCTGATGTCTCCTTGCCACACAATTCACATGGGACAGCTGGCTATAAACAGTAAAAATGGCAATCCTACCAAAAGTAATCTACAGATGCAATACAATCCCCAACAAAATTCTTCACAGACCTTGAAAGAACAATACTCAACTTCATATGAAAAAACAAAACACCCATGATAGCCAAAACAACCCTGTACAATAAAGGATCATCTGGGGGCATCACCATCCCAGACATAAACTCTACTATATCTACTGCCCCAGCCCTGGCCTTACAGGTTGCTGGGGATCAAAGTAAAGGCCTCATATGTATAGAACAGGGGCTTTATAGTCTAAGCTTCAGCCCCAGAAACTTTTTCTAACCATACATTTGTTAGTTCTCTTGTTTTTGAAACCCTAGGAATACCATAGCTGGCAATCATTTCTTCCCATAGCTCACCATTGTCCTTACATACAAAGCTCAGTGACGCCTGAGAATACAAAGCTTCCCACCTTTGATTTTGCTCAGTTGTTGTACCCTACTTGCTGCTGTGTTTCCCTATCATTATATACATCCATTTGCATGTTGTACTTATTTGTACATCAAGCTTTCTTTACCTTATAGCAAAAAAGAACAAGTTCAAAATATGGGAAGAGTGGCCGGTGGCATTTAAAATTTTAATTTTAGGATCTATGCCCTCTGTAAAGTTTTCCCCTTCTCCAATCATCCTGCAGAGCTCTTATTCAGTGATATCCCCAGGGTAATGGCAAAGCATGTTTGCCTATTTTTGCTGAGCAGTTCTCTGGGTAAGGGATGGAAAGATGTCGGGAATGGTATATAATGAGATAAACAGAGGAAACTGGGTTGCCTTCAACAACACACAATTTAAACTGTCGGTCAGGAAGAAATCTGTCTCTGAGAATGTGTGGGTGCAGAGTGTGGTGAAAAGTCCTGTTGAACTGTATGTGTGCTGTGAAGTTTATATCTGCTCAATACTGCACCAATATTCTCTACCTCTTGCTGGCAGCTTGGATCTGGATGCACAGTGGCCTTCTTCCTAATAACTTTTCATGCCTGTACGTCACTGTGGAGATTTGTTTTATTTATGCTACCATTAATCCCACTGTGAGTGAAGGTACAGGTTTGATTTATGACCTAGCATTTTAAAAGGTTCCCATTACAATGAACTTCAAGCTGTCAGTCACCATAAGTAGAGCAGCCATAGTGGCAAAGCCATCTACCAAGGTGGCTTTGAAATGGTGGGTGTTAAAAGAGCTTTGGAACAACATAGAAGTATTCATGCCTTTTTTATTCTCCTGGGCTACATAGATGTATCAGTTCTAACAAGGTGCTTCCTGCCTAGAGTCTCTGGCAAAGGAGCCTCCACCCAACAGCTGCAGGCTTGAGACCTCACATTGCTGGCCAAGGTTCACTCTGTACTTTGACTGAGACCACAGCCAATAAAGCCAGTGGACGGTGGAAAGGATTTCCAATTTTTTTTTTCCATTGGAGAAATCTTTTGTGAGGTTAGTTTGACTGTTCTGAAATAACAGTGGTCAGTGCTCGTATTTTAATCTTAACTGTATGTAAGGGCAAATCGTAGCCTGGTGAGGACAACACATATCTTTAAAACGCACATTCTCAATGCATGGCAACAAATACAGCAGCAGCACAGATCTCCTTGGAATTTGCTAGAACTAGAAGCTCTGACCATCCTTAGATCTGCTGACTGTGGGCTCTTTGGGGGCAATGCCAGCAGTCTCTGTTGTACTGAATCCCCATGATATTGTCAGATGGCTGCTTTTAAGAACTACATTTCAATATATATTTGATGGTAGCCTTTCTGATATTTTTTAACCCTCCATCTCAAACCCTCTGACTCAGGCAATGTACAAGAATATTTAATATTGGTTCTCAGTAGTGCATATTGCACTGGGGAGGAGTTCCAGCTCCAACTCTGGTTCTAAGGTTCGCTCTGCAAGGATTACCTGATTTACACTGCTCCTCCTGGCTGATTTCTATTGACAAGGACTTCTGTCTTCTAATTAGGAGGCACCACTGAAGCACCCATGTAAGACCGGACCTACACTGTAAGACTTGCTGTTATTTGAAAAGTGATCTCTGCCTGCCTGAGAGGATGTAATTATGTGTACAATTCTTTCAAAATGAGCCTACAACACTTAAAAATGCACACAATTCTGCTTCCCGTCCTCTTTGGCAGAGCTCAGTGATGATGGGTTCTTACGTCAGAAAGTGCATACTTATGTGAATAAGTTTCTTTGCCCTTTCACCTAAAAAATAGAATAAAATCACTATTTCCATAATTCAGTTAATTATTTCTGTAATTCATTTCCAAATATGAAACTATTATTTGCTAAAGTCTTGTTTGCTTGGCTAAAAAAAATCCACTCAGACTTTTCATTTTTGCACTTGATGCATTTATAAAGTTGATTTAGATGATTGTGTGCATGTTTGAATATGCTAGAGTATACTAGACTTTCACCACCTATCAACATTTCCCTGCTCATTGTTTTCAAAAATAAAAATAAAGGAAAAAAAATGAACTTTGGGAAAGAGAGCATCTAAAAGTTCTATTCAGATGATAGCAAATCAAATGGAAGAAAGCTAAACCCCTTAACTCATCATTGACCCTATCATTGACATTTTGAGGGCAGATGCTCCATAGTATAGATGTAACTATACAATCCCCAATTTAAGGTTCTTGTTTTAATGTGTTTCTTTTGGAAAACCTTTACAGTCCAAAAGCTATGGCCTTATATTTTTGAAATAATTTACCATTCAGGGGGTACTATGTGGATATTAGGTTTCAGATCTCCATGCTATAACTGAATATGGGCTGAGCTTCTTGTAGACAGATCTTCTGTGACAGCAAGCCTGTTCAGAGAAACTGAGATCCAGATGTTCAACAGAACAGCTGCCATGAGTCTGCTGTTGCATCAAGAGCATTGCTTCTGAGCTATGAAGCATGTGTTGTGCATTTCTTAGACCAATTGCCCATGGTTAAAGTCTATTGTTCTCCCTCTTTAATTTTGCCCCCAAGGGACCAACAATGGGATGTACAGTCACAGATTCTGGTACCACAGACCAGTTATAGAAAAACTTTCCCATGCATGTTCATGCAAATAAATGAACAGCCTCAGTGTGTTTAATCCCCTTAAATAGTTAGTGTTTATTACTCTTCTCCAAGGGTGACTACAAGTGAGTTAGAAACAGAACACCCAAGAGAGAATAAGCTAAAAATCCTGTGGGGTATGTAGCCGTGCTGTTGAAAAGCACGGGTGTGTGGAGGATCTTTTTGTTCTTCAACATGGGCAGACATTTGAAATCTCCCAGCTTTCCTAATGAGATAACTGTTGCCCACTAATGTGCTAAGTACCAGAATAGAATCCACGCTCAGCCCAACTCATCTCATTGCTGTCATTTTACTCAGGCCTGATCAATTTAACTAAAGAAACACCCCCGCCTTTCCATCCCAGAATAATAACTTAACCTTTTACCCATACCATCAAGGGAGTTTTTGTAAGTTACCCACTACTTGGGTGAAGAGCCAGGCTATAAAATTTATAATCCAAGTAGAGTCTGGGAAAGTCAGACCAAAATAAATCATCACATGATTAGGATGTTAAATATCTTCTCGCCTTTTTCAGTAAATATTGTGTTCATTATTAGAATCTTGAGAACAGCATAGGAAACTTCTAAATGCAACCAATGGCACGTAACCACAGCTTACTCATCATAGTAGGCATGAGCATGATACTATGATACTCAGTTTACACCGTGGGGTGCTACACTGGACTCTTTGAAGTAGCAGGTGCATGCTAAGTGTTCAGAACAGATTCTGTAGTTGAACTAACCACATCCACACTCTTCCACCGTTCCCAAATACAGTCAAGAAAAGTGTTCATTAACTCATCTGTAGAGTTAATCTGCAGCTTTGGCACTCAGCAGAACCGCTGGCCCTACTGCATTCATTTTAAATTCAGATGACAATGTTGTTCTTAGAATGTCGGCCTTTCAAACACACCTTCAGTGCCATGGATGCCCTGGAAGTTGCCAATCAGATAACATCCCTACATCACTATTTTTAACAACTGATTAATGTGCTGAACATGAAATATACTGATTTTTTTCCCATAATGCTTGTCAGTGAAATATGTGTTATCCCACACTCCATTTCCTTTGTGTTTGTACAAGGGTAGATCCTGGCCAATGTAATGATGTTAGCACCAATTGCTCCACAACTGTTGATGCTTTACTATACTTGAGAAGTTGAGCTTCACTCCTATTCATCTTTACTGCATCCTAGATCTGCCACCAGCAGCTCTTGTGCATCTGATTGTGCTTTGCTTGCCTCCTTGTCCTACCAGTGTCCCCTCATCCTCACACATTTGATGTCGGAAACTCAGTTCCCTCATATGACAGTTCTATAAAGTTCCCTGGTGGTCTAGTGGTTAGGATTTGGCACTCTCTCATATGACAGTTCTATGTTGTTTAGTTGTTTATCTTCTTACTTGGGATGTGTCTGCTATAAAAAAAATCACTTGGATAATATATGGCTCCTATTTGTCTTTGCTCCTGGTGTTTCTTTATGTTTCTGAATTGTTGCAATGGCAGCCCTTTCTACCAAGGGATGCCAGGCTCATTTATGAAGTTTCTGCTATAAGACTTAGACTTTTCAGGTTCTGGATTTTGAAGCCATTTGCCACATCTGCATTTGTAGTGTTGCAGTATTGCTGGAGGTGAATAGGCCATTGCATCTCTCTTCTCTCCTTTTATTCTGTTTTGCTTGTCATTCTGGGGAATAAAACTAGGTGCTATGTTAGATAGGTGCACTATCACTGAATTATATCCCCAGATAATTCAATGTGTTTTTCATTCATCTTGTATCTCACATTAATAACACTCCCTAGGCCCTAGTGGTATAATGCAATGATGCATTTTTTTTTAAAGTAGGATGTCTTCATATCAGCCTGACAAAAGGCAATGCCATGACTTACAAGAAAATGTATGCCTTTGGACTTCAGTGATGAGAATATGACAAAGAAAGTGCATACTACACACCATGGTTCCCAAGGAGATGGTCATTGGAATCAGAGCCATGAATCTCTTCTGCTTCTCTAGAAGGACATAACTGCACCAAGCTGTATCCTGAAGTCATCTAATCATCTAATGTATTGACTACAGGACAGAGCATCACTGGTCCTTCAGGATGTCACAAGCCCTGCACTGTAATCAAGGCTGTGAAGTATTCAGAGATGAACAGCCCTGTAATTGTTGAGAACTGAGAGCAATCTAACAAAAAAACTCTCATTAACTACTTTTAAAATTGGAGTAAATAAGAAAATCACTTTCTCTTTAAATGGCTGCTTTTCCACCAGGACTGTATTTAACTTCTGTGCCCACGTGATAAGATGCAACTATGGCAGAAATTTGGTTACATTTTTAAAACGCAGTCTCCTAAATATAAACTCTACCAGCTTTCCTTTTAGAGAAATGCATGTATACCTTGTCTGTGCAAAGAAGTTTTAGAATTACTCTGACGATCTTCCTAAACTTGGATATTAAAGTAGGAAACGGGGTGGATATTCAACATGAACTGAAATCTATCTACATCTAAATGGATCTCAAACCACAGTGTTTCCATGGGCCACTTTACATGCTGTAAGAGTCCTGTTAGGGCCAGATGTTTGGTTGTTCCTGCCACTAATTGCCCGTATGACATTAGGCGTGCAACTCTCACAGATGCTAGCTAAGGAAGTTGAACTTAATGATTTTTTGGTCACTTGCCATCTCTGATAGTATGTGGGTCAGCTGTTGAGTTATTCAACAAAGGCATTCTTCACTTGACTGAAAAAAGACAGGTCATAGTTTGAATCTGTGCTGCAACTCTAAATCTGAGAAGCTAAACCATCTCTGAATTTGCTTTTAAATGGCCTTGTCAATATTGACCTTTTGGAAAACCATTTTATTGGCAGACTCTACCTTCCTCCTGCTCTTTAAATACTGTAGTTGGCTTTTAAAATCATGTTGGATTAGAGTTCTGTCTCTATCATTAACTCAGAAACTCTCATTTGGGACAAATTAATTAGCACTTCTAGTCTCTCTCTCTCTCTCTCTTTTTGTCACATCTATAAAAATCATCCTGTGACTACCTTCAGAGCCATGTGACTTGTGTGCTGTGATAGATAGAGCACCAATTGAGAACTTGGACATGGTGGTTCTCCATAAATGTTTCTTAACTCTCTGAACCTGACTAATCCATGAGTGAGACTCATCTCCACTTACTAACCATCAGTGTGCTACAGAAACTATGGAAGTCAGTGATAAAGCTGAACTCCTGTCTTGAATTAGCATATGTATTCTTTCAGACTGTATTGATATATCAAGTATTTGTTGACTGCCTGTTACTACATCTACTGCTATAAGAGTGTCTTCTGATTTTCATTTGTGTAATGTGAGATACAAATACCATGTTCCTACATGCTCCTACTGGACTACATGCTCACCAGAACCCAGTTAGATCGGCTCGGGGCCTTTTTATTTGAGGATATATCTCACATGAGGTAACTGAGGTATAGGAAGACATGTTTGCCAAGATCACATATTGTAGTCAGAGCCCAAAAGTGAATGCAGACTGTAGCTTCAGAGTCTGCATGTGTTACCACTCAACTGCCTGTGCACATTGTCACTTGAAAATTGTCTTGAACTGGGAGTGTGTCTGGGAAAGAATTCTGTGTTTTGTATGTGTGAGTTTCAGCTTAAGGAAGGGGGGGGCAGACAGAGAGGTCAACATAAGGAATCACTAGCACTAGAGGCTCCTTCCCTTATGGGGGTGAATTAAAGAGCATTTTGTGGAGAACACAGGGAACTTCTGTCTACATCATGCCTCTCTGATGACCCATAAGGGTGATGTCCCCACTTTCCTTCCACAAACAAGGGGAACGCAGCTGGTGGGAAAGAGGGATGGTGTTGCTCACAGCCTCTACTGCAGCCTGAACATACCATCCTGCCAGTGACTTCAGAATTTAAATACTTTTCTGTCCTAAAATCCAGCGTCCTATGCTTCAGGAAGCCTCTGCTAGTAAAATGGCTTTTGCCCAGGTCAGTGGTGCATGTGTTTAATCTCAGCACTCAGGTGGCAGAGGCAGGCGGGTCTCTGTGAATTCAAGGCCAGCCTGGTCTACAGAGTGAATTCTAGGACAGCCAGGGCTATACAGAGAAACCCTATCTCAGAATAAAACGTGGCTTTTGGTTCAGACATGACAATGAGACTAGTTATGGGGAAGCTGAGGGAAATGCGAGAGATCCTGTGAATGGGAGTTTGGCTTCTGTGTGGCCTCACATTGTATGTGAGTGGATACAGGTGGATTTCATAAGCAAATGTGGAATTTTGCCACCAGATTCCTCCCTCCATAGCTAATATGCTCACGGGATATTAATATTAATCCAAGGAGAAAGGCCCTGGGTGAAGAGAAATTATTTTCCCTGTTGGGACAGAGTGGCTTTGGAAGGCCTAGGAGAATATTAAGCACCTTATTAGCCAAGAGCAACTCGCTGAAGAGTGAGAAGAAGCTTCATAACCTAGCCCTGTCAGAAGCCTCCCTTTTGTGCACTACTGAGGCTTTCTGTCCTTGTCATGGCATGGAGGCTTTTAGTCCTTGTCATTATGCTGGCCCAATTAAGACTGTCACAATAGGAACTTGTAACAGTCCATGTCACTAACTTGACTGTTCAGATGACACCCCAGGAGGTTTACTTACCAACTTTACCACCTCATTATGAGGGAGTTCTATAGATTATCTGAATCACTTGGAACATTCTGACAAATCTAAAATGGAAGTTTTTCTCAAGCTAACTTGACTTAAAGGCAGGAAAGATCCAGTTTGGAAAGCTGTTGTTTATTTAAAAACAAACAAACAAAAAAGTCCCCAAAGTACCATGTAGGTCACATGACTGAAAAATAATTTTCCAAGGTGGAAAAACCAAAAGCCTATTTACTGAAATATGGTGTATTTTAAAATAAGAGCAGCTACAGTTTCATGAGTGTATTAATTCTCCTGCTTTGTTTGTTTCCATGCCTGGTGCCTCTGTGATTCTTAATTGTATGACGTGACTTATAGTCATTGTCCCCTTGAATTTTGTGTATATAAAGTAACCATTAAACATGAAATCATAAGATACAGTCACAATGCCATGGCTAGACTCTTCACATATAGTTCATAGTACAATTTTCCCACAGCTGAAGATGGGGCAGAAATAAACACTGTGGAAAATGTAAACAGCCAAAGACTGCAGTCTTTCTTCTGGGCAATTGTAAGGCAATACCATATAGTCAATTAAAAATAAGCTGATTTTTGTACTGACTTGCCACATAGTGGGAAATAAATAATGGAAAGCAGGCCCCTTCAGGTGTGTTCAAAGGACAGAGCTGTAACTCTTCTGATGATAAAATAAATCTCCAGATTCTTTGAATATTTGGGACTTGAGGTGCTGCAGTTAATTGCATTTGGTGCTTAAATTAGGATGATGAGAAATGCATTCTGGCCTCAACTCTTTTAACAGAAAAAAATCTTCCCAAAGTGTATGAGTTAATTTTGTCAGGTATGGAGACAATGAATTTTATCCATCTATTTTTCATGATTTAGACCTCACACGCCTCAGGGATGTAATTCTGGATATCAATCACCATTGTACAATATGATAAATAGGTATAGGGAGGAGAATATGAGTCCGTTTGCATTTCTGGCCTCAGAATTCTGGGCAGTCAGTCTCTGCAAGGACAGTCACAGCCCAGCCCTGTGAAGATTACTGGAAGGGGGAAAAAATCACATTTCTTCATGGAAGGGAGGCACCTTGTGCATTATAAGATACTTGCCAGAATCCTTGGCCACTTTTGCAACAGCAAAGTAGACAGACATACTTCCTAGGAGTGGAAGTGTATTTCAGACTATGGAAACAGCAGAGGTTATAACAACTGTGTAGAGGGAGCAGGCCATGAGCAGAGTCCCAAAGTGGCTTCACTGTTAGTGTTTCTATGAGCTTGATGATGAAGGGTCACAGTATTTCTGGTGAGAAAGTCAGTGGTAACCTTGAGAAAAGTTGCAAGAATCTAACTGTAACACTTGCAGGGTTATGGAAGGATCTTAGAGGCAAAGTATTCCTGGGCTGTCCGGTGTCCACTGGAGAGGGTGGTGTAAATGTCCTCTTCCCCATACGGACAATCCTCAGTTTCAAACCTGTTGCTCATCAATAATTCCAAGTGTGGGTAGAGGCCACATAACTGAAATGTAACCACCATTCCTGAGTCTTTCTCCTTTTTCTGTTCCTTCTTGTCTTCCTCTTCCTTCTGTTCTCTTCCATCTCTTGCTTGATTTGTGTTTCTGGTTGCTTTCCTTTTTTTTTTATTCATTTCCTCTTTTGTTTATAGGCAAGGGGAAATAATGTAGGCTGGAGAGAGGAGAATTGCCAGGCATTACCAATGCCATGGCTTTCTTATAGCAGCTAAAACAAATTACCATAAACTAGAATCAGTTTCACTGAACAAAACCGACATGTCAGCTCCACAAGAGATGTACCCCTTCTTCCAAGGTCTGGTTACTGCCAACATTTCATGGTTTGTTCTCATATCATTCTGATCTCTACTTCTGTGCATACACATTTTTCTACATGTGAGATTTCCCATCACACCTTATTACAAGAATACCTGTCATAACATTTAGGGATAATCCAGAATGATCTCTCCAGTATCAAGATCCTCAACCTAATTGCATCTGAAAAGACACTTTCCCAAATAAGGTAATATATACTAGTCTCAAGGATTTACATGTGGTAACTTTTTACTTTATGGATGACTTGCAACTTCCGTTGGAGAACAGGCTGGCCCCAGAGTCTTCCTGTCTCTTCCAGGCTCTACCCCCAAGTTCTGGGATTTCAGGCTTGTGCCACCATGTCTAGCAGCATGTGGTATCTTTAGTCACTATTGTATCACACACTGCAGTCAGATTAGTGGGTGCAGACTCCCTTGATTGATATCTAGTAGATAGCCCAGATGTCAGCGCAGAGGTCAGGCTTGTTGGATGGATCTCATAGTAAAGCACAAGGATGGAGGCAGGCATACACACACATCTTTTGTTTGTGAGAACAGCATTTGGTGTTTGGACTGCACCTCTTAGTGAAAGATTGAACAGGGAAAAGGGTTTGTCCCCAAACCTGGGCGCCCATCAATTCCTAAGTAGTAAAGGTCAAGGCCCACTGTGTGTTTACTGTTTTCAGGGTGGTGGTGGAGTGTTCCTCCTCAGACTTCAGAAGCTGGTTTGACTAGTTTCTGTTGGTTGATACAACTGACTGACAATTTGACGGTATCTCGCATCACCCTAGAGACAAGGGCATGTGTCCTCTGTGAGAGACTTTCTGGATTAGGTGAGTTGAGGCAGGAAGACCCACCCGAAATGTGGTGGCACCATTCCATGGGTTGGGGTCGGAGATTAAATCAAAAGAGACGACAGCTGGGACCAAGTGTCCTCCCCTTTCTACTGCTTCATTGCAGTGTGACAAGCTGCTTCAAATTTTGCTGCTGTACCTTCCCCACCTCCATGGACGTCTGTTCCAACTGTAATTTTAAACAAGCCCTTCCTCCATCAAGTTGTCGTTTTCAGGTATGTGGTCTCAACAAAGAGAAACGTAGGCAGACACAGAAAATTGATGCCTAGCGATGAGGGCATTATGCTTGAACTTGACCATATTTCCAGGCTTTTGGAACTGATTTTCAGGAGAAATTGTGATGAGTTTGGAACTTTGAACTACTAGAACATGGTAAAAGTGTAAAAGTGCCCTAGGCAGACATTCTTGCGAACTTGTCTTTTTTTTTTTTTTTTTTTTGTTAACTTCACACCAGCAGGGCTTATCCGGGAAGAGGGAACCTAAATTGAGATCCCTCTATCAGGCTGCCTGGATGCAAGTCTGTAGGACATCTTCTAGATTGCTGTGGGAGGGCCTTGCCCACTAAGGGCAAGTGCCACAGCTGCGGAGATGGTCTTGATTGGCTTGAGAAAGAAAGCTGAGCAAGTTGGGAATGTCAAACTAGACTGCTTCTTCAGTCCCTATCTCCTGCACGAACACGCTGATCTGGTGATGAAATGTAAGATGAAATCAGACCTTCCCTTCCCACATTGCTTGTGATCGTCATGTTTATCACAGCAACAAGAAGCAAACCCAGACTGGGGGGGTGGGGAGGGAGTTGGAAAACAAATGCTTAGAGCACTGGTTCATCTTTCTTTGGACCAACTGTTCCTCACTATGCTCTCATTCCACCCTTTTGGAAGAGGTATTTTCACCATGTGGTATTAAATGTTGGAGTTATGTACCATTGTTATTTGGCCTTTGCTTTAGCGTTATATGTATGATTGTGTGCAAAAGGGAATACATGTGGGGTGGGGTGCATAGGCCACACTGTGCTTGTAGAAGTCAGAGGACAACTTTGTGGAGTTGTTTCTCGCTTTCCACTTCTTTGGTTCTGTGAATAAACTCAGATCTCTAGGCTTATGTGGCAAGTGCTTTTACCTGCTGAGACATCTCGTTGTTCTTGAAGCTTATTGTTGTGCCATAGAGCAGTTAAGAGATTGCCTGCATCGCGGAAGACTGTACTTGAACAGCGTGCAAGATGATAGCGAATCTGAAGTTAGACTGAATTTACTTAGCATTATAAAATGGCTAGAAGCCTATGAAAACCAGACATGTTAGGTTATATCTTTAAAGTGATTTTTTTTTGTCCCACTTCTGATGATGTATGTTGATTTTCAATTTGAAAGGGATCTCAAATCACCTTGGAGTCAAATTTCTGGGAATTTCTATTGGGTATTTTCTAGGTGAGGTTAATTGATGTGGGGAAGACAAGCACTAAATGTGAATGCCAACATTCTATGGGCTGGAGTTCTGGACTGTATAAAAGTGTGTGTGTGTGGGGGGGTGGATACCAACATTAATTTCTCTCAAATTTCTGGTTTTGGAAGCAATTTGGCCAACTACTCCAGTTCCTGCTAGCATGCTTTCCTGGAGATGATGATATCCCCTCAAAATATAAGCCAGACTACTCTATTTATTTATTTTGTTATTTTTTGCTTTTATCATTAAGTAGGTGAAGCTAGGTGGCCGATGCTCTTTTTACTTGTCCCTGCCTCCCCAGCACTGGGATTACTAGAATGTACTACCCTCTATGGCTCTTTTTATGTGGGACCTGGGGATGAAACACTGGTCCATGAAAGGAAATGCCATCTCCTTTGTGTCTTATTTTATTTTGAAATGGGGTCTCATGTAGCCCAAGTTGGCTCCCTAATAGCTACATGGCAAGAATGATCTTGCACTCCTGTCATCATGTTCTACCTCCAGAGTGACCAGGGGTGTGTCACCATCCTCAACTTTCCATATATTTTGGAACAGTAATTTTGCTTGGAAATAAGGCAGAGCTATAAAGGAGTGTTGAAAAACAAATGAAAGCATCCTGGGGTGCTACAATGCCACATATTCTAATCTAGTCCTTACTTCCTTTAGTTTTAATCTCCTGACACTGAATATGTACCATTTCCATAGGATGCTTGGCTTTCCAGAACTGTCTGGTTAGTTTCAACCTTTGCTACATGGAGAAAACGCCATAAAATATTTGTCTACTAAGAGCTACTGTCTAAGGTCAGTATTTCTTAGTCTCAGCATCATTACCATTTTGAAACCATTACCATTTTGATAATTCTTTGCTCTGGGGGCTATCTTGTGTATTTTAGAACATTTATCAATATGCCAGCCTCCAGATTCTAAGCGTATCTCCTTGTTAACTTGTTACAATCAAAAATGTCTTGCGAGATTACAGAATGTCCCCAAGGACCAAATCATCTCAGCTGAGGACTATGGGTTTTTTTGTAGTATTTACTCATTTATTAATAACATTTGGGACTGCTTATTAGGTGCCAGTTGGTCTATATAATACTATTTATTTGTTTTCAGGGCTGACTACTTGGTACTGGGTAACAAATTGGTGAGCTCCTCCCCAGGGAAGAGACTATTTCTCCCACTCTCAGCTCAAATGTATGGCTGTTAATGGAATTCTTGATGTTGCCAATTGAGTGAAAAGAATGTCCAGTTTTTAGAAACATGTGTCATGTGTGCACTGTGTGAAGAACTGAAACTTTGAGTGAGACCCATTACTTAAGGGAGTTATTCTTTTTAAAGCAATTGATGAAGGGGAAAGATACTCTTGTATCTGGTTGCCTGGTGTAGAATGGGGATCACAACAAATGGAGTTTCCTAAGACAATGTGATAGTACTCTGTCTACTCAAGGATAGCCAGTGAAATGTTCTCAACAAAAAATAAAACCATGTTTAAGAATTCTGAGAGGACTTCCAGTATATGTTCACACAGAGAAAGTAAGAAGGAAGGGTATGCTGGTGAGCTTCAAGATTTCAAGTTAGCATGCTGTGAATTTATTGTTGAAAATGTAAAATCTTTCTACTAATCACTTTTCATTAAAATTAAGAAGATAGGAGAAACACCTATTTGGGAGACAGAAGTGACCTAAATTTAATGAAATGTGTTTTTGTACACTGCTTCTGTGTAGGTCAAACTTTAAAAATTAAAAAATAAATAGCAAAGGCTATTGTAACAAATAATATTATAATAGCAACATATTTCTTAACCTTCTCTATCTTCTTTACTCAATACTGGATATAATAAAATTTCACACAAAGAAATGAACACAGAACTATCTTGTCTATTAAGACAGAAGGTAACCTGAATGTTTATTTTTATATTCAAGATGTGAAGATGAAATAATAAGGAAAATTATTCTAGTTATTACTCTCTGGGAGTCATTTAGGTTCATTCTATAATATAGTATGGGAAACGAGAGAGAAAATAGTTTTTCTCATTTTTAGAAAAACAGAACCTATACTTTGAACTGTGTTTGAAGACATTTTATATTAAGCATCCAAGAGAAAAAGGAGATTACAAAAGTTAAATATTGCTTACCTGGATAGAAAGTTCAAAGGGAAAAGGAGATGATAAATCGATCAGTATCTTGGTGGGAAGCTATTTGGGAGACAAGACTGAGGTACAGCTATGTAAGCTGAGTTTTCCTTCTGGTAGTTACTTGCCAGTCATGGAGACTACATATTTAGAACAGAGCCATGTAAAAGCTTATAACCTGCAGGCAGGTAAGGAGAATGGTTGACCTCCCTTAAACCCTTAAAGAGACAAGACAAGCAATGTGGGAGAGAAGCAAGAAGCAGAAAAGGACTTGGAAGGCACTGTCTCCTCCTGTCATGTGGGTCTCATTAAATGGACACACCTCCTCTGGACACGGACACACACACACACACACACACACACACACACACACACACAGGCGATGATTGGAGAAAGTTGAATAGATTAACTTTTGGGTGATATGGACTGGAAAAGATTTCAAAGGCATTCAAAGCAGAATCAGTATAAAGAAAGCTGTCTGAAATCTATACAAAGACAATCATAGGTCTGGTGTTTCCCTTTCTCTGATTCCCCTTTCCTTTCATCCCTCCCACTTTCCTTCCCTTCTTCCCTCCTTCCCTTCCTCCCTTCATTTGTAAGGAGTACAGTTTTTCCGCCTGCTGCCTGGTCTTGTCCTGCTGCCGCACCAGCCCCAATTAATGCACAGAGACTCTGTATTTGATACAATGCTATTGGCCAGGTGCTAGTTTCTTATTAGCTAGCTCTGTCTTAATTATTAACCCATTTCTGCTGATCTATGTATTTCCATGTGGTCTTACTGAGAGCGGAGGAATGGCAGTTCTGTTCTCTCCAGGCTCTCCATCCTGACTCCTTTTACTTCCTCTTTCCTCCTCATCTCCTAGTCCCTCCTATCTTCCTTTCCTATTGGCCAACAGTGCTTTATTCATTAACCAGTATGAAAAACATATACACAATGACATCTCCCATCACCTCCCTTTTTCTTCCTATTCAAAAAGTCTTGTGTCAATTCCAGAAGGTATTAAAAACTGCAAGAAAACAAGAAGGTTAGTTAGTTAAGTATGGGATAAACCAGCCAATATGGCATATTTCTGTAGCTGTTCCTTGGGAATTTATACTCACTGGCATTGAGCAACTGGCATTGCTGAGGGACTATACATATATACTAGGGCATCTTGAGGAATTGCTCACTGATGATGAATTCACAAATGCACATTAAGAGATGATGTGAGGTATGCTTGATAGTCAGGATGGGTTCATGGCTCCCCCTTACTCTGTGCACTGGAGAGGCTGGAACTCATGACATTTGGGTGTTAATCTGTAGTGCCAGTAGTTTAGAGAGAGAAACAGGGTGGAAGGATCTCTGTGAGTTCAAGGACAGCCTGGTATACAACAGCGAATTCCAAATAGCTGAAGCTACATAGTGAGACACTGTTTCTAAACAAAACAAGAAGGAAGATAAAGCTGGCCATGGCTCATCAGACTCTGGTATGTACACTGTAATCTCACACCACTTTTTGAGGTTCCCCTGGAAGGATGGCTCATTATAGTCTAAGGAGACAAACTTTAAATAAAGTCCCCTCTGGAACTGTAACCTTGTCAAGATAAGAAAATGAAAAGATAAACCTACAGATAAAGAATGATGCCTCAGTTGTGATTATCTCCTAATATCTGGAGCTGCACTGACTCCTGGCATGATACTTTACTTGAATGATGAGACCAGCTGCATCATTAGAACATGCAAATCGGATCCAGTGATCAGCTCTCTCCATTTCCATGCCTTTTGCAAATAGATAGCAAATTTATTTATCATGTTATCGTTTTTTAAGGGACTGGGATGAGGAGGCAAAGCCGTTAGATACCGTTGTATGTTCGTTCAGATGTTAATGTAGTGATTATTGTGCCGTTTGGAGTTCATGATAAATGGTTATCAATACTAAACTGTCCAATAAAAATATGCTCTGATGCATTCTGGGACTAAAGCCAGAGAATGCAAGACTTTATTTCTGGTTGTTTGTGAATAAAGATCAAGGAGATTGATAGGTGATTTCAGACAATGATACTGTCTGAGCTGATTCCTCAGAAGAATATACATCTGAGAAGAAAATTAATTTCAAATAAGATGCATATATATATATATATCTATATATCTATATATCTATATATCTATATATCTATATATCTATCTATCTATCTATATATATATATATATATATATATATATATATATATATCTTTTGTTCACTTGGAATCATTTTAGAAGGTAGACTAGGAAGACCTTAGTGAAAAACTGTTTAAACTGTTTATCATGATTAATGCCTGTCCTTTAATCTCACAATCAATAATCCTCACTGAAGAAAAAAGTTCCAAAGGTTTATTGGAAGAACCCTGTTGAGTTTAGGGGGGAAATCACAATGGCATGCATTTCATTGTGGGAACTTAATGTCTCCTTGATGCTCCCCAAACTCCTGTGTGGATGGCTAGTAAACTGTTTTCACCAAAGGAGTGGAAGGCAGAGTAATAGGATGTAATGGAAACTATGTGGGTGAATGAGGGTGCTTGACATGATTTTAGATTTTGAAAGTGGAGGGTGGGAGTTCTTGGCTGTTCAATATGTCATTAGTAACATGTTATTATAGTGTTGAGTCTTATTTTCTACTTTGTTTCCAGCCATCAATAAGAGCAGGAAGTTCCCATAAACTACTTACTTCTAAATGTCATCAAGATAGACCCATGTATTACACATACATTCCTCAGTGTAACTTTGTAATACAAGTTCAGTTAACTCTAAGCACTTTAGAAGGAAGTCCTAAATATGCAATGTTTTATGCAGATAGTAATATCTTTGAATACAAACACAGAAAGTAAGCATGTGTTCATGTGTGTGTAATATATAATACATATATATACATATATATATTACCTTGAGTATGTATGTATATAAGCTGCTTAGTTATTACTAATGCTAGTATTTTATACACACATATGCCTATATTATCATATATTTATATAAAGCTTTTTATTTCCCAAATACTTGCTATAACCCATCTTATTCTGAACTTTTTTTATTATTTATTTTTTCTTATTTTACATATCGATCCCAGTTTCCTCTCCCTCTCTCCCTCCCATGCACCCTGACCACCCTCCCATCCCATTACTCCCCCCACTCCACAGGGAGTGTGATGCCTTTTAGGAGGGGTCAACAAAATAACCCATCTTATTCTGAACTTCTTAATCACTCTGTACAGAGGTTACATGACCTGTCCAAATTCATACTTAATAACTCTCAAGGCCAGGACCAGCAATGAAGTTTCCAGATGCTTAGCCAAGAGTTCTTTCCACTTCAACAGCTGTCAGTAGTTACTGGGAAGGTCAAGGGATGAAAACATTTTGGCATCTATAGTTGGGAATGATGGGTAGTAATTGCATTTACAAATTAGTGATTATATTAACAAATACCAATATCATTTCAAGATTGAAATGAGTAAATCATCATTTTTAAGTACATTACCTTTTGAAAACCCCTATTTGTTTAATTCATAGTTGTGTCCAATATCAAAAGTAAGCCAAGATGGGCCATCTTTATATTATTCAACCAGGATTCACTGGCAGGGTTAGAAAGAAATGAAAACTATTGCCACTTCACTATAAACACAAACATAATCATGATAAAGACCGAGTCTACAATTAATCATTCAAAATCCAACTACCGTGTATCATACCAAACAAGGAAAATCCCTTGGTAATGACCTTGTTAGGAAGATGTGTGTTTTCAAAGTTTGCCTGACACATTAGTGTGTTATTTAAAAATATGTCATATAGATTTTATAGGAAATTTTCTCTTGGTAAAAAAGGGCAAGCTCTCAGTATTTTGGGGGGGGCTAATGCTTGAGATGCTATATATAATATAGACCCCTCCCAATGGGATGGCTTACATAGGTAGATATGCATTTGTCTTGTGTGTTAGTTTGACCTATCCAGGTGGAAACTCTACCCACCCCTCTACATCAGTGAAGTACTCAGGACCATGTTTTACTCCTTTAGTGGTATGTCCTGAATGCCATGCTCCTCCATGTTTCTAAAGCCTGACTATTATGTATATGTTGCAAGCCTTATAAGAAGAACTGGGGAGAGTAAAAGGCAGGCGTCTTTAAGGTGGTGACTCAGAAATGTCACTTGCCAGTCCCACTCTTCTTCCATTGACTTGAACCTCATCACTCGACCATACTTTGATTCAAGGGATATTGGGAAATGTAGTCTGTAGCTGGGAAGCCAACTTATTGAAAAAGGTGTGGAGTTATGTATGTTCAATTCCTAAAAAACAGGACTTGTGTATCAGTCAGTATCTACAATGGCAGTAAAATACAAGGTAAAGTACATTTATTCAAGCCAGAACAGTGGCAGATCATTCAAAGCAAATAACAAAGCAATGAATTAATACAAGGAACACTGGAGTTCTTTAAAATATTTAATCCTGGGGAGCTGAAAAGATGACTCATCTGTTAAAAGCATATATTACTTTTACAGAGGACATAGGTTCACTTTGCAGCACCCATATCAGGTGACTCCAACACCTAAGTTTCAAGAACCTGATATCCTCTGATCTCTGCAGGCACCTGCACACACAGGCACCTGCACACACACAATAAATAAAGAAAATACTTAAAAATTGTGATTCTAAGGTTTTCTGCAAACTCTTGGTGGCAAAAATACAGTTCTCTTGTTCTCTGTTGTGCTTCCAGTTTTAATGTTTATGGGTAATAAGAAGGTAGTGTTTAGTTTCAATACAAGTAAATCAAAGACATGCTGTTATTTTTAACAGTATTGAAGAATGAACTATCCCAAGTGAACCAACTCTTGAAGTAATGGACACTTATAATTTCAACTTAAAAGAGACTATGTCTTTTGTATATTCAGTATATTAGACAGTTATATATTTCCTTTAAATGGGATATAGTTAATTCAGTTGAATTCTTTCATATAATGTACATTTAGTTCCTATTATGTGTAAGCTTTCTGTGTCATTTGTATGTGGTTTCATGTTTGCTCTTCCCAACAATCCATTGAAGCAGGACCTCTTTTTTCACATGCAAAAAAAAAAAAAAAAAAAATTAAGACCAAGAAGGGTTAGGTTGTTTTTTGTGTGTTTTTTTGGTTTGTTGTTGATGCTGCCACTTGTAATAGCATGCATGAAAGAAAGCACAGGTTTATTTGGGGTCACAGTTTAAGAAAGCATAGGCCATTGTGGAGGACAATGTATAATAGCTTGGCTTTGTCCATGGTGATGGGTGCTTATGGCATTGCCTAGACATCTCTGTAGATCATGAAGCACAGATCTAAGGGCCATGAACATCTCATAGTTTAAAATGTATTCAGTGCAGCTTCAAAAGTTCTAGTAGCCTTAACTGTCTCAACACTTCAAAATCCAAAGTCTCCTCTGGAATTCACTGCAGTCTCTTAATTGTGAGTTCCTATAATATAAAAACCAAGTTGTATACTTCCAATATGTGATGACATGAAAAAAATTGTTTCCAAAATGAGCACAAGAAGACACGATCAGACCAAAGCAAGAATGAAAACTAGCAGGGCAAAACAAAACACTGTATTTCCAAATATGACATCTGGAGTTTGTGGTGATATCATCTGAGCTCTGATGAGCTTGGGTGGTCTCACCCCTACAGCCCCACCACCTCCAGCACACATGGACTCTCTTAAGCCGTCTTTACTCAGGGCCTGCAGATCTGTTTGGCAGATGTTCCACGTCTTGGCATTTACAAACATTTTGGTATCTCCATCACAATTTTGTCTTCACATTCACAGCTTCACACATAGGCCTCTCGGGGCTTCTCTTTAGAGAATCCAATCACAGTACACATTTTCTGGTCTTCAGCAATTTTCTGAAGTCTTGGCACAAAGCACCATCAGCCTGTAACTATTGCATTCTGCATGCCTGTAAAGTTATGCACCATACAGTCAATGCCGGGTTCTTTTGCCAGCTCAGGATGCAGCTCACCCCCTCCCCCGACACACACACACACACAACACACACACACACCTGGTCTTGGCTACCTCAGGCTAAGAATGAAAGTGAGGCTGAATTTGAAAACATATCTACTAGCAAGGTGTTCTATAAACTCTGTTTCTTAGGTACTCTTCTTCAGCCACTCTGCTTGAAATGAGTTTGCATTTTTAAGCAATGTAGCCTTTAATGGGTGAAGAGCTTACAGCTGATATGTCCATAGCTGACCTGCTCCCAGTTTTAAGTAGATTTGCATCATTGCATCATTTCCTTACCAAAGTGCACATTTTAAAACATCTTTCTGCTCCACTTTCTACTATCTATAATTAAATAGTAGACTAAAAGCAGTTATCACAAACAGTGTCACAGACTGGATGATATGCAGTCTTCAGATTCTTCCACCAAACAAAATAGTCCAATATTTTAAAATTAAACCTCATTTACAACTTCAGGGCATACATACAATATCCAGATTCTTGGCTGGAATCTAAGACGAGTTGCATGTACTGAAGTTTTTGAGTCTTTCTTCTATCTATCTTGATACCTCATATGCCTAGATTTTATTGTCTACATTTCTATTATCATTCTGCTTTTTGTATTCAAAAAACTCCCATCAAGCTCTGATTCTAGTATTCTAGGGATTCTGTCTCTCAACAATCTAAGTCTTCCATATTCTAATTCCAAAGGCCTATGAGCCACATTCTCAGGATTATTACAATAATTATATCACTTCTTATACTCATATTCTATGTTGCTCTTCTTATGACTGATAGAATACTGATAGAAACAATTATTGTGGAATAGTTTATTTTGATGCATACTTCAGGATGACACAGAAGCTAGGACTCTGTCCATGGTTCCAGGGATTGCTGCAAGGTCTTCTACATCTTAATAGATCAGGAAGTAGAGAGAGCTCAGACCAGAAGAAGAGGCAGCCTTTAATTCTCAATTTCTGCCCCTTTGGTCTGACATCTTCCATCCAGGTACCATGCCTGAGAGGTTCCACAACCTCTGATGGCCAACATCAAATCACATGGTTGACAATCACCTTTAAACCATAACTGGGACATAATAAACTATGTATAATCTCCAGCTGTTTCTATTAATTTCATTCTACTTCTCTGCACTTGCTTCATTCATCAACTACTGATTGAGCAATATTGATGGATCAGGCAGTAAGTTAGATGATTTTGTGTGGCTCATTTTTATTTAAACTCAAAACAATTTCAAGAAGTAGATTTTTCCCAATTTTCAGAGTGCAGTGCAGTGGTTCAGTAGGGGGATGTATTTTACATGACAATGGAGAGTAATAGGTGAAACAGATGGGACCATTATACTTGGAACCTGCCTTTGCAGATGGCTCTTCCAGTAGCCACTAACTTAGACATAGTGCACTCTTCAAATCCCCCTCTCATCTACATTCCTACCACTTCTCTTGTGAAAATATCTATCTAGTCAATCTCCCATTGTAACTTGGCTTTAATCATTTAGGACATTGGTCCAGTATAACTTTCCTAACTGGTCTTTCTACAGCTGAATTATCTTTTCCTATTCCAGGCACTACATTGTCATGAGGTGATGAACCCCCAAAACTTAAGAATACCCTTGCAATTCTTTGTGAAAACCATCAATTTGCTTTCTTGAGCCTAATGGACTTTATACTTCATTATTAGGATAGGCAAGGCTCTTCTCTGTTCACTCCAGCTGTAGCTTCATCTTTCATCACTCAACTGAGCTGTGGTTGACTTGAGACTGTGGTTAGGTTCAGCTCTTTTCTATGCATTCCCACCATTGTTACTGGTTTCTTGTGGAAAGATTAAGTGTATTTTGGGTTCAGGGAAACCAAACAACTCTGACCAAGAGAAAGGGCTGTGGCACAATAATTCATTCATTATTTGCATCCCACATGCATGCCTGGTGATGTGGAGGTCAGAAGAGAGTGCTGGGTTGCCTGGGACTGGTACAATGAATGGTTGTGAATCCCCATGTGGGTGCTACGAACTGAGCTCAGGTCCTCTGCAAGAGCAATAAGTAGTCTTAGCCACTGAGTCATTGTTTTAGCCCTATTCTTGCCCCAAGCTTGTTTCCAATTTCTCATTTAAGAAGCCCACCATCACTATGTGGGCTGGTTGTTTTATCAGTTCAATGGTTTCATTACAGAGTATCCTCTGTTATTCAATCATTTTTTAAAATGTCATTCTCATGCTTTTAGAAAAATATCACTGATGTATCTCTGTCTATCATGGACCCCCGTGACTAAAGTCAGAGGGGAGAAGTACTATTATGTGTTAATCTTTTTAAAGTTTGTGTGTGTGTGTGTGTGTGTGTGTGTGTGTGTGTGCATGCATGTATGGGTGAGTAAGCTTATGGAAGGCAGAGTTTGACCTCCAGATGTTTCCCTCAGTTGGTTTTCTACCTTAAATTTTAAGATACAGTCTCTTCATTGAATCTGGCACTTGCAATCTTGACTGGCCTGGCTAGCCAGGGAGTTCTCAGGATCCACTTCTCTCAAGTCCCAACACTCCAGTTAGAGTGCATCACCTTGGTTGGCTTTTTACATGGTGCTTGGGGTCTGAACTCAAACAGACATGCTTGTACAGGAATCATTCTACCTACCTAGCCACCATCTCTGCTTCTGGCAATATTTTTACAAGTGTCCTCTCATCTAAGTTTGCTTCATATTTTTCTGTCCAGAACCCAACAAAACAGTAGTTGTGGAATTATCATTATTTTCTTGGGTTAATCATTTGGAGATGGAACAAATAATGAAGGTTTAGCCTTTGCCAGAACAATTCAGAAAGAAATCGTCAATGCTTTGACGACTAATGCTGTTTACAGCAAAACCTCAAACACACACCCAAGGGCAGACCAACCAGTCAGAACAAACTTTTTCTGGTCACTTTTGGGAATATTTTGTTTCCATAGAGTCATCCTGATCATAACATAATACAGAGGTATTTAACTAACATTTCAAATTTGCTTATAAAGATAATTAATATTTGACTATCTCTTATGTGACAGGCAATATTCTGGCCAGTTTACACGGGAGATTTCCTTTATACTTCACAAGAAGCTGATGAAGTGATAATATTTCTATATCATTTTTTTTGCAGAACAAAAGTCCAGACCTAATTTACTTGATGAAGACCAGAAAGCAATATTTTCCACTCTCCAGTGGCTGTGTACATTCTCCTACAATTTTATGAAATAAAATAAAAATATATTATGCCTCTAGTTGGATCTGCATGCTTTTGAAGGGATTTTGAAAAGGTAACTTGCTTCAATCTTGATGCTCAGATCTCATTTTTGGCTTCCAAAGGCTCACAGGCAATATGAAAAAGCAATAATCTTCAAATTGAACAAATAGAGACCTGAAGTGATAAATTACCTGGAAGCAGACTCCAGAGGCATAGCTTTTCTGTTTGACAACTCACATATAATAATAGTGGCAGTACCTAATTATTTTTAAAATACTTTGGTGGAAGATGGTGTTGTCATGTGGATTGTAAAGGACTCTTCTTTTTTTGAGAGAGGTGTTATGAGAGACAAAGTCAACAAAATTATACAATTTTCCATTAGAAGTTATTTATTCCATTCACTTAGGAGTTTCGTCTTTGTGTCTTAACCTCTGCCTCAGTGTTTTCTCAGAACTGATATTGACCAAACCATAGTTGCTGAGATGTGAAATTAGGTGATTTAAAGATTCACTTCTGATTCCCAAGATACGCTTGAGGGCATTGTGTGATGTGCTTTAGGGCATAAAATGACCTCAAGCTGTGGCTAAAAGAGGAAAAAGTTTCCACAGTAAAATAAATATTGCACAGTGGTTTAGCAGCTCAAGAATAGTGTTCCTCAAAAAATTTTCTACATCTATCCTTTCAACAGATCTAGTCACAAAGCAAAAAACTTTGCTATATCTGCTGTTGACTTGACATACAATGGAAGCAGCCTGAGTTGTTCAACATGTTCTCATCAGTTCAAAGATTGAATTCACTTTATTATTTCCTTCTAAACAATTCTGAATCAAATGTGTGGAGCAGAAAATAAACATAAAACCTTTGGAGAGTTTTGTTACATCCAGATCTAATTTGTTCATGGTAATGAGCGGAAAAGGAGATGGTTAGGCCTTGATTGTCTACTTTGAAAGAATCAAGTGTTGGTGTAGAAAACAAGATAATCGTACTGGGGCTTTGATTGATATGTCATTTGCATAATCAGGAGTGAAGTCTGGTCTTGGAATATAGTCTTCCAAATTACTTTTATCTGTGCTTCCAGAAAACAATGAAACACTGACTCAATACTTCCTGAACATGTTCCTGTCTATCCCTTGGCAGAGCTTCTATAAGCAGAGCGATCAGAAGTAGGGGAGGAAAGTAGGCAGAAAGAGAAGCAAGGAATCTGGGTGCATTTCCAAGCTGAATAATCAGCTTCCTCCTCCAAAAGGGAATTGGCAAGGCTGTATGGACGGACCCATGATTCCTTCTCTCTGATTGTGGCAGCAGTATGTAAGCTGGCAAGAGGGCCCTGCAGATACTATGGATGAACATAATCATCTCTCAAAGGCTCCCATTTAACTCACTGTAATTTAAGATTACACAGCCCTACTTGCCCTGCATACATCTTCTTCTGGGGTAAGTCTATAACTTTGCTTGAGAACCTAACAATCTTTGCTCTGAATGGTGTGTTAGCATGGAATGCTTTATAGTTCACGATACACTTGGGAACTTGGAAGCTTGGCCTGGGGATGAAAAGCCTTCTTCCCTCTCTTAATCTTAGAAAAACTTGGTGCCAAGCCCAGTGGCTCCTACCCGTGCATTCTCTTTGCCTACCTTCTTAATTATACGTAACACACTAACACACACACACACACACACACACACACACATACACAGAGAGAGAGAGAGAGAGAGAGAGAGAGAGAGAGAGAGAGAGAGATTTATTGCTCATTTGTGTTCTCAATTGATAGCTAAGATTTAACAAAGATGTCTTGGCTGTGTCCCATACAGCCTACATGCTTTCCAAAGGAGTAAGATTATTTGAATTCTTTTAGAGGAACTGTGATCATCTTTTTGCTTATTTTACATCTAAGGAAGTAGAACTCAGATTTTTAATGAGTTACTCCCCAAGTAACACAGAGCATGTCAGAGACTGAGCTATGATGGCTGTTAGACTGAAGTCCATGTCTTCCTCCCGCATTATACATACTTCTACCTTTCAAGTCTACATCAAGGGAAAAAGCTAAGTGCTGGGAAAGAAAGAAGGATAAGGTATCTTCAAATAGACATTGACCGACATGTAGAAATTATGCAATCATTCTTGAATTAAGTAATAGACAATTGATTTCTGAGCTTGCTTTATCCCTTATGTTTTTCTTCATTGAATGTGGTTTTGTGAATATTGATGTGACTTGTGCATATGCTTCTATAGGTGCACGTACACATGCAAGTGTATGCAGAGGAAGGCTAGAAGTTGACATTACGAGTCTTTATCATTCACTCTTTATGTATTTTTTTCAGATAAGCTCTCTCACTACACAGCTAGGTGTACCCCAGAGATCCTCTTGTCTCTGCCTCCCTGGTGCTGAGATTAAGCTACCATACATTGCCTTTTGCGTGGGTGTTAGGCACCTCACCGAAGGCTTACATGCTTATTCAGCAAGCACTTTAGAGACTGGGAAACCTTCACAGCTGCACTTCCTTTTATTGTTTTCTGTTGTGGAATATTATCTTAACTAGGCAAAGATGCATTGTATTTGCACTGCTGAATATTAATTTACCTCTGTAAAGGTGTGCTACTTTTGTTTATGCTGCATTATTTAATGTTCTAAGGATGTATGTTTAAATATGAAAAGTTGCATTGCATCTGTTTCACCTTGTCTGCCTAAGGTAGCTGATTGGTCTAATAAAAAAGACAAACAGCCAATAGCTAGGCAGGGAAGGATATGTATGGCAGAGCTTACAGGCACTGAGAATAAGTAGGAGGGATGATCTAGACTCAGTGCGAAAAAGAAGGAGAGAAGAAGGAGGAGAGAATTAGTGACACACTTGGGACAAGAAGCCAACCAGACAGAGAAGCCGTGAAAGTAAGATACACAGAACTAAGAAAGGTAGTAAGCCCTGAGGCAAAAGGTAGATAAAGCAAAGCAGGTTAAGTTAAAAGAGCAAGCCAGAAACGACCCTAAGCTAAACAAAGCATTCAAAACTAATAACAAAGTCTCTGTGTCATGATTTCAGAGCTGGTTGGTGGCCCAAAAGAAAAAGCCTGGAAGAAGAAAGAACTGAGCATGGTGGCACATGCACTTGGGATGGGTAGAGGTATAGGAATATAGTGAGCTCAAGGCCAGCGTGGGCTATATGAGATTATGTCTCAATTAGAAACCACAGGAGTTAAAGACATTTCAAGAAAAATGCTCCAGAATCAACTAACCAGGGCTCAGAGGGGTTCACAGAGACTGAACCAACAATGAGGGAGCCTGAATGGGTCTGGCCTAGGTCCTCTGCTTATATGTTATCATTGTGTAGCTTGGTGTTCTTACGTGACTCCTTACATTGGGAGCGGAGGCTGTTTCTGACTCTTTTGCCTGCTTTTGGGACCCTTTTCCTCCTACTGGGTTGCCTTGTCCACCCTTAATATGAGGGGATGTGCTTAGACTTACTGTATGCCATGTTCAAGGAGGCCTGCACTTTCCTGAAGGGAAACAGAGGAGGAGTGGATCTGGGGAAGAAAGTGGGAAGGAACTATGAGGAGAGGAGGGAGGGGAAACTGTGGTCAAGATATAATATATGAGATAAGGATAAATAAAAGAAAAAGGAATGTACAAGAAAATGAAAGAGTGAGGGTAAGGGGAAAAATAAGAGGAAGGAGGAAGGGATGAAGAAATGGAGAGGGAGGAGGGAATGAAGGAAGGCAGGGAAGGACAGAGGGAGGGGTGAAGGAAGAAAGGGAGGGAAGGAGGGAGGAAGAATTAAGAAAAAGAGAGAGGGAGGGAGAAATGAATGAATAAAGGGAGGGAGGAGAGGAGAAATTGTTTTTTTCTAGAGCTACATAATGCTATGGGGCTGGTTCTTGGGAGGTAGTTTGGGAGAGGAAGTCAAAGCATCTCTCTGAGAATTGACACTCACTGTTGCTTTAGTGAATTCAGTTCTTAGAATGAGCAGGATCACTTTTTCTTTTGCTGTCTTCATCCTTAACTAGATGCCACGCCATCACACATTCACAATGAGATTTTCTGGTAAAGTATTTACAAAGCTTTATCCAAAAGACCTGTGACCAGAGAACACTGTTTTAAATTGCCAACCAGTATACAGACAATCATCATTTATAGCCCACAGGGCTTGAAACACATCACCGAGAAGTCAAGAAGCAAAAGAAATTATTGTCCTGCCATAGAGCGCGGCATGTCACAGTGGCATACTAAGAACTGTTTTCTACATAGATCACTCCTTGCTTTTCTAATTGCAGACACAAACCTACATCTAATCTTTGCATTGCAAAGTTAAACCAAGAAGTGAACATATACATGGTTTCTTGAAGTTTAGGAAACAGAATTTTGGGTATTGTATTCAATTATTTAGTGTATATTGTTTTGTGTGTATTATTCTATGTAATTTTCAAGACCTGGGTGATGACTCAGTGGTTAGGAGCACTTAATGCTATTGCAGAGAACCCAAGTTCAGTTTCCAGTAACAACTTTGGCAGCTCACAACAGCCTGTAACTCTAGTTATAGGGATCCAACACCCTCTTTTGGTCTCTTTGAGCTCTACATACTGGTGGTGCACACACACACACACACACACACACACACACACACACACACAAACACACATGTACATAAATTTAAATTTGTAAAACTTAATTTAATTCACAGGCCTAGTACCTGTGCTAGTTGCTTCACAAATATCATAATTTAGTCATAAGCTTAAAAGTATTAGAGTCATTATAATTTGTGTTTTGCAATTAAAAGATGTAGAGGTGGATAGATAAATTTTTCATTTGTTTCAGTTCACTCCAATGGTAGTAGCATTGTTTGGTGTCACATACAGAGACACAATGTCTAAACTTCTTCCTCTATATAAAGCACTTTAGAAAATTAGTGGCATTTGAAGTTCCAACTTCAAAACTCCAATTGCATAAAAATGTATTATCATGAGATTGTTAGAACTGGAAAAGGATTGTAATATTGACTTATTTTCTTTTAAAGAGATGCACTCTTTATTTATTTAGAGAGAAAGTGTGTGTGGTGTGTGTGTGTGTGTGTAGTGGGGGTGGGGAGAAATAGGTACGCAGAAGCTCATATCGTTAGGAAACAACCTTTTAGGAGTCATTCCATCCTTTGGCATTGTTTGGAGCCAGGGTTTCTTGTTGCTGTCTGTCATTGTGCTAGGCCAGCTGATCCACCAGCTTCCAGCTGACTCTCCTGACTATGTCTTCCATCTCTCTGTAGGAGTACTAGGATTACAGATTTGAATCATTGCATTTTGCTTTTCATGTGGGTTTTTGGGATTGAGCTCTGGGTATCAGACCTGTGCAAGACGAACCTTTATCTATTGCATAACTATTCATGAGATGATTTTTCAGGCATGTGGATGATCCATTATGGAGTTTATTCTAACACTAGGTAATTGATACCAGGTCATTGCTAGAACATGCTGTCATTTGGACTGTGATGATTTTCCAGGGTGTGTGTCTCTTCCTGTTGTCACAGAGTCATTCTGGTGCTATGCTGTCTAGTTTTATGTGATTGACCCATGTTATATTGAGAAGGTACCTCCATAATCTAAGTCTGTAGGTGAGCCTGAAGAATATTTTCTTCATGATTGATATGGGTGGTCTGAAGCAGTTATAGATGGTACCACCCTGGGATGGTGGACCATGGTTCTATAAGAAGGTTGAGCAAGTCATGAGGAGCAAGACAGTCAGCAGCACCCCTCTATGAGCTCTACATCAGCTCCTGTCTCCTGGTTCCAGGCTGGTTGAATTCTTGCCTTCACTTCCCTTAATGGACTGTGATTCTGGATATGTAAGACAAATAAATGCTTTCTCCCAAAGTCCTTTTTGGAAATGGTGTTTCATCACAGCAATAGTAACCCTAAGTAAGACAGGTGGGAATAAGTCTGCCTGGGACAATGACAGTGTCTGTCTCTGGTAACTGTATTTGTATATTTCATTTGAGAGTAGAAGTGATGAAAATATTTTTTACATGTGCTTATATATTTAATGTATCTCTGAAGAGTATGTTCTATTTGTATGCTTTTCAAACCAGTGTTGTTTATGTTACAATATTTTTCTTTGTTTTTCTTATTTTACATATCCCAGTTCCCTTTCCCTCCCTCCTTCACTCCCCCTTCCCATTCCATTTTTCCTCCCCTCACTCCACAGGGAGGGTGATGCCTTCTAGGAGGGATCAACAAAATCTGTCAAGTCATTTGGAGTAGGGACTAGGCCCTCCCTCCTGCCTCTAGGTTAAGGGAGTATCCCTCCATGGGGAATGTGCTCCCAAAGTCCTTTTGCGTACCAGGGATATATCCTGGTTCCACTGTCAGAGGTCCCTTAGACTGCCCAGGCCTTCCAACTGAGACCCATGTTCAGGGGATCTGAGTCAGTCCAATGCTGGTTTCCTAGCTAGCGATGAAAATATTGATTGGTATTAACATCAAATAAAGCAGATACCCAATGTTCCAAATGGAAAGAACAGGATGCCAAGGAACCAGTGCACAATGTTAACGTTTCTAACTTAGAGTGGATCTGGGAAGGGAAACTTAACATGAAATTTGTGGACTTCACAGAAACACCCAGGCACAGATTCATGGGAAAGAAGGGTCACGCAGAAAAAGGCAGTTCACCAGGGCTCTGGACTGCAGAGAATCAGAGGAACAATGCTTCAAACATGGCATAGTACATGAGTCACTCAAGACTTTTATCATAATAGCAACATTAACAAAGTGAATGTTTAATCATAGGAATGGAATGATACACCTCAAATAAAAAGTAGACAAGAATAGGAAATACGCAAAGTAGTCATTTCAATAATATCAGTGAACTTATGATAGAAGCCTCCAGCAAAGTAATAGCAGTGAGGATGGAGTAAAAAAGTGAGATGCATTATATATGTCTAGAAGATAAAAAGAAATTCTGCTATCAGCTTCCTTTGTTATCTCTTTTCTCATGATGAAGGTGTTGGACTTTGAAAAGGAGCCCATAACCAGAACAATCAAGATGTACCAATCTCATCACATGAAGTTTTGTTAGTTATTTTTTTTTTTTGAGACAAAGTTTCCCTATGTAGTTCAGGGTGTCTCAAATTGCCTCAAGTTTAGAAGTTGCTTGCTGTAATCTTAGATCTGTACAACCATACACAGCCAACAGGAGAACATGAGTTTATTCACTTTTTCATTTATTTTTAATCTCTCTCTTTCTCGTGTGTGTCTGTGTGTGCGTTTCTTTATTCATTGGTATTTTCATGTTGTGTACACAGGTACATATAACATAGTATGTGTGTGGGGGTTAGAAGACAGCCTTGCTTTCCACCTTGTTTGAATAGGGTCTCTTGTTATACAGCAATGTACATGACAGCTTATCTAAACTATGAGATTTTTGTGTTTTCCCATTTCTGCCTCCTTTCTTGATGAAGGAGTGCTGAGAATAGAGATATACACTACCATATTGGTTGAGAATGGGTCCTGGGAATCCAAACTCAGGGTTTCGTGTTTGCATGACAAGCATGATTCTCACTCAGCCATCCTTTTCCAGGCTGAAATAACTTTCAGAATATTTATTTTTTTAATTATGTTTTTTTGCGTGTTTATGTCTAAGTATGTATATGTGCAGACCCCTCTATCCCCTGGAGTTAATGTTACAGAGAATTCTGAGCTTCCTGGCATGGGAGCTGGAAATTGAACTCAGGTCCTCCTCAATAACAATATGTGCATTTTGAAAAAGCTGCTAGACCATTATACCTTTAGCATCACATGACTCATGTGATGCTTTGCCTGGATTGTGGGAAGAGATGTGACTGCTGCTGACAATCAGAAAGATTTTTGTTTTACTGGTTTTGAAGATGGGTAGAAACACATCGTACATTAACTTCATTTGCACAGAGTGAAAGCCCCAGTGGACTTAGCATAATTGTATAAGCTGTGATTTTTGTTCCAGAGATGTACCTGTTGTGAAGATGTCACATGAATGGAGTTCTGCAGTGTGGTAGATATGACTAGCTTCTTTCATGTAACGTAACGCCTTTGATACTCATTCATTTTCCAGTACTATGTCTTACTGATGAGCAATTTTCCAATAGGTGGATATGCCAGGCTATCCTCATTTCTTCATCAGCTGCTGAACATTGTTGTTTTTACTTTTCAGCTGCTATGAATGATGTTTCTCTAAGCATTAATGTACAAGATGTGTGAACATTTCCTTGGCTATGTACCTGGGAATGGAATTTCTGGACCATGTAGTATGGCATTATTGAAAGTTTTGAGCTGACATATTGTTTTCCAGTGTGGTTGCACTAATTGCGTCTCCACCATCAATGTGTAAGGCTCTAATTATTGTGTTTCCTCATTTATGGTATTGCCCAACAAAACTTCTCCCTCTTCTTTCTCCTCCTCCTCTTTCTCTTCTCATTTATTTTCTTCTAAGCAGATGTAAAGTGACATTTTATTGAGATTTTGATTTGCATTTCCCTAACTATAATGTTAAAAATATTTTAATGTGTTTGCTGATACTTTTGGTACTTTATTTGGGCAATTATTCAGAAACTGAGTCTAGTTTTCAATTGGATTCTCTGTCTTTTTTATTGTTTAGTTGGATGAGGCCCTTTCCCACACATTCTAGACATTCCTTATCACTTACATGATGGCTAATCCTGGTTGGGAGGACAGAAGTCAAGTTGTCGAATTGCCTACATCAGATTGGCCTGTGGCCATAGCAGTGGGACTTTTCTTGATTGCTCATTGATGTAGGAAGAGCCCAGCCCACTGTGAATAGTACATACTTAAGCAGGTAGACATGGGTTTTATAACAATGCTAGCTAAGCAAGGTGGTAATCAGCATCCCTCTGTGGTTTCTGCTTCAAGTTCTTGCTCTACTGGGATTCCTACCCTCCTTGAGTTCCTGTCCCACTTGAATTTCTGCCTCTACTTCCCTCAAGGATGGAACATGTAAGATACTCTTCTACCCAAGATATTTTTGGTCATGGTGTTTTATCCCATGAAAGCCAACTAGAATAGCATTTGATTTTAAAGCATATGTTCATATTCTGTAGTTTCTTTCACTTTATTGATGGTTCCTTTTATAGCATGAAAGTTTTTAATTTTCATAAATACTAACTCATCAAATGTGTTTTTAAATCTTATACTTTGAGAATACTCCCATGATCTTTAGAAGTATATGATAGTTTTATAAAAAAAGTTATTTTAGGTAACCTATAACATACTTAGATATATTTATTATTTACTTCCTGTTAACCTCAGATTTCTGGTATATTGTAGGTTAATTTTTATATGTACTATGGCTAGGTCTTTTACCACTAATTTGCATTTGGCTATCTAGCTGTACCATGACTCATTTGTCAAAGAGATGCTCTTCCTCAAATTTAGCGGCCTTGACACTGATTAATTGAAATTCAACTGTTCCCAATGTAAGATTATATTTCTAAATATTCAGTTCTATTACATTTATCTCTTTCACCTGTCCTTATGCTGATGCTACCCTATCTCGATTACAGAAGCTCTTCATTACGTTTCTAAACTGATATGTTTAATTTTCCAAATTTAGAATGATATAGTTCTGTTCCTCTTTATCCAGCTGGTATCTTCCCCTGTGTATCTGTGTAAATTTTAGTTTGAGCTTCTCAATTGATGGAGAAAAAGCCAACTTGTATTTTGGTAGTATATACAAGAGATCTGTAGATTTAATTTATGGCAAGTCTTAGCAATATTAAATTTTCTAGTCCATGAATATGAGACACCCTTCCCTTTTACATATTCTCTGACAGTATTCTGCAGTAGATAATTTGTGTATTTTTCTCTTTTGGTTAAATTTATTCCAGTGTGTTTTAGAACACATCCACTGTTAGAGATTGAACAGCAAAGAGAGGAAGAACATAGAGTGAACTGGCTTTTTCTAGATCTCCATAATGTAACTCATTACTTCTTTCCTGAAGACAAGTGAGAGGTGGAAAGGGAAATGACAGATGGAAACAGAACTGGGGATATGATTTTTCTAGAGTTCTTCTCCAGGAGCTGAAGGTCCTCTTAGGTAACATGGTTGGTGAAAGAGGATATGAAACCATGGTAGGATGTTTTAGAGAAGCAGAATTAGCTTACATGGCTATGTTTAATATAAGATACCAATGAAATGGGCTGTAGTATGTATGTTAAGGTGATTATATCGTTGAATGTATAGTAATGTATAGTTCTAAACCTCATAGAAAGCTATGGGCAAAGTAAATTTGGATTCATCAACATATTGCTGGTGAAGTCATTTGAAGAGTAGAAATCATTCGAGGAAAATTTGTGGTTTGATATGCAAAGAGAATCTAGAACTAATGTTTGGAAAATGTCATCATTTATTGAGTGGATAGGGGAATGGACCAGAGGAAACTGCAAAGATGGTAGGTGGAAATCAGGAGACTGACTAGTGACTATTGAGAATAAAAGTGTTAGAAACAGCAAAGAGTATACTGGGTACCATGGAGATAGCAGTAAGGAGCTAGGAGGTAGACCAACTAAATTTACTAACATAATACTTGTTGGTAAGCTGGGCATGTGACATATATCTGAAACTATATTGCTGGAGGGGGAGAGATGTATGGAGCTCTGGAACTTGTTGGCCTATTGATTAGCTTTGGGTTCAGTAGAGAGCCTGTCTCAAAACAATGTAGAGAATGGTAGGAGGCACTTACCTGGCATCAGCTTGACTCATATGCACATGAATACATGTGTAAGTATGCTTGGAGATGTGTACATGCATATACACAATGAGGGGGAGAAAGGGAAAGAGAGAGAGAGAGAGAGAGAGAGAGAGAATCACTGGTAACCTTAGAAGAGCAGTGATAGAAGTGAAGATAATATTCTGAGGAGGTGATGCAAAAGAAAAAAATAGGAATAGGAATGGTGATTGTAGATTTTAAAATGCACACTGGATAATGGTTGGTGATATAAGAGATAAAGGAGTTAAAAAGGTTTTTTTTTTTCATTTTAGATTAAATTAATCTTGAGACCCTTTAAATGTTGATGCCAGGAAGGTCACAGGAAGGAAAAGTTGAAGGTGTGCGCTAATGAGATGGGACATCCCGTATGGTACAGTCTGTGAGAATGCAGGACAGTGCACATCTAGTGCGGTTGCTGTCAGGAAATGGTTTGCAGGGATTACATTTTTCCCTGTGAAGTAGGACGATAACTTCATTTCAACTGAAAAGTAAGATCTGGGTAATGGAGAGTAGAGACGTAGTTGGCCATATCTCATGGGAAAGTGCTTTAGCAGTATTGACTGATGCTACTGAGGACTGCAGTCATGTGTACCATAGTGGGTGTTACTGTGGGATAGACGAGCTAGTGATGTCATAGATCCTAAATACAGAGACCTGGGAAATAAACCCAGTAACATTGCCAATATCAGTAACATTGCCCTCCATTTGGAATGTAGGCACTTGAGAAACACCTGATGGTTTCTAGCCAGTGAGACAGCCAAATAGTCTTAATTTCCCCACAAGACTAGATGGTATTTCTCATTCTGTTCTGCTACAAAAAGCCAAGAATGATTTCCTCTCCCAGCTGCCTAGTGCTGACAGCCTGAAGTATTTTCTTATAGTCATATGACTGGTAACACCATTACTCCAGACAGGAATTTGTGCCATCAAATTAGACAAGGAAGGTCATTGTGCTAATCCTGAACTGGGATGGGAGTGGAGCAAGATACAACTGGCAAGCTGATATTTGTCATGTGCCATGCAAGGGCATGTGACAAGGTAGTGGCCCCAGCTTAATTTAAAACAAGAACTTATAATGTCTGGTTTTTACCAGATGTGGGAGGAGAAGAAGTTGTGCACCATGAATTATCATAGGTGTAACTGTTAGAATTTCAGAGTAGCACAGGTGGCCCTGTGTGTGTTCTCTCTCTCTCTCTCTGTCTCTCTCTCTGTCTCTCTCTCTCTCTCTCTCTCTCTCTCTCTCTCTCTCTCTCTCTCTGTGTGTGTGTATTTGTGTGTTAAGCGTGCATACCTTGGCAACTTCAGGATCATGTTGTAAGTCAGATTGCAGGGGGAACATTGATCACACGATGAGCAGAAGAAAACATATGAGAGCCAAGAGAACAAGTTAAAGGAAGTAGAGCAGGCATCACTAATCAAAGAGGCGAGCTGATAACCATCAGATAATGCCCATGTGGTAAACACATTGTTGCTGGGTTAAGTACTAAGTGTGTTCCCTTGGGTGTGTTTTAAAGAAAGTGAGTAATTTTTCCTTAGTGTGTTGTTAGGAAATATAATTGGTAATATAGCACAAATTAATTATTTTGGTGGAAAATTCAGGATGCACTTTAATACAGATTTCCCATGCTTTTTTAAAGTGTCAAATATTTCAAAGTGACACAAACTCATATTTGATTATCAGGATTTTAGACATTTAACTGAGTAATTGACTCAAGTTAAATGATGGGAAAATTACTGGCTGGTCCTAGCAATAATGATGTCAATAATAATTATTTGAGCTAGTGTTACAAAGCACTTTATATGCATCTTATCAGTTAAGCTGTAAAGCTGGCACTGTTATTTATGAAATTTAGTTCAGTGATGTATATTTAGGAAACAAGGTGACTGAGTCTCAACAAGGTATAGTTCACTGGAGTCTGTTTCTCAGCTTTGCACCATCCAGCAACTTAATTTACTCTTTGACTGTACTGTCTCCATGCCTCAGTTACACCTGTATGAAATAAGAATGACTGATAACATTAATCTCTCTGGGGTTTAAAGATAAATTATTATGTGGAAAATTGGGATAGTGCTGTTAAATATATAGGAAACAATCGAGCAAATACTGGTTATTCTCATTGGCAGAGCAGATTGTTATGGGTGTTGGTTCCAGGTTAGTAACACTATTTGGGGGAGGTTATGTAGCCTTTATGAACCTTGCTGGAGGAAATAAGTCACTGTAGGTAGGTGTTGAGAGTTCATAGCCCTTTCTGATTTCAGTTTATTCTCTCTGGCTGATGCTTTTGGTTAAAGATGTGATCTCTTTGCTTTCTGATTGCCAGCCTCCCTTGCCATTATAAACTTGATGAACTCTATCTCTGAAACCACAAGCCCAAATGAATTCTTCTTCCACTTTATATCTTACTTGGGAATATAATTGACAAGAAAAGAAAAGATATGTGGGCAACTTCTATACTGGGAATATATTTTAAAATCATGTCCGATAAAAAAATAAAAAAAAAAAACTAGACAAAAGACAGCACTCTATATCATTTCAATAAATTTAAATATAGAAAAAAATTAAAATTGATCTGTAATGACACAGTTTATTGGGATGAGATTTTTTTCTTAGTTTTAGATTTTATTTATTTTTTATTTACATGTAATGTGTGTTAGTTGTCTGTGTGTTGGTATGTTCATATAAGTGTGGATGCCCTCCGAGGTCCAGGAAAGGTACTGACTTTCCTGGAACTGGAGTTTTAGGTGGTGGTGAGCTATCCCATGGTTGACTACAAGAGCAGACAGCACTGAAGCTCTGAGCCGTCTTTCCATCCCCAAGAAAGACTTTTGACAGTGATGGTTTCATGAATGTATACATATATTAGAGACTAACAAATAATATACTTCAATGTATGTGGTTTATTATACTTTATGCTTTGACATATTTTTAAATCATTTATCTTAATATCCAATGTTAATTCTTTTTCTTTAAGGACATTTTGGATATTATAACTGACTACTGAAATTATATTGACGCCGAAAAAGCGACAAAGCTTTACTTATATATACATGGCTGCCCACCACCCACTCAATTCCACAAACCTGTTGCTACTTTAATAAGTGTCATTGAATGTGTATATTAATTTGGGAAGAATACATTGTTGTGGCATGGACTATGGCCTTCTCTCCCGTATTGAGGTTGTTTTTAATACCTTTCAAGTGCTTTGCAATTCAGTCCTTGGATATTGGGTGTATAAACCATATACAGTAGATAAGAAGAACCTGCCTGCCTAAGACATGAGCTATTGCAAAGGCTGCATCAGATATCCAGGACACCTACCAAAATTAGTGATTTACTCCTAGGAATCATAGTTCAGGGAAATAAAGTTTAACCTTGAGTTCTTTATATCACCTGCTTGTTTTTTTATAAGATGAATTTTGAAGTTTAGTCTGTTACCTTAACATAACTACAAATAGATTATCATGCCATGTGGGTATCTGAGCCTGGTAGAGGGACAGGAAGAGCATGAAGTACAAGGTGAGGTAACAGTAATTGGAAGGTAGAAGGTTAAGAAAAGCTTGCAAGGCAAAAGTTTAAAAACAAGTTCAGTCAGGCAGTGAAATCACATGTCTTTAATCCTAGCCCTTAGGAGGCAGAGGCAGGTGGATTTCTGAGTTCAAGGTCAGCCTGGTCTACAGAGTGAATTCCATGGCATCCAGGGCTACACAGAGAAATCCTGTCTTTAGAAACAAGCTCAGTGTTTTATAACTTTCTTACATTCAACATCCATATCATAGGGGTGATACATATAGAAGGAAATAGTATTTAGATTTGACATCAAGAAGATAGAATGAGCTTAGAGATAAAGATCTCATAGTCAAGAATATTTTTATTGCTATATCTATTAGACTCTAAGCAAAGTTTTCATTAAAAACTAAGAAAATAATTGGGAAAGATAAAAAATAGCTTCGAGAAGTTTTGAGTAGAAGAGGAGGACGAAAGTCTCAGGAAGATTATGCAAAAAAATACAAAACATGGCTATCCTTGGAGCAAATCAGAATCTAGCAGGAAATCATGGAAGGGGCCAACAATGCCCACTATTTTTATAAAGTTGTAAAAATAGATCCACATTATCTAGACAATGCCTGCATTTCTTGCCTCGTAGAGGAAAAAAGGAGTATAGAAAGAAGACTTTTGCTTTGAAAGTTATAGGTGACATTTTCCTGCAAGGTGAAGAAAACATCACACTCACATCCAATGTACTCTTTGATAAATTTTCTTTGAAAACTGGGGCTCAGGTTAAAATAGTTCTCATGTGTAATGCTGGCTTTGTTAAAAAAAAAAGGAGTCTGTTCAAAAGTTTTTTTTTTTAAACATTTGGCTATTATAGAAGTCTATAGGAATCTGAGTTAACAAATTTAAAAAAAAAAGAGAAAAACAAAAGGGATAAATATAATTATTCTAGGATCTGTTCTCCTGCTAGGGTTAAGTAAATGTGAAAAAGACATAAAGGGTTTAAATTGTATTTTGAAATTTAAGGTCCCAATCACAATGTGTGATTGGAAATCAAAGTAAGTTTGATACCAAGTTCTAATACCACAGAGTGGTGGTCAGTGTCCCATGTTATTATTGGGACTCCTCCCCTACTACAAGTATCATGTGAGGAATCTTCAGCCAAGAAAATTTACATGAAGTTCTTGGAGCTTAGGAATATTAACTAAGATTTAGCCAAGTCTAGCCTCCACCTGCCCATCATAAAGCCATCTATTTTTCACCTTTATCTCCACATCAAGTTCAAACTTTTCCTTTAGACTCAAGTTTATGTTCAAAGGAAGTAGCTGTCTGTGACCTCCTGATAATACATTGACTGAGTTCTTCAAGAAGAAGCCTCACTATTAATCTTTGTGTGTGTTGGGGGGGGGGACAAAGGATACACAATATTTATTATCTTTGAAAGGTCTACAATGGTTAGACTTTGTGATGGTTAATATTCCCATCTTGACAAAGTCTCCTTGGTGACATGCCTCTTGGCCATGCTTGGGAAGGATTTTAATATACTAGGTTAAGTTGACATGGGAGGGACCTCTTTAACTGTGGGCCATACCATTTTGTAGGCTGGGGTCCTTCAGTGAATGAAAAGGAGAAGGTAAGCAGAGCATGAACATTCATAGTTGTCTGCTTCCTGACTGGGAACACAGTGTTACCATATCCTCAAGCTTTTGCCTCCTTTATTTCCTGACATGGTGGACTGTATCTTTGAACTATGACCTCCAAATACACCTGTCTTTCATTAAGTTGATCTTGTTGGATATTTTATTGGCACCATGGAAAGCTAATAAGATGACATTATCTTTAAAAATATGACTTGCTCTTCGTATTGGACTGTATTGATTTTGAAATGGTTTTCCAAGGGACGCTCTGAAGGTAGATTATAAATGTATCAGCCAAAGACTTCATGCCAATGTATCACTTACCTATTAACATTCATTAAATGGAAATCCCTTTCATTAAGTTTCTCTGGCCTATTAGCAAAGTCCATGCAGAACATCTTGTCAAGGTGCCTCCATCTGCACCTTCATCTGTAGCTCCTTAGCGAGCAGGATATATACAAACGATGAACTCGTTTGCTAGTATTGAGATGCAAGTGGAAACTCTGCTCTGGAGTTAGTGCAGGGTCTTTGTATTCAGAGATTTTAGACTAGTGATGAGATAAAAAAAGACATAGTAAGTTTGTAGAAACATAGTATATACATCTATCATGCAGCCTTATATAAATAAACTATACAAACCTAAGGTCAGGCCAAAGTAATGGATGAAAATGCGATGAGACAATGCGTACAGCAGTTATGTGAAACAAAAGTGTTTTACCAAATCTTTAGCTAAATATCCCAGGTGAAATGGAGGCTTGAATATAAAGCTTAGTATGGTTAGATATGATTTGAGATAGCTGTTTCTCCCAGTAAATCATAAAGCAGAGAACACGCTCATTTTCTTTGTTTAAAGAAAAAAAGTAAAATTCTAGGAAATGATAGGTTCACACATAAATTGTGCTACCAAATTATAATACATTCTTTTGTGTTTCTGTGTTTATCCTACATAACATGCCATAAATCTTGTCTTTTGAATCATAAGTATAATAAACATTTTTTGCCCCTGAAATCTTCTAATTTTTGTAACTGGCAGTCCAGAAATGGCCATTTTACAATGGACAAGCTGAGAATCTGACAGTTGTTCAGCTCATAAGGTTAGATGTCTCTGCAGTTCCATTATAGTATTTAAGCATAGAGGGTTCTTGGAGAAATGCTGATATTCTGTCAGTATTGGAGGTCCAAAGAAGCTGGCCATAAATCAGCAACGGAATGCAAAACTGGCAGCAGCAGGGTTGATGAATTTGCCTTCAAGAGTGAAGGCAAGTAGAGAAAAAGCAAAATTTCTTTCATTTCCCATTTGTTTTTTTATTTGCTTATTTATTTATGTTTTTGCTATTGGGAAGTGCCTCCCAAACTTAGGATGTTTCCTCCCATTTTGAATCATCTTATCAAGAAAATCCAGATGCCATATGGATTGCCTTTTAGTTGATTCCTGGTCTAGTCAACTTGATAACCAGTATTCACCAACACCTTCAGACAGAATGAGTAGTTTGGAATAGTTGAATTTGAATGATTTCAAGAATATAGAATGGCCCTTGCTCTCTCTCTCTCTCTCTCTCTCTCTCTCTCTCTCTCTCTATATATATATATATATATATATATATAATTTCTAGAATATATATATATATATATAATTTCTAGAAAATGGGTTAGTTTGGATATCAAAGACATGATACTATCTGAGCTTTTAAGCTTTTTCTAAGAACTGTATAATCCTTGGAAAATCGGTCTATCCATTTTTTCAAAAAGATATAAAAAACATTCTATACAGAAAATCAAAATGTATTTGTTATAAGAACATGATGGCAGAAAAAAAACCCCAAATTTAATGAAAGCTATAGGTCACCAGGAGCAGCAAAACATGTTCACCCTCCTCCTCTGTCGTGTTGCAGTCTTTGTTTAGATCCCATGCACACCATATACAAGGCTGTGAAAAGATGATATAATTGTTGATGGCCAAGAGGATGTCAAGGATGCTGAAAAGACACTGTCATTATAAATCAATCGTTGGAATGCAGCTTTCATTCTGATCTATATTTCTGGATTCTCGGCCCTTTGTTTATTTTCTTTGATCCAGCCCAATTAGAATTGTAATCTACCAGTGTCCACAGTAGAGTATCAGACCCATTTGGCAATCTTTAGAAAGTCTGCCATGTTCTCACCTGACCATTCTTATATACCTTTTCAACATTTTGTTTTTAGTATGTTTGGCACTATCAATCTGATGTTCCTGCTACAAGTTCATGACTTCCTACTTAATTTTTAGATTCAACCCTGAATTCCTACTTAACTTTTAGACTAAACTCTGACTTCCTATTTAACTTGAAGACTCAAATAAGGATAGGAACATTATTGTACATAGTTCTATTTTTAAATCACATCTTTAGTTCTTGACCTACCTATAGTCACTGTTTTTATTTCTGTATTTTTCCCCTCTTCTCTTGGATTTGATTCTGCACATCCATTGAGATGCAGTGTAGTTCCTGTTTTTAGATATAAACATACATCAGTGCATGAATATGCTTTCTTATTGCCAGTAAAGAGAAGAAAAGTAAACTTATCTCTACAATTCTGCCTATTTACTTGAGATGGATTGCATAAAAAAAAGGACAAATTATGAGGAGAAAAACAAACTCAAGTTCTTATAGATAGGGGACTGGAATTCATAAATCTCAAGGAGGTGGCTTCAGGTTTAAATGCCATCTGTAACAGAGCCAAAGAAATATGGGGAGGCTAAGATGGCGAATGTCCTAGTTATTGTCCTAGTGCTGTGATGAAACACTACGAACATGGTGACTCATAAAATGAAGCATCTACTTGAGGGCTTTCTTACAGTTCCAGAGAGTATGTCCATGATCTTAATGGCAGGAAGCATGGCAACAGATAGAGGCCTGGTGCTGGAGCAGTAGCTGGGAGCTTACATACTGATCCACAAACAGCCAACAAAGAGAAAGCCTTGGCCTGGTATGGACTTCTGAAACCTTAAGTTTCACCTTCCCCCCCACCAGTGGCATGCCTCCTCCAACAAGGCCACACATGCTTCCCAAACTCTTTTACTGACTGGGGGACCAAAGATTCAAGCATATTAGCCTATGTGAGCCATTCTCATCAAATCAACATAGGGAGCTAATCTGGAAATATGGTAGCCAGGGAAGGGTTCATTCTGCAGATTTTAGTTGGTATCATATCTATGATGTGAGTGTTATATTACTTTAATACTGGCCTTGTATGCCATCGTACTGGAACAGAGAGGAAGACATCTTTACAATGGAGATTTTTTTTTTTTTTTTGTGGATGGGTTCTTTCATGTATGTTTATCTCCATTCTGTTTTCAAATCATCTCCTGTGCCTGCATTTTCTCTCGATAATCATCTTAAAATAATCCTTCTACCAACAAGGTATATTTTGGGGTGGCATTTTCTGATCTCTTACCGTTGTATTTTAGTATGGCACAATCTAGTCTCCTACATCAGAGAAGATCCATTGCTTGATTCCTGAGAAATAAGAACATTTTATGTTCTGTTGGCTTTACTAATTTCTTATATTTTCATCTAGTTGTCCTGATTATATAGTAAACAGTTAGAAGGTGGAGCTGCTTTGAGAGTCTTACATTAGACAAGTTAGTTAATAAGGGGGTCATATGAAATAAGAAAACATCATCAAGTTGCAAAGTTTAGGGAAATGAGCCAGAGTCAGACGGTGTTGGTCAGAGATGGTTTCCAAAGAACCTAATAGAATTTTGTAAGGGTTTTTGTCTTGTCTCTCTCTAATGAACCAGAAGAGTAGGTATGGGAAGAAAAAAAATCCAAGTATTATATGGTCAACTGTGTCATTTAGTGAAAATAGCCCAGGGAAATTGAAACCAGGAATCCTGCATGGGCCCTTTAGTTATGTTGTGTTGACCTGGAGCATGTCATATTTTCTTTTATTTCTCAGAATTCCTGTAATTATTAATAGTGGAGATCATCCAAGGACAAAGAATATGTGGTTCTTCTGGACAGGGACTAGGTTCCATAAATAAAATATCTTCCTAATTTCCCTTTCTTCCATCATCAGTCCATGTCTGCTACCCAAAGCAGCAAGGTACCCACATTAAGAACATTACAGTTTTACCAAAATTCTGGACTAAATGTAGTATTAATTTAAATTCCCCAGGAGACTTTGAAGAGATTATGCAACCTCTGTCATCTTCTCAGAAGAGTTCACAATGATGTCAGAAAAGCTGCCTCCATCTTCATGGCTGTTTCTCTTTCAAAGGTGACCTGAATAGGTGGTTGTTTTCTTGATTGATTGGAGTCTTTACTAATTTTGTTTTAAACATTTATTTACTTGCTTTGTATATGAGCATACACACTATAATATGTGAGTGGAGGAGGACCAAAGATCACTTAAGGGAGTTGGTTCTCTCCTACAGTGGGAGTTTCAGGGATCAAACTCATGTCACTAGACTTACAGTATTCATCTTTACCCACTAGACCATTTCACTTGTGATTACATTACATTCTTTATTTTCAGGAAAAGACTAGGCAGTTTGATGGTGGGGGGGGGGGGTACACTCTAAGATCCCACTACATGTCATGTCTGATGCCTACAATACTCTGAACTCTACAGCAGTTTTTAAAGCTATTCACACCTATAATAAAGTTTGATTCCTAAATTAGATACCATAATAGAGTGACAGTAAGTAATAATAGAATGGAATATTATAGAGAGTGATGTGACTGTGGTTGCTACCCTAAGGGTCACAGGACAGGTGGTGCAGACAGTGTGGGTATGCAGACAAAGAGATGTTTTACCCTCCAGGCCAGCCAGAGAGGATGCTTGTGAGATTTCATCTTCCTACTCAGAATGGCAACTTGAAACTTAAGAACTGTTTATTTCTGGAATTTCCATTAATATTTTCACACCAGGGTTGACTAAGTAACTGCAACCACAGAATCAAAAATTTCAGATGAGAGGGTGTTACTGTAATTCTGGTACTGTTTTAGGGCTTAAGTATGTAAACAGTGAACTCCCTGAAGTTCACATAGACTACTTAGAGCTATTTAGTCATCAGAGCTCATTGGAAAATTGAGCCAGCTTACCTTGTTTATTTGAACTATATGTCCCTCGGCAGCTTGGTAAAATTTATGAAGCACTTGTGCTCTCATTAATAAGCTATTGTTTTTAGTTCTAGACACCCTCTCAAAGTATTCATTGTGAGGTTGAGGCTAGGACATTAGGCCATATTTTCTCCTGGCCAAGTACCTCTGAGGCAGGCTGTACCAACAGGGGGAGCTAGAGGAGAGATGGCAGGGTCAAAAGGAAAAGACATTTTTCTCCTTATTAGCTTTCTGTTTGGGCAGTATTTCCCCATAGCAATAATAGTATCTTATATATCTGCAGCCATTTTGCTGTTTTACCTACTCTTGAATAACCGGCTTTACTCTCTTTAGAGGCATAACCACCAGCCAAGCACTCTTCCTCAGAAGCTTGAGTTTAGAAACATGGGACATTTCTTATAGTCTTCTTTTTTTTTTATTTTAAATTATTTATTCACTTTATATACCAACCACAGTTCCCCTCATTTCTCCCCTCCCACTCCCCCTCTGACTTTCCTCCCAAACCACCTACCTCATCCACCCCTCAGAAAGGGTAAGGCTACCCATGGGGGTGTCAATAAAACTTGGCACATTAAGTTGAGACATGACCAAGCCCCTTACCCCGGAATCAAAGCTGAAAAAGGCACCCTCCCACAAGGTAATGGGCTCCAAAAAGCCAACTCAAGCACCAGGGATAGATCCTAGTCCCACTGCCAGGGATTCCACAAACAAACAAGGCTATACAACTGTCAACATGCAGAGAGCCTAGTTTGGTCCCATGCAGCCTTCCCAGCTGTCCATCTAGAGTCCATGAGTGCCCATGAGCTCAGATTAGCTATCTGTGGGTTTCTCCATCATAATCTTGACCCCACTTGCTTATTTAATTCCTCCTCTTTCTCTCTTTGATTGGACTCTGGGAGGTTGGCCTGGTGCTTTGGTATGGATGTCTGTATCTGCTTCATCAGTAACTTCATTCAGTAACTGAATGAAGGCTTTATAATGACAGCTAAGATAATCACAAGTCTGATTAGAGGAGAAGGCCAGTTTAGGCACCCTCTCCACCATTCTTAAGAGTCTTAGCTGGGGTCATCCTTGTGAATTCTTGGGAATTTCCTTAGCACCTCTTGTAAGTTTGAAAGCATTCCAACTTCTCTCCTTTGTTCCCCAGAGTGTGGCTATGTTCTGTGAGTGTTTTTTCTATGACATCTTCATGCAGTGATGGACAAACTAGTTTCTATATTGCCTATGGTTACTTTTGTCCCAGAAAAAGAGTGAAATACTTGACATCATATTACTATAAAGCTAAAAATATGTATCATAGTTAGTTTTGTGCAAAATATTTGAGAATATTGAGTTAAGTGATATAGACTTTAAAAATTATTTTTTTCAGAGATGAGAATCAAACCCACTTAGGCAAGCACTTTACCACAAAATTACAGCTCAACCTTGCTTTGAACTTTTTAATTAGCAAATATATTAGTATAAATTGCCTGGATATTGAATTTCCTGTATTTAAATAACTGATATGATGTATGCCTTCCCTATTGAATCCTGAATGATACCAAAACTGGCTCTATCAATGGTCTTAGGTAATAGACACACCAAAATATGGTTGGGGGATTGGTTTTGTCATGTTCTTGGTGTAAATTCAATATTGAAATTCAGTGCTAGCAATGCACGATATCAAACACTGTCTTGTTTGATGGATGATGATGAAATGCTAAAACTAAGTGTCTAAGAAGCTGCTGAACTTGACTATGAAGGGAATGAGAGTGGATACTTGTACTTTGGTGTAGGGTAGATTTTGCAGTTACACTGTATGTCTTGTAGCAAGGAAGCAGTAAACACCACACTCACAGAATTCTCATGGCTTCCCTAAATGGGTGTATGGGTCTGTGTGTGTGTATGTGTGTGTAGCCACAAGGATAACACTGCTAAAAATTTAATTGGACAGGTTATATAATTACAGCAAAAATTCAATTCATAACTATTCCAGATAACTCATGTACAGAGGCTATCTGACTCAGGAAGTAACATCACCCTACTAGTCCAGGGGGATATATGAAGCCTTTCTGTTGCTTTTAGTTGCATAAAATACAATATACACAATAACAACAAAATCTCTAAGGACTAATAATATTAAATGATATAAGCAAAATAAAATATAAATATAAATTAGTGTTTAATCAGTGGGGAGTCATGAAAGTTCCTGATTTTGAGCACCTCTGTGAGACAAGTGCATCAGCTTTAGTATGAAATACTTCCAATTTCTAGATTTATAAAACCATGGCTAATGATAGTACTGCTATGTTTTCTTTCTTTTTATCCCAAATTCTTATCATCAAAAGGATGCTAAGTTTCAGTTAGAGATTATGGAGATAAAGATATAATTGTTTTTTATGTTCTGTGAGTTCACTGATCTTCAAAATTAAACCCATGTATCCTAATTTAAGAATCCATGTTTTAGCCATCCACAAGTCTCAAGGATTGAAAAGTTTGCTGAATGAGTAAAAATTAATAAGGACCAAGGTTGTAGACCATATAGAAGTTGTCTTTAAACTCTTGTTCTCTTTCTAACATTTTTCAAATCAGAATCTCTTTATCATGAACACAGGCTGTGGTCTACCTCCTCTGGGTATGTATCTCTCTAGTTCCCAGACCTTATGTTATCAAAGAAATTCTGGTATTCTCTACTAATGTACTTTATAGTAGCGTACTTCTCCATGAAAACACCATGGCACTGGTGCTATTTGTCTTAATGCATTCTTCAACTAGACTACAAGCTGTTGGATATTACAGAACATGGCCTCTTCTCCAATGCTGTATTTCTAGCACAGAGGCAGCCACATTTGTGAATAAAGAAGTGAATGGACAGTTGAATTCTAAGACAAAATTCATTTCTTTTTCTTATTTAGAGTCAAAGTATTAAAAACATATGGACATGATGGATATAGAAAATATAAATGAACAGTATAATTCTGTACATCATTGGAAACAAAATTCAATTCAATGTAGACCCTGTTACCGACATTGGTGTAATACATATTTCACCTATTGTGTAGACATTGGTTCCCTACACAGGACTTCTTCCATTGTTTTCTTTACAAACAAAATAGTTATTTTACATGACAAGTGTAGTTATATGGACATCAGTGATTGGAAGGTTGGAAGGCTGTATCTCTCCTTAGCTGTGGGCTTGAATATTAGTGAGTATCAAACTTTTCTAATTGTCACAGTTTCCTTTGACATTGCTATGCTTGGGATTGGGCATGTGATACATTTATGGACAGTGAAATGTCTAGGAAAGAACAAAGGATTTCCATGAGATACAACAATCCTCCCTTTAGATATGGTGGCATGAGAGCTGACGTTTAGACACAGAGTCATAATGAGAATGGCAGGTACACTGAGTAGGGCAGTGTGGAAAATGGGTCATTGTTGATGTCAAGAGGCTGTGTGAAGCAACTGTTAGACCCGTTTTACAACAACAGATGTCTTTCCTGTTAAAGACAATTTGGAGGTGGGTCTTGGCTTTTTAGATACATTCTTAAAACTTGATTCTTTTTCTTAACATCTGACACTTAATGCCTTACCTTCACATGTAAAGAATACCTTTGCTAATGCCCAGGCATAGATGTGGCAGGGAGTGTTTTCTCTTGAGATCCTGACGCTGGGCATTAACAGAAGTTCACCACAGTCTGCAGAAATCCTTTTAGAGACCCAACATTCTAGCAGACTAATTTAGAGAATGGGTAGGGTGCCAGCCATTTAGGAAGCTCATCAAATGAGCACATTTAAATCTGGCTGATATGCATGTAAGCTTGAGTAGGTAGACTAATCCCCTGAACACCTTTTCTGAAACCCAAGTATGCTTCTGGCAGGCGCCCTTCTGCAGCATGCTATGTGTTACCATGTTATGAAACTGGCTTTGACATTTGGATGCCTACCACTTGGTGAGTGGTTAGTTATAAAATGCTATTGGTTCAACAGATTATACTTCTGGAATACAGCCTGGACTTCTGGGATCTTTTTAGTGGCTGGCTTATTTGTATTTCCAAGGCCATTTTTTCAACAAGCCAACACAATCAAATTACATGCAGCTTTGAAGACACTCTACCTTACAGTTTGACATTTTAATTAGGACTTTAAAGAGATAATAATCACTGCCCACAACTTCCCTAATGTTACCTAGAAATGGGTCAGCTAATTAGGATCCCAGAAAAACCACCACATTCATTTCTTTTTAATTGTTTTTCCAAACGTCCATCACCACATCACTTGGCTTCATCTCAGACCAAATCAAACAAACAGCAGGGAAGGGTTCAGTCTCTCCAGCCGTCAGAAAAGTCCAAGGGCAAAAATAAGGAAGCCAGTTTGTGTCTGGCATCTGAAAAATTTTGTTTCAGCCAGTCTTAGAACTTTTTCTTTCATTTCCAGATTGCTTTCAAAGGAAAGCTACCCCAGTTCATTGAATTAGGACAGGCTCAAGAAAAACCATTAATCTCTTGTTCACCTGGTCCCTTTGATTCCTGTATCTATATTTCATTTTTCTGTCATTGTCCCAGGGTAGTGTTGTCGATGGGCTATCCTACTAAGTAATTTTTGTAGCGCTCTCTTTTAATACGTGTATTCAATTCTTACTAAGTGCATTTTTACAAGGTGGAAAGAAAAATGAGTCCATTTATAACTGAGGAACCAAGGGGCTCAGGATGTGATTGCGATTCAAGAGATGAATTCTGTTCTCTCAGACAGATTGTATGTAACAGGATGCTCATGACCTCCTTAAGCCTTACTCTGTCTTGCCTATGCCTTGGTTGAATATACAGAAACAGAAATATGGCAAATGCCTGCATTGTTCATCTAATGCTCTGATGTGTTTTGACACATTCAGAGGGAAAGGTGGTTAGTGCTTCCCAGAAAGGGTTTAAAGACTGGAATAATATGCAACTCTGCCATAGAGCAGGTCAGACTCAGTTTTGAACAGGTTGGCATGCCCCTCAACCTCCAGGAAGATGATCAGCTGTGACAGATATGTTATTTGCAGATAGCCAAGAGCTACACACTTGGCCTAGTTAATACTGTTGGGCTGTTGGTGGTTAATTTGGAAGAGGTCCTCAACCTGTGTCTTTGATGATTACTTCCTTTTCAACATCCTGCTAAGTGCATGCACTTCTTTTTGGCTCTCAGAAGCAGGTATTCCAGGAAGCAAATAAGATAATAAAGGACCCCTAACTTGTTCAAGCCCTTGGAATTCTCTGGCAAGAGCTCTTGTGATGTATTGATATGATTATGTTTATAAGAGCTCACACTATAAGACAATCTAACAATAATCAACAATGACCCCTGTATTTCCACAGCTGCTTTTGTACTTCCAATTTCACATTATTTTTCTTCTAGAAGGATTCCCAAGTTGCCTAAGTGAGGCCCAGAAACCCAAATCTTTCTTATTCTTTATGTAAGTACTTTATTTAGGGATGGAGGTTCTAGATTGGGAAAGTGTCTGTGTAGGCTCAAAGTAGTTGTGTGTGTGCCAAGAGTGTCTGTGAAGGGGGCAGAAGGGGGTGAGCTTTTATATTCCCATATCTTTGTTTCTGTAAAATATATCCAACTTTTCAATGTTTCTCTTGTCTTAAAGGTTGAATAAATTAAGATGTATAGCACTCAGGACATAGATTTGCCTAGTAAACCATCAGTGAATGGTTGCTTTAACAATAGCCAACATTATGTTTATTTCCCCCCACATTTTCAGTCTGGTGTACCTCCTTTTCTATCACTCTTTATTCAAAGGACCTTCTTGTTTCTCTGAGAATGGCTCTATTCCCAAGATGATCATTTGATTTTTGCCCTCCTATTAAAAAGATTTCTTTCATAATTTATAGCTTAATAAATTTCTTCATGATGGATCACTAGAAGGTGATGATCACAGTGCCTCACACTGACAGCATAGAAGAGTATAGGCTCAGAGAGATGTTCCATCATCAGCTAGTGAGATGTCAACTCTCACATCACTTTTTATTTGGGAAGAAAAGAGATGATAGATGGTACTGTCTTTGCAGGGGCCTTGTGAAGAATGTGTGTGGATAGCATAGATCACAGAATCTAGACTTGACTATGTACTCACTCAGAGGATGGTTGGTATTATTTTGATCAGGTTAACCTTGATGGCGAAGTGTTTGACCCTCAAGGAAGACATCTGTAAAAGGAATGGAGATGAGTTTTTGTTAGCTAGAAAAAGATCCAGAACCATGATGACTTGTAAGTTGTTTCATGCCTCTGGTAGAATGAACTCATCTATACTTATGTTTCCTATGATGTGGAAGGAAAAAAAAAATGAAAAAGACAAATATTATTCTGTTATACTTAAGAACTGTTGTATTTTAACTCATAAGCTATCATTATAGAGTTTCACTAGAGTTCTAATAAAATTCCTAAAAACTACTAATGGATGCTAGTGCCTACTACTATTTGATAAAAATGCTAACAGAAATTCTATATTTATTTGTTCAACTTAATATAGGATTTCTTTTTTTTAATTTTTATGCAATATATTTTTATTGTATTCTTTATTTTATTTATTTACATATCAATCCCAGTTCCCTGTCCCTCCCTCCCTTCTTCCTTTCCTCCCTCGCTCCCTCTTTCCCTGTCTCTCCCCTCACATGCACCCTGATCACCCTCCCCTCCCATCCCCCCCGCACTCCACATATAGGGTGATGCCATCCAGGAGGGGTCATCTAAATCTGTCAAGTCATTTGAAGTAGGAACTAGGACTTCTCTCCTGTCTCTATGTTAAGGAAGTATCCCTCCATGGGTGATGTGCCTGCAAGGTCCTTTTGTGCACCAGGAATACATCCTGGTTCCACTGTCTGAGGTCCCTTAGACTGCTGCTCAGGCCTTCTAGCTGAGACCCATGTTCAGGGGTTCTGAGTCAGTCCCATGCTGGATTCCAAGCTATCAGTCTGGGGGCCCATTAGCTCATCCTTGTTCTGGTCTGCTGTCTCTATGTGTTTCTGCAGCATGGTCTTGTCCTCCCTCTCTGCATATGGATTGTACTTTGGCTCAGTGTTTAGTTGTGGGTGTTTACTTCTGTTTCCAACAGGTAGTAGATGAGGGCTCCATGATGGTGGATAAGTTAGTTGTTGATCTCACTATCAGGGAAGGGCATTTACGGTAGCCTTTCCACAGCTGCTCAAATTGTTAGTTGGCGGCAGTCTTGTAGGTCTCTGGACATTTCTTTAGGTTCAGTTTTCTCTTCAATCCTATAATGGCTCCCTCTTTTATGTTCTCTCTCTCTCTCTCTCTCTCTCTCTCTCTCTCTCTCTCTCTCTCTCTCTTTCTCTCTCCCTCTTTCTCTTTTCTGAATTCTATTTCTCCCCTGAGTCAATCTTCCTAGTCCCACGTGCTTTCCTCTCCTCCCCTTCTCTTTCTCCTAGTTCCCTCTCCACTCCCTGCCCCCCCCACTCCCCATGTGCTCTGGAGAATTTGTCCCTTCCCTCTTCTGTGAGGGACCTTATATGAATCTCAGAGAATCCACCTTGTATCCTAGTTCCTCTGGCGGTTTGAATTATAGGCTTGTGATCCCTTGTTCTAGGTTTAAAATCCATATATGAGTGAGTACATACCATGTTCTTCTTTTTGTGACTGGGTTACCTCATTCAGGATGGTTTCTTCAAGTTCCATCCACTTGCCAGTGAATTTCAAGATTATATTGTTTTTTGTTTTTGTTTTTTTTTTTTCTGCAGAGTAGTATTCCATTGTGTAGATCTGCCACATTTTCTTTATCCATTCTTCAGTTGAGGGGTATCTAGGTTGCTTCCAGGTTCTTGCTATTACAAATAATGCTGCTACGAACATAGTTGAACAGATGTCTTTGTTGCATGGATGTGGATCATTTGGGTATATGCCTAAGAGGGGGATTGCTGGGTCCTGTGGTAGACTAATTTCCACTTTCCTGAGGAACTGCCATACTGATTTCCAAAATGGCTGTACAAGTTTGCACTCGACCAGCAGTGGAGGAGTGTTCCCCTTTCTCCACATCCTCTCCAACATAAGCTGTCATTGATGTTTCTAATTTTAGCCATTATGGAAGGAATAAGATGGTATCTCAAAATTTTTTGACTTGCATTTCTCTGATAGCTAAAGATATTGAGTACTTTCTTAAGTGTCTTTCAGCCTTTTTGATTTCCTATATTGAGAATTCTCTCTTCAGTTAATAGGGTTATTTGGTGTTTTGGTGACTAGTTTCTTGAGTTCTTTGTATATTTTGGAGATCAGCCCTTTGTCGGATGTAGGATTGGTGAAAATCTTTTCCCAGTCTGTGGGCTTCTGTTTGGTCTTGTCCACTGTGTCCTTTGCCTTACAGAAGCTTCTAAGTTTGAGGAGGTCCCATTCATTAATTGTCAACCTCAGTGTATGTGCTACTGGAGTCATGTTCAGGAAGTGGTCTCCTATACCAATTTGTTCAAGGGTACCTCTCACTTTCTCTTCTAAGAGGTCTAGTGTGGCTGGATTTATGTTCAGGTCTTTGATCCATTTGGACTTGAGTTATGTGTGTGGCAATGGACATGGGTCTATCTGCGGTCCTCTACACACCATCATCCAATTGTGCCAGCACCATTTTTTGAAGATGCTTTCCTCCCCCCATTGTATACTTTTAGCTCTTTTGTCATAAATCAGGTATTTGTAGGTTGTGTGAGTTAATATCAAGATTTTTGATTTAATTCCATTGGTTTACTTGTCTATTTTTGTGCCAATACCAGGCCTTTTCAGGACTATAGGTCTGTAGTAGAGCTTAAAGTCAGGGATGCTGGTGCCTCCCGAAGTTCTTTTATTGTACAGGGTTATTTTGGCTATCCTGGGTCTTTTGTTTTTCCATATAAAGTTGATGAAGAAATTCGATGATGATTTTTGATGGCTAAGGATTAGCGAGAAAGAACCCATAGGTAAATGTGCTTTTGTAATCTCATTCTAATCATATTTAGAGTTGGTCACTTGAACCGGGGATTTCTACTCTGCCTGAAAAAACTTAGGAAAACTAGCTATAGTATTCCCTTAATTTGCTCCAAGAATTGATTTATTTACTATTGTTTTATTCTGTTTCTATGTACATGGCTATTCTAATACATTGTTCATTTAGTGGAACTTGTAGCAATCTATAATTTTGAATGTGGTAGGACAAGCTGGGAATGGATACCCATAGGGACATATACAAACAATGAGTAACTTGCTTGCCAGAAGTATAAAAAGCCCTTTGAACATGTTAATTTATCCTATATAAAACACAAATGTTTGGACTGTCAACTTCTTAAGAAATCATATCAAAGAATGACTGAAATAGAGCAGGTGTTTAATATAGATGTTGGTCATATGTCATTGGCTGCAAAGGAAAAGATGATTCTTTTAGGTGATTCATTCAATAGACTGGATTCAGTAGGGACAATCCCCTTGTGGATATTTTATTATCCCTAGAAATCCAAGATAGTCTGGGTCTTAGGTATGAATTTAGTGAAATAGCAAACCACCTACCTCACTTTGTACCAGACAGGCAAAAGCTTGTTTAAGTTAGTAAAAACAATATTAGATAGTATGTAGGTCAAAACAAGGTCAGCTTGGAAAAACCACTGTATGTTGTATCTGCATGTAAACCAACAAATCTTAAGCAGAGCTTGTGGGATGAAACTGGCTAACAGTGCTGTGCCAATGTCAAGACTAGGTTTCTACTCAAACCATAAATGCTTACTTAATGTTATTCTCATTCAGACCAACTCATATTGCCCAGATAATCCTGTTATATAGGAGGCCTATTGTACTGTGTGTGTTGCTTGAGAAGTGTAAGCATTGTTTAGAGGTTTGGAAGTGTCTGTCTCTCAAAGGCTTCTGCTATAACAGGGTCTGACACACACACTAAATATATGACAGAAACTGTAAATATGGAAGGAAGTGAGGAATGGAAAGTCAGCTTCACACAATGAACTAGACCTGAAGCAGTACCACATGCATGATTCTACCACCATTAAAGCTTGTTTAGTTGGAAAGCAAAAGACAGGCTGACCAAAAACGGCCATGCTGCTGAAGCAAAGAAACACACCCCTTCAGGAAGTGGAAGCTCCTGAATGTGTGTGGCAACTGCAGTGTGCATTCTTTAACCTGGTATGCTTGAGCAAATGGCAATAATGCTGGCCAAATTCTAACTCAAAAAAATGCTCGACTTGCTTAAGATCAAAAAGAAATTCAGACTTACTAAAACTTTTGACCTTCTCTGAGCAGCCTTTAGAGCTAATTCTTCATTGACCTAACTGGCCCTTGGTACCAGTTAGGTCATCTGGAATGTTGATCTGGTGGTTTGTCCATCTTACTTTTGAGGTCTGCTGGATAGCAAGCTATACTCCTGCTCAAACTGGTGATCTATGGAGTCGGGATGGCATGCCGGATTAAATAGTGTTTCCTTAAAAAGAGGCTTCTTGGTGGTAAGTAAAAGATGGCAGGGAAAGTTACAGAATGCAGGCATGTCAAAAGCATTATCGATGTTTTGCCAGCATGAGACCAGCCATGGGGACAGGTGGAAAATATTAAATTACTATTTTTGTACCTTTCTTCCTACTGCCCTCAAAAGTTCTGGCATAGATAGAGCTATGGACTGCCACCCTTACTAAAAACAAATCCCAAATTTTTTTTAAAAGGAAAGAAGAAAAAAAAAAGAAAGAAAGAAAAAAGGGACAAACTTCCAAGGAATATTCAAGGCAGCATCTAGGTGTGTGTGTGTGTGTGTTGGGCCTCACTGAGCAAATGTTAGTTTTCAACCTGACAATTCTTCTCTTAGGAATAAATTGATTTGATGGCTTTGAAACAAACACCATTGGTTGCCACATTTTTAAAGTAGGAGAGCAATGGAGTTCACAAAATATTTGAGAAAAATGATTTAGTCATATCAAAATGAGAAATTTTGTTGAGTTCAGTGTTTTCAATATATATACATATATATATATATATCTCATCTATTTCATCTATCTTTCATCTATCTCTCTATTTCATCTATTTTTATCTATAATCTATATCTACCTTATGTATATTTGTATCTGTCTAATATATACTTATATCTATCTATATCTAATTTATATATCTATCGATTATCTATCTAAAACTGTCTTCCATTAAATGAATTGCTTCTGAAGTATGGCTTGTACCAGCTTTGGGAGTTAGGGCTTTTTTCTTCTTCCAAAGTATTCATTTACTTTCTCAGTTTGGGAAAACTGAGCCAGCTGTCACATTTATAGGCATATAGTACCTTTGTGGTCTATGCTAAGTGGAGTTAAAAAGAAAGAAGGAACTTCCAAGTCACATAAAACCTTGTCTCTTACTCTCCCAAGTCAGGAGTTACTCGCAAAATTGGGGGAGTTAAGGACAGTGGGAATTATCTGTGGCCCTCCACTAGATCACATGAACCACATTTGCCCTATGCTTTTAGTATACTGCATTTTCCTTGCCTGAATCTTTAATCCTTTCAACATTCCCTTTGCCAAATGACATATTAGAAATTTCCCTAGATATTTACAGTAATTAGGAGGGTGATGCATGTTAAATTACTATGTGTTTCTTATCTGTGTCTCCACACTTATCCTGAGTTAGCCAGTGTATGATCAAGAGAGATTGTATTTTTTCAACCTCGAAGAGTATGTTTTATTAATTCTTTTTCAAATTCTTCTCAGATTCAGATGAGGAGAGTCACACCCAGTACTTGCCAGACCACAAGAACTTCAGTTGCCTGAGTTCAAGGCTCATTTCAGTCTCTAAAGAATTTGGGGATGAAAACATTGTTTGTAATGAACTTGTAGAAATTCTGCAAATGTCAGGATCCTGTCTTTCACCAACTCACATGAAGAATCACTCACCTGTCAGTGTGTTTAATGACTCTCCCCTATATATATCTTTCTTATCCTTGTTCAGACAGTTTATAATTTGCAGATGTCAGCATCAGTCTAATGACCCTGAAGATGACCCAGTTCTGGCTTGATCATGCTGCTTAGGGGAAGAGGCTTTCTGTGGTTTGCTTTTCTTTATCCTGTGCTTGTGCATTGGTGCCCCACCTCACTCCTTCTCTTAAAAAATAAATGTGCATTGGGTCCCTGAAACGCTTGTCAAACCATGCTTGGTGAGTTCTCTGAACAGCTTATAATTCAGTAGATATAGCATGAGGTTTGAGAGTTTTTGTTTTTCTGAGTTGCTCCTGGGTGTGGCTGACACTGATGTCTCTCTCTAAGTAGTCACTGAAGACCATGATCAACAGCATACCACATTTCTTATATTCATAGATCATTTCCTTCCCTTCTGCTTGTCCTCACTTGCAAACATTTTCCCACTCATCTTATTGAGACTAAGTATGCTAAACATGCTAAAGACTTACCATATCATAAAGGCATTAAAATATAGTTTGTTCTTCAAAATACTCAACTGTGCATTGAACAGGTATAGCTTCACTTACTTTTTATTTATTTGTATATTTATTTAGTGGGCCAGGTATGTGAATGCTATCTATGAACACACAAATGCACAAATGGAAGCCAAAGGAGGATGTTGGATGTCTTCCTCCATCAGAGTCTACTTTTTTATTGAGACAGAATCTCTCACTGAACCTGAAACTCACTCTTTGAATACGTTGGTTGACCAGCAAACTCCTGGGATCTGCTAGTTTTCAGGGCCACAAACCTCCAATTGCAGATATATACAGTCATGCCTGTATTTTTTTCCTTTTGTGGGTGCTGGGAATTTGAACTTGGGTCCTCTTGCTTTCAGAGCAATTGCTCTTATTCACCAAACTATCTCACCAGATTTGAATTAATAAAAGTAGTTACCTAATTATGTTTAGGTATATATCTATAACTATTGCAACCAAATATTAAATCATGCAGACTTAACCAAGACAAAATTTATGATTGTTGTAGAATCCTGTTCTGGGATGTTCATTTATTTCTGTACTATATGGACTTCTTATTGTTTGCTTATTATTTTAACCTCTAGGAATCAATATAAGTGTTCTGAATCATTGTTTCAGAAGATGGAAGTTTTTGTATAGTCATATACTGATGTATTGATTGTTTTTTCCAAGCACTTTTGAATCAGTTTTGGCCAGACCATTTAGAATCTTAAAGTATATACTTAAGTTGCCCATTACCAATGTGTAATATATTGTGATTCACCCTACATATAAAATCCAAATAAGAAATTTATCCTATTATATCCCACCAAGGATGATCAATATAACAACTTTAGGCCTAGGGTCCAGAATACACTTTGGCAGTTTGAACATCCTGGCTCTGTCCCCACTTTCAGGAAAACATTGCTGACCCTGAGAGACAATGCAAATGTAACCCGTAAAGGATTTGTGAGAGGAGCCCTGCTTGCAGGGACAAGCATTTAAGTCCATGTATTTTCTTCCATCTCTTCAGCATATCCTATCAACTTCTTTGGTTACCAGCTATACCATGTAGCAGTAAACAAAAGTACTTATGATTCCTAAGAACAGAGAACATGTATAAAGAATAGCCAAGTTCCAGTTTAAAAGGACAAAGCTGGCAACAAATGTAGGTTTCTTTGACAGGGGTAAGATCTCTGTAATTGTATATATGATCACATAGCAGTTGTTACTACCATTGCCCCCAGCACTGGGCATACCAACACCCCCTTTTTCCTTATCTTTTTCTGAGTCTCCTATTTCTCTACCTTCCTTTACATTCTTGTTGCCTCTGTTTCTCCTCATCTCTTTCAGCTTCTGTCTTCTTGGACGCAAGCCCATGCTTTGTTTTGATGGTGGTTTTGTTAGTTTGTTTGTAGTTTGGTTCCCTGACTATAAATTTGGTATTTTATTTTTTGGGGGAGGGGATAGAACTCACAGTGTTGCAACCTTAACTCTGGGAAACAGAGTGAACCTAGCTCTGGCGGGCTACAATTTCAGGGGTTGGAGGAGTAGTGTCTGTCCTACAGAGTATGGTAAGTTTTCCTTCAATGCACTTACCACAGTCAATAGTTGTAGATATTTGATTGGTCAGTCAATATCTCTCTTCTTTGCCAAATTTAAACCACTGTAAAGAGCATGGCTATTTGCTTTGTTCAGAGATGAATCCCTGTTGCTTGTCAGAGTGTCTAAAACATAGCATCTGTACAGTAGTAATTGGAAAGAAGGAAATAACAAATGTGTTCTTTGCTAGTATACTTTTAAGTCACAGAAATCCTTTAGTTAGTCCTAAAAAAGCCGTGATCTTTTGCTTTAAAAATATTCTTTTAGAAAAAAAACCTAGGTTTTACTAATGAGTTTGTATTTTGTTTATTGTTGGTTTATTTTGAAACATCCAAAATGAAGTATTTTGGGGGTACAGATGAACAATGCATTAGACAATAAGGATAGCATTAACTATTGTGAATAGGAAAGTCTACCTACTACTAGAATATGTTGATCAATAAAGCTTTATGTTAAACTTTTAAAAATTTGAGAAATGTGGTTTATATTTCTTTTTTATTGGGATGCCTTTAGTCTGCGTGGCTTGGATAATAGACATCTGCTGTCTCACAGTTCTGATGCTGTGGTAAAATCATAGGCAGAGCTGGGTCTGTTAGGAGATGGTGTGAGAGGGTCTGACCCATGCCTCTTTCCTGGCTTCCACAATGTCTGGTCTTCCCTCAGTATGTCTGTATCTTTCCCCTAAGAACACTGGTCATATGGATTTGGCACTCTAGGTGGTTTATATCTGAATTAGTTAATCTATAATAATTATAAGCAAGACTACTTTCTGGACTGCTACATGTTCAGACTTTAATATATATATTTTGAGATTGCACAGTATAATTCATAGCATTGTCTCAAATAAGTGTTACATCTGCCTTACCATAATGTTTCCCAGATATACCACCTTATATCCCTTGGCATTATCCTTTGGTGGCAAGCTTTTAACTTTTTACTGATGGAACTATCATGAGCAGGGTAATTTGGACTTGGTAATTATTTCTGATTTCTCCTAAGTTGAACTTGTGTTTGAGAGTTACACAGCCATTGGGCAGCCAGTTGTTACCCCTTTGTTATTCCCAGTGGCATCAGAGCCACAGCACATGATAGGGAGTGTTTGGGACAGTGTAAGGAAACTTTTGATATTTTCAAAAGCTGCAAACAATCCCATTTCTCTTGGGCATTTGTGAAGTTGTGCAAGGAAAGCTCCTAGAATGGTATCTGATGTTGGCCTCTTGAGCAGACCACTCACATCAGTGGATGAACACAAATCTGCTCAGAGTCCTGAAAAGACAGGACAAGGATGACGAAATATACTGAAACTATCTGGTCAAATATGTTACCACAGAGGAGGAAGGTAGCATTAGACATCTGGCTGAACATTCATGAGAAAAACCAATATTTAATCTATTCCCTGGCTTGTTATCAAGAGGGCATGTTACATCATCTGCTTGTGGCTTCTAGGAGCTTAAAAAAGCAACTGGCTGAGATACAAGGTCTTCCTCCCAAATTGGAAAACTCAGTCATAGGGAGTCAGCTGTCCCTTTGGATGTGGCCCTTATTCTAGGTCCATCAATCAGCAGCATAGTCATTGTCCTTGTGTGGGCATCAGTGAGAGGTAGCTGAGAAGTGTTGCAGCAAACTGGGCAGCAGGGCACATACTTTGTTCCATGGTGAGTAAATAGCCGAGGTCAGACTTGAATGGGGACCATCTTCTAGAAGGTGCCAGAGTGTCTTGAAGTAACTTGAATGGAAGCCCTCATCTGGTGAAGGAAATGAGCCAAGGGGACCAGGTACAAAAGGAAATGAGGGGGGTGGGGGAAGACAGGGTCTGAGTCTGTAGGTAACAAACTGAGAATGGATGGTGAAAGTTGGTCCTGTCTCTGGTTTGAATTTCATGAGAACCCAAATGAGTTCCCCCAATGTTGTGAAAACTCATTTCTAAGGCAGCCCAGAGATAAAATTTAGATGATCCTAACACCTTAAGATAATTTAGAGTTTAAATCCCTCCATATTTGTGCAGTTGGAACAATCTCTGTGATGCTAATTCTTTATTTATAAACTTTCATATCATTATTCCTTCTCTACTTATATTTAATACTTGAAGTTTTCCTTTACTTCAGTGGCTTAGATGCTCTTTGGCATAAAAACATAGCTTAGAACTATAATTATTCAAAAAGGCAAGTGAAATTTCTTTGAGAATTTTTTTTGTTGTGTTTTGGAAGCCATGTATTATGAAAAGGTAAAACACAGTGGCATAAAACAAATCTGTTTCCCTTCCCCAAGCAATGCAACAGCAATACCAGAAGTATGTTTTAATGTGAAGCTGTTGGACAGAAGGTATACAGTTCTTCGAACTATAACTCTGAGGATTACTAGATACGGATAAATGTGTGAAGAGAAAAAAGGCCTCTGGAGGATGGACATCAAGTTGTACAAGTTGTACACTGTGTGTTCAGACGCTTGGCCCCATGTTGCATCTCAAAGTAGAATTAGATGAGTCTACATCCCCTCAAATTCATATGTTGATACTTTAGCCCTGGTGCTCACAATGTTGGGATGTCATGATCAAGACCTCTGATTAGGAGTGCTGCCAGTACAAGAGTTCTCCAGGCAGTTAGTCCATCCTTTTCCCTTGTGAGGGTGCAGTGAGAATGCACATGCTCCAAGCCAGGAGCTACATCCTCCCCACAAAAAGAATCCACCTGCATCTTGATCTTGGATTTTCTATTCTCCTGACTTGTGAGGAGAAAAAAAATTTAAATTGTTTTACTTTTGAGATTGTAATTTAATTGCAGTTCTCCCTTCTCTTTTCTCTCTCCAAATCTTCCTTATACCCCTTGCTGCTCTCCTTCAAATTCATGCTGTCTTTATATATTGTTATCGCATACATATAGCTATTTGCATGTGCATACTTATTTCTAAATATAATCTGTTGGGTCCATATAATGTTACTTGTATGTATATTTTCAGGGTTGATTGTTTGCTCAGTTTTTGTAAGCCTCTATTGTAACCAACAAAGACATACTCCCTAAAATGACACTACCAATTGTATATTCAGGCAGTTGGAGACCATGCTGAATAGTGGTTAAGTGACAGGTTGTTTTGAAATGGTCACTTTAACCACTCACAGCTGTGTGGCATTACTAGTAATACACTTCAATTTCATTACCTGAAACAAGGTGGTGAGTGTCAACAGGCAATTCAATTTTTCTTGACATGTGGGGATTAAATGACATAATGCCTACAAGGCACTTAGTATTCAGGTCCGTGGTAAATTCCAAGTAGATGTTAGGTAGTGTTATTATATTGCTTAGGTGTTCTTCCTGGAGAAGCTGGCTCTGTTATGAAAATGGATTTAGAATTTAATGACATCTATGATTTTTCAACGCTTCTATTCTTAATTTATTAGTGATCACCAAGTGATCCAACTATGCCAGAAACTCAAATTACCTATAGATCCAAATCTGATGAGAACGAAAATGTCCTGATATGAAGCTTGGGTGTGACGGCCCTCTGCTCTCTCAGGAGCACTTGGTTCATTACAAGTCTGAACAAAATGATTCTTGCTCCGGCAGAAAACACTGAACAAGGAAATGTCTGTTAGGTAAGAATACAATTCAGACTTGTTTTTCAAGATGTTCCATAATCTCATCTTCTCAGCTGCATCATCATCAGCAGTAGGGACAGTTACAGAGCACAGTACCCAGAGGAAAACCAACACAAGTAGGGAAAGGAAGTGTTTAACCTCCAGAAGGGTAAAGAGCAACCTGGTTGGAAGAAGTCTTAGGAGAAGCAGGGACACAACTATCACTGTCAGCAGCTGTCCTACTGTGTGGACACACTGGGGTAATTTTCAAAGGCTGAGGCTTCAGTAACTGGTCTCCTCCTTGACCATCTCCAGTGCTTGGGCATCCCGCGACTTCTTAAGATTTTGCAGTCTCTTTAGGAACCAGATGGATGTGCTTTTAGAGAGCTAAGAGTGTGAAGAGAAAATATAGTCTTCCTCTGTTCTAACCATAGTTTACATCCTGGCATTTCAGGACTTTGGGTATGTAGGAAGAACAATCTATGAAGAGATGTCATAAAGCCACCAACTTCATGGGATTGTAAGGGCTCAGTGAAAGAGAATGTAACACCGAGATTTACACATAACTAACATGTAGGAACTGAGTTCACCTGTATGGTCATTAAGTAGGCAGTCTATTTTTAGTCTTCATTCCAATACTCTAACTTATAACAATTCACTTTATTTCCTTTAAAAAAAAAATCTCTGCATTTAGGGTGTGTGTGCATATAACTCTGCATGCTCCTATGTGTACAAGTACATGCATGTATAGTATCAGACATGTTCCACCATTGTTCTTCACCTCATATAGTAAGACAAGTTCTCTTTAATCCAGTACTTACTGATTCAGATAGAAACCTAACCAGCTTCCTTTGACGACCCCCTTTTCTGTCTTCTGAGTGATGACATTACAGGCAGATGGCCACACATACCTAATATTTTTACGTGTGCTGAGGATCTGAACTCCAGTCCTCATACTGTGTGCTGCATCCACAGAGCCATCTCCCTGGCCCCAACTTCATTTCTTCATACTTCTAGGGCCTATTCTGAATAATGTGATTCATGTAGTGTCTATCTTGTGAAGCTGTTGGGAGAGTTGGGGATTTTGATACAAAGAAAGGTTAGACTAGAGCCAAGTGCACAAGAGAAGGTCATTCAGTGTTAGTTCCTCCTGAGAAAAAAGTTCTCAGACTATCCGACTCTGCTGCTTTACTCACTTCCAGTAAGTTTTTCTCACAGATGGCTCTGATGCCATTCCTAGCTTTATCCTCAAGACCCATTTAAAAGTGTGTGTGTGTGTGTGTGTGTGTGTGTGTGCACACGTGCACATGCACACACATGCCACAATGTACATGTGGAGGTCATCAGAGGACAACTTGTGGTAGTTGGTTCTTTTTCACAGTGTGGGTCCCAGGGATTGAACTCAGCTTGTCTGGTCAGAGACAGGTGCCTTCCCTCACTAAGACAAAGTTTTGAGCATGAATCTCATAGAAGCCAAGAGAGTGGGATTTGTCACCCTGTAGTCATGTGCACTGAGATTGCTTACCCCTCTTAGGAGTAAGGTTGGTTGGAGTTAACTTCATTTTCAGAGACAGAGGAGTCAGCCACAGAATGAGCCCGAGGGAAAGGTAAGTAACTCATTTCAGTAGGGTAGAAAGAACATGAAGGACTCTGGGAAGTGGTAGCCTGGGATGGGGGATGATACCCTGCAGCCCAGCAGCATGGCTGACAGTGCAAGGCACTGTGACATGGAGGGCTTGCAAAGGCACATGTTTCTCACGTTTTAGCTTTGTGAAACCCAGATACATTTAGACTGTATCCTCTCAATTCACAGCTTGTTCTTTGCAAGTTTTTGGCAAAAGTGCCATTCACTGGCCACACCCATTTGTTCTATATTTATTTCAACTAATGAGATAATCACCCCCTTGGGCTTAACTGGTTGAAATCTATAAATCTCCTAAAAGTGTAATTACCTATTCATAATCCTTCTTTCCAATGTTGCGCAAATCTCATTAGTACATATCTTTTATTATTATTCATGTTATGGAAAAAAATTGATTTTTTTGCTGCTGAACGAACAATTGTCAGAAAGAAACCCAGGTGTTCTGTTCCAACACCTTGAACTGTTGGGTTCAAATGAAGGAATATGCTCAGAAGTGAAAAAGATTCCCTTTGTAGCCAGTTCTGCCCAGTCTTTCCCTCTCTTGGTAGGTCAGGAGGCACTGGTGTGGGGCTAGAACTCTGCAGCGAGGTTACCCTGTCATGGTTCTTGTCCAGGAATGGTTCCTAGAAAGGTGTGGGTTCAAATGTGCACCACTCTAGGAGTGAAATCCCTACAGCAGACATCTGATACAGAAAATCAGAAAACCTCCTGGTCTTTTTTTTTTTTTTTTCTCTTACAATCTGTCTTAGAGGGCAATAATTGCCAATGATTTATGTATGCGCACAGTGAACACTGGGGGTAGAGATGATAGATTTCTAGGCAGAGATGACATAACATCAATGATGGTTTCATAAAATTCCCTTAATTTAGGCAGTGGACAGTTGATGCATGGTATGACTTCACACCACATGAAGATGGTTTTATAATTTTTAAAATTAGTCTTTTTTTCATTGGTTGAGGAAAGAGATACTAGTAATGCCAAATAAAAATGTTTGAAATGGTATTTAGGCTATTGAGAAAACTCAATAGGATGATCCCTGACCAATAAAAAGTACAACCTTAATCCAATCCCCCAGGACACACATGGTGTAAGGGAAAGCAACAAATCTTGTTAATTGTTCCCTCATTCCCACATGTGCACCATGATGTGTGTACACACATGCACACATGTCTCTCTTTGCGCACAAAATACAGAAAGTGAGATAATTAAAAAGAAGTGGGATCATCTGGCCCCTGGGTGGGGTGAGCAGGGCTGTTTACTATTCTCTGTGTGTGTGCCTGTGTTACCTTTGTGTTCATGTGACCCTATACTTTTTCTGGTCTCCAATTTAAGACAGTGTAATTGAGTAGCCTTGTTGAAGAAGCAGAGGATGACAACAGCGATTCCCCTGCCATCATTTCTACCAATCAGTTGATACTAGTAAGTGGAACTCCTCTTCAGGTCCCATGGATGGAAAGCTATGCTATATAACTTTTGATGTACACCCTAACCTCCTCAAACGTGCAATAGTCCATGGCCTTGACCTTGAGAGGGACTCTTTTGATCATTGCCTGTTTGAGTTAGTAGTCAAAAGAGTGGAGACACGTGGAAGCAGAGAAAGAAAGAACTTATACATGAGGTACAGAATGAGGTTGAGATATGGAGCCCATGCCCTTTGCCCTCTGCATGTCTATACCTCTCTTTCTAACAAGTCTCAGTCTCTTCTACCTCTAAAACTACAACTCATTTCAATTCTTCCTCGATTCTTAACATCACATCTCATTAAGAGAACCAAATATATCCGGGCTAATCCTAATCCTGCATTTTAAATTCATGTTATAGCTTAATATGTTAGATGTACAGATAAAATTTCCCATTCCTCAGAGTGCTAAAAGTCAGAGATCTAGGTGATAACTGAAAATGTCACTATCATTTTTTTTTTATTTAAACACTTAAGTTCCTTGTCCTCATTTATTTACACCCAATCTCCATTGAGTCACATATGAGCAGTATATAATACAGATCTTAAGTGACCTTCAAGAGTATCCTCAAATGCTTTATCTCGAAGTATCTAAAAGATTAATCTATGTGTACTCAATCAGGTGAAGTGTGCTGATGTCTGCACACTTAGTAGTGGTGTCATTGTTTTCGTATTGTGTGTGCTTTTTAATAGCTCTTCAGCACACTGTCTCTGCCTGCAGTGCCTCTATGTCAAGGCCCTCTCGGAAGTCTAAGAAATCTGCCTGCTATGTGTGGTGGAACACACATACTCAGGAAGCATTTGTGTACCTTCTTTGTCCATCAGTGTGGGCACAGGTGGGTCTCACTAGTCCTCATATCAGACACATGCGGCACTTCCAGTGAACTCTACCTGGTGTTATGAGCAATCTCATTTGGGAATTTGACTGGATCTGAAATCAACCAAGAGGCCTCTGGACAGGTCTGCAAAGGTATTTTCTGGAAGGATTAATAGAAGGAGGACAGCCATCCACAAGAGCAAGGGGCAGCTTCCGGTGGTGCCCAGATGGAAGGAGGTTTCAAAGAAAAGCAATGCATTTGCCTTCTTGCCTTTGCTTCTTTAGAGTCTCTCTACTTTGATGTTAGGGTTGCCATGCTTCCCTGGACTCAACATTCAGCTTCATTGTCCTTGTAATGAGGACAGATAAGCAATGTCTCTTTGTGACTCCTCCAGGCCTTCAGTGCCAAGCTGGACCAGCAGAAGCATCCAGACTCAGGGACTGAGCAGCTAGCTACTGGGGTTTTAGCATCCCCAGTATGAAAACAGCTATTGCAGAGTTACCCAGACTATTGCAAGGCAAAAAATGTAATAAATGAATCCCCTTTAACACACACACACACACACACACACACACACACACACACACACACCACATTCTATTCTATTAGTTCTGCCCCTCCAGAGAACCCTGCTAAATACATCTAGTGAGTTTTCTTTTTGGAACATTGGCTTGTATCTGACCCTGTATCCTCCAGAAACTCTAGAGAGATCCAGTTCCTGTGCCCGAATGGTTCTCTTGCAATGTCTTTCACTTAGCCAACAGGGACAAGTGGTAAGGGAAATGCAGAGAGCTCAAGCTAATTCTTATAAAGAACGTCTCTTTCACTCCAGCTTTTATTCTTTTTCCTCCTTGAAGGAAAAATTCACAGAACCAGTTTTCTCTGTCTCCCTAAGCACTGCACAGCAGACCTGACACCTAGAAGGTGCATATGTCTTATTATCTACACCGAGCTTCTGCAGGCCCCTTAAGGGTTTTGATTCTGTTCATTCATACCCCTTAAAATTCCTAGCACAGTGTTCTAGAATAAGGTGTACAACATATGTGTGACAGCTGAGTGAGTGAACAGGGCAGACCTTGCCACCATCCGCTTGCCCGGGACAAGGGGAATGGCTTGCTCCTGTTGAGCTGTGCACACATTCAAGTCATCTTCCTGCGTTCCACTTCTCATATAAGTACTGTTATTAAACTTGTAAATACTCCACAGAAGGCTGGTTTTTGGCAGTGAATGAACTCCTTTTGTCTCCTGTCCCGTGAATATCCTAACTACTTTGTCACTTTGATCTAGGGGGCATTTCATCTTCACAAATGCAAAGGAGTTGGCAACTGCACAAATGTGTTCTATTTCCTATTGCTGTAAAAATCCATTGCTCTCGAGCCTTTGCCCGCCCCCTTTCATGGTAATGTGTAAGCCACTAAATTGCATTTACTGGCTGCAGCCATAGCCATAAAAAAAAAAAAAAAATTCGTGAATGCCATGTAGATTTGAGGGTTGCTCCACTAAAGAGTTCACAATGGCTTTACTGTAACTGGGCTAACTAGAACTTGGCAGCCGCTATCCAAGGAGGGTGATACCAAGTCCCCTCCCCCTTCCAGGATGCTGGCCTGATCTTCTTGTATTTGTGCAACTGGCCTATCCAGAGACCCAGAGCAGCTGGGAGGAGTGCCCCGGTGAGGGCAACTCTCTCTGGGTTAGGTTGCCCTTTTCCAGCTTTCTTTTCACAGGGCTTCTCTTCCTGCAGTGTGAAGTAGGTTACAGGATAGCTTGTTTTCTTTTGCTAGTTGAAATACAGCATTTGGGGTCATGCTCTGAATAATTTGTGCTCGTTAGAAATGACTGTCATCCTCTTGAAGTCATAACAAAGTGCTACATTTAAATTAAATTCAGCCAAGCAAGAGCCTCTTCACAAAATCAATAGGTCCAGGCATTTCCAGAGATATGAGGATTAAAAAAAAAATCTGTAATATACAGGACATAAATCAGCAAAGATATCTCTTAGGATGAGAAAGGGGCTATCCATTGTTAATAAGGATTTAAAAGCATTTAGTAACATTTGGGGTTGAAAGTGAAAAGATAAGAAAATATTAGATGTGATCATATTTATATGTGGCAAAGATTATCTTTCTCAGTCTCCTAGAATAAAATTCTAAGTGCTGTTTTTGAAAGATAGCTTCATTTACTCGTAAAATTAGTAAGTCCTCAGATGAAAGCCATGCCAAATATATCTTGAAAAGATAATTTGCATAAATGCATCCCTACACACATATGCTATTGTCTTGTTCCTAAATATGACATGAAACAGTGGGTGATCAATGAGATGGTGGCCTTGTATGCCAAGTAGATTATTTCTGTCAATACAGAGTAATATATCTGTTTAATAATAATTTTCATGGTGTTGGAATGAAATCTCGCTTCAGTGTCCAAAGTATCTACTTTATACAGATGTACAAATGTCACCATATTTTGCAATTCAAGATTCAAACTCTCCATTTTTCTCACACTAGATATATGAATATTCTGTGCCAGTAAAGTTTGCTAAATTTACAGAAGAAAAGTTCTGTCATTTGATTTAATAATCTGCCCGGTGGTTGCTCTGCTTCATTTAAGGTAAGGAATATCATGCTAGTAAATCCAGAAAACTAGTTAATTATTAGTATACACTAATATTAAGCTCCCAATAGTCATTCAGCATATATATATATATATATATATATATATATATATATATATATATACAGTAATATCATTGTTGTTGACACATACCTCTTTGCCATAGTGTCTACATTCAAAACAAGTAATAGATTTTATGTTCGGCCAATGTGGTTACCCGCCCCCCCACAAAGTTATTCTTCATGATTTTGACATTATTACCTAAAGCAGGGTGTCACTTTCTTACAATTCCTATTCCTATTGTAGGAGTCTTTCCTTGCACTTTTTACCTGCATGTCACATAAGCACTGTAGACACCCTGAGCTATTAATTTAATGGCCACAAAATAAATATATCTAGACATCTATCCCATACCCTCTTAACTCTTTCCTTGTGCCTGCTATATTCTCTTCACCCTACAGTCTCTATATTTCTTAGCCTTGAGGAACCTTGCTCTAAATCAAGGATGCCATCTATTACAATTTGTGTATGGGTTCTTGACACTCAAGAGTTTGAGTCAGAATGGGCCATTTTAGGAAAGAAGATGATATATCCAATTATCATTTCATCTTAGTTCCAGCATCAAATTCTCTCTTTTGGATAGAACCAATCTTCTGCCAGTACCAGCTCTAACTCTATGGCTCTTTTCTATGTTTGCTTGCGTGTCTATGAATATTTCTTAAGTCTGAGTATTGTTATAGTCAGCAAGGTTACACGTCTTAACTCCATCCCTCCAGTTCAGCCTTTCGCAATCTATTCCTACAAATCTGACTGATCTAATAGGCCTAAGATGACTCTGTTGGACTTTACACCTGGCATTCTGAACTATTCACATCTAAGACACTATGAATTTAGCCAGAAGGCTTTTATCTGCTATCTTGGTGACAATGCAGTATTTATTTCTTCACTTTAGGTCAGGTGATATTTGTTGCCATTTCAGCAATACAGTGAAATGGGAGGGGAAGGACTGAAAGTAAATATTTTCATTTTCTGACATACTTTGTATTAGAGTCCTTCCCTTCACACATTGGTGTTTGTTTAGCACTAAAAGTGAGATGGGGCTGATGGGCTCACTTCAGAGAACTAGAAAGATGCTGGGCCTAATGCCTATTCTTTCTTCAATCCATAGTGACTATAGATGACAGGGCCTGTGTGCCTGTGGTTTGCTTCCAAGAATCCCCAGCCTTGACCTCAGAACACCTATTTATTTTCAAGGAGGCCACTACTTTTGATGGATGACTTTACTTTTGTTCTTAGGGACCCAAACCTAAAGCTAACTTCTCTTCCAGACTACCTAAAATGTATTGATTACATTATATTTTGCATGCTTTGATGGCTAAATTTAATCCAATGAAAGTATTGATATCCCTTCTATATCACAATATAAAAAGTAAAGATTTAATAGCTATTTATGGCCATGATGCTAAATTTATAAGACAGACTATTAAAAACTTGGAAAAGGCAAGTGAGCTATTAATGGATTTTCTCTGGATTTTTGAGTTTGAATGATTATATCATTTGAGTTTCTGTCTATGCCTGAAGCTTTGGGCTCTGTTTGAGAGGAAAGCTCTGAGCTCAGGAAATATAGCCTAATAGTCAGAGGAGGTCTAGGTTTCAGGCAAATGGACTCAGCTCAAAAGTGTGAACTGTTGGAGCTGCCCATTTGGGTGTGTGGACAGAAGGGTAGTGAGAGAGGGGGAGTGTTTTATATTTGCTTAAATATGTGGGAAAAATGTACAGCTTAGCAATGAACTTTTATATTTGTAGAACATAGTGGCAATTCAGCTACCATTAAATGTGGAAGTCCTCAGAGAGCAGGGTCTTGCTGGCAGCTGTGTGGTATGTTCTGAATTATAACATTTACTTACTAGGGTTCTAGAACTTTGAAAGATTTGAAATATTTGAAAGAGGAAGGGCCCTAGGACTTTTTCTCCACCTCCTTTCTCCATGCTACAGTTTTTTTTTTTTTTTCCTGGCTTGAGATTGCACAGGTCTTCTGCATGCTGTCACAACTGCTGTGAGTTCATCATATGTGCAATTGCCATACAATGTCCAGATTCATCTTTAAGTTATAAAGCTTAAGGAATACACCACACTCGTAATTTAATTTAAAAAGAATTCTAGGAAGTATGGGATAGTCTCCTTTCTCACTCTTTTCCTGTTTGTTAGTGAGATGACTTAGTCTGTAGTCATAAGTGTTTCATGAAGAATTTACAGTATTTTGACCTAAGCTTAAACTTTCCTTAGAGTCCCATAGCTCAGCTCTTCTAGACTAAGTGTGTGTTGACCCCAACAGGATTTCACCTGAGAACATTTAGTTTCGCTCACTCTTGCTATTTTTCCCTGAGATTATCTGAAAGTAGACTGAATCATATACCTAAGCCCAGGTGGTTTTAATACCTCAAAATTGAGATCTGATTTGCTGGTTTCCAAACACCAGGGTAGGGATCAGCACTGTCTCTGACCAAATAAAAGATGTTAGGAGAGAAATGGGTTTTTTACTATGCTTATTTTTTTCCCCTCCAAATGGAAGAAATTTCCTGTATGTGAAGATACTATTTACTCATATATATATATATATATATATATATATATATATATGGGAAATTTGAGGGAAAATTATTCTTTATATGAAAACTAATAGGTCATAGGTTTTAAAGGATGTTTTTACTGGCAACCAGAATTATTGACGATCTTTTTTTCTGAGACAATCTTAATCATCAATTTTATTATTAAATTTTTACACAAATAAATTAAAATGAATTTTATAATGAATCCATAAATACAAAGCAAGGAGCAACTCATGGTAACCCCTGCTTTGTCTGATGATATAACCACCCTTCCTTCTGCCCTGGGGATTTCATTAGTTTTAAAAACAAGTTTATCAGTTATTTTGTCTACAAATATTTTTAGCATTTATCATGATTTCTCATGATATCATGCAAAGAAAAATAAAAGTATTTTGTAGGAGACACTTTACTTAGTAATTATAAAAAATTAACTTAAAATCAATAAGATATATAAAATGAGAAAAATCTTAGAGGATATAGACATAAGTATTCATAACCCAAGATTAGGTAATACTTTCCTAGATAATAGGTCAGAAGATTTAATATACAAAGAAAAACAGATTTCATCAAAATCGAAAGAATTATTTATGAAGGGATACTATCAAGAAAGTGAAAAGTGAAAGTGAAAAGATAATCTTAGAATGTTGGCAAATATTTATAAGCCATACATATCATAAAGATGTTATATCTAGGATATTCAAAAACTATTAAGATTGTATAATAAAATATAATTCAGTTTAAACTTGGACAAAATATTTGAGTAGGCATTATTTCCAACAATATATAAAGGTATGTCAATAGCATCAATTAGTAGGGGAATGTAGGTTAAACTTTGATGAAATACACCCTCATAACCACTAGGATAGTTATAATGTAAAGATAATAGACTGGGGGTGTAACTCAGTAGTAGAAAGCTTGCTTAATATATATAAGGTCCCATGCTTGATCCTTAATACTGTTAAATGGGGACAGGGAAGAAGGGAAAAGACAAATAATGCCAAGTGCAGGCAAGGTTGCAAGAAAGTTGAAAATTAATGCATAGTTGGGGGAGTTAGGATAGGAGGGTGTCAGGGGCAATGGGAGGAAGAGGGAACTGGGATTGATATGTAAAATAAGAAAAAATAATAATAATGATAATAAAAAAAGAGAACTACATCCAAACTTATGCCACCATGTAAGTGAATCTTGCAAACAGTTTTAGAGGTAAGAAGTGAAGGTTCTCAAATCCTTGATTTCATTTTTTTTAATGAGGTATCAATGTATGAAAATACATTGACGCAGTGGTTGCTGAAGAACAGTGATTTCTCAAAAAAAAACCTTCTGGAATCAGATAATGGGAACAATTGCATAATTTTATGAATATACTAAAACCACTCCTCTGTTTACTTCGAAAAAAAAATAAGGGCTGGGGAGGTGGCTCAGTGAATAGAGTGCTTGCTACCCAAGTGTTAAGACTGCGGTTCAGAACCCCAGCACCCACATCACTGCAGGGACTTTGTAGTGGACCATCTATAATGCCAGTACCTGGGAGGCAGAGATAGGGCATCTTCAGAGCAAGTAAGCTACCTATCTAATTTATTGGATTTGCAAGTTCTGGATTCATGTGAGAGACACTTCCTTGATGTATGAGGTGAGAAGCAACATCAGCCATTGGCCTCCACACGCATGCATACATAAAAACACCCACACATATGTGAAAATGCATACACATGCATTTATACCACAAACACATGCACAAGCAAATTTTATAGTGTTTGAGTTCTCTGTAACGTATACAAGCTTGTCTTGTTTCCTCCTTCAAGGTTACGAATAACTTCATAATTAACAAGCTCTTCTTTTCATTTTCTGTCTCTCTACCAGCCCCTATCTTTCTAAATGGAGAATCCGCAGAGTTTCAGGAAAGACCCAGTTTCATGAAAAGTTAAAGCTGAGAATTACTGTTGCTTTTAAAAATAAAGTAATTTAGAGGTGGGGTATGGTGTAATTTTAGATTCACAGAAAGCTTGCAGACATTGTACAGAGAGATCCTACGTTTTAAAAAGAAAAGTTCCAGAATCAGATGGTGGTAAACATTGCATAGCTTTGAGAATGTACTAAGACCACTGCATTGTTTACTGTAAAAGAATCAGGGGCTGTAGCCAGGCGGTGGTGGCACATAGCTTTTGATCCCAGTACTTGGGAGGCAGAGGCAGGCAGATATCTGTGAGTTCAAGACCAGTCTGGTCTATAAGAGCCAGTTCCAGGACAGGCTTCAAAACTAAACAGGAAAACCCTGTCTCAAAAACAAAACAAAAAAACCAAAAACAAACAAACAAACAAAACAGTGACCCAGAGACAGAGATTGATGGGTCAGAGGGAAGAAGTAGTATTGCTCAATAAAATACAAAAAAAAAATTAAAGTCTTTCTGAAGTCTTGATTGAGTGTGTGGTCTGGTCTCTAAGCATATATGTATTGGGTTACACATAAAACTATACTAAGTGTTTTTTTCCATTAAATCCTCAGAACATTTACCAAAAAAAAAAAAAAAAAAATCTCTAGCAGAATACTATTCTGCACTAATTGACACATACTTCAGAGTCTGACAGTAACTGTTGGTGGTGTGTATGTACATTCTACTGCTATTGTGGGCATATTGGAGATCAGAGAGAGCATCAGGTCTCCTGTAACTATAATGACAGATGGTTTTAAGCTGCCCCATGTGAGTGCTAGGAATAGCATGTGAATGCTAGGTCTTCTGCAAGAGCAGCAAGTGTACTGAGCTGCTGAACCATCTCTTCGGTCCTATATATAGACCTTTGAAGAGCAGTTCTCAGGAATTCTTATGGACCATTCTTCATTTAGTTTATCCAATGTTTTCTTCATGTTTATTTTAGGGCTGTGAGTTTGGGGGAAACATCTTCCAGCGTTGACAATGCCTTTCTAGTCTCATTGCATGTCAGAGTGCATGGAATCAAGATTCCTCATCTTTGGGGATCTTAACTTTGTTCACTTCTTTTATGTTTCTCCATATCCTGTTCCTCATAGATGAGTCATTACATCCAGCTCACACTCACACCAGGGTGTGGGGAGATTAAGCTGAGCCTCCTGGGCAGGGAGTAGGTACCAGAAAAACACTATTTGAAACAGTTTCCTATGCAAGATTTGCTTCCTTTACTTCTTATATTTAGCCAACCTTTTCTTTGTTTCCTTATAGACTTATGTGCATTTACCTTATATTTTGTGTTATAACACAATACTGTTTATTTCATTGTTCAAATTGCTTCAGCTATTATTGTTCTTTTATAGGACTTCTTTGTTGTTCCTTTTCTATGATCTATTTATCTACTCTTGATTCCTTCTTCCTTCCCTCCATTCCTTCCTCCTTCCCTCCCTCCAACTCTTTCTCCCCCCTTTATTCTAATCACCTATTCTAATCTCCTTCTTTCTAATTTTCAGCACCTTCTTATTTCTGATTCTACAAAATATTCTAGGCTTACCTTGGATATCCCATGTCCTATACATAAAATTGGCCCAGAGTTCTTTAGAGTTGCATCCAGAACCAAGGCCTAGGTATAGGATTCAAAAACTGTAATATTTTCATAGTAGAAAGAAGTCAGAGTAAAGAAAAAGAAGAGACTACCAGTTTTATCATGAAGCAGAAGAGAACGAACTAAGGAAGATTAGTTGACTGAGCCCTGAACAATGTGTTGGAAACAGGAGATGAAAACAATGCATTGGGTTATTTGGGTGAAATGCAAATCCCAGATATGCATAATGGCTCAACACAGACTTGTCATGTGATGATGGGGCATGAAGATAAATCAGTATGTAGCAAGCCAGCTTTGTCATCAACTATGGCATTCAAGGTTCAAGGACGCAAGTTCAAATGTGACCTTTCAGGCTCCGCTTTATTTGGATTCACAAAGCTACAATATATTGTCTGTTTCATAGTATAATATCTGTTCTTTTCCTTCTCCTTTTAATGAAGTGCACTCAAATAAGTATTTAACAATCAGTGATGAAGACAATAGCGATAATGGTAACTATAGCACTATTTGGAAGGAAGAATTCTAATGGCTTATTTGTGTTTTATTAGAACTATTTTTCTCTTATTTTGGTCCTGGCATGGGAAGACTGCATACAAAATGTGGGAACACTGGTGAGGTGATTAGAATGGTAAAGGGTCAAAGTCATAGGACGGGACCCTTTGCAGTTCTGTCCTCTCTAAGGGGAAGATTGCAGAGGGAAATCTTAATAGGATACAACTGAGGTGAACAGTCTTGCTATCCTCATATTAACATCTGTGCACCTCACAAAATGCATTTGGAAAATGCCACACAGACATTTCTTTCTCAGAATAAATACTAGAGAGTGCAGTTTTTCAGCCACTAAAGATTTTGAATTGTGCTGTAGATTAGCCAGAAGTTACAAAAGCTCTTCCTGAGTCAGCTAAATAGTAACATGAAGTTTCCCGAAGTTGGTTTAGCACTGGTGGGTAACATAATAACTCAGGAACTGTCGATTCAATCCATTGAGATCACAGGACAAATGTTTGAATTTGGTCTTCCTATTTGCAGAGGGTACCTGAGGGCTCTCACTGTAATTAATAATACATTGTTGGCTTTGGAGAATCCCTTTTATCTCAGAAACCTGTCGTCCTAGAGAAGAGATAACACAGCTTGCCCTAAATAGAGGCAAGATTTGCAGTTTGACCTATAATCTTTATTTTCCTAGTCACACCTATCTAGAGAGAGTGCGTTTGTGTCAAATTAGGCTGGGACTGGGGCTTCTCTCATCTCTACTGTCTTCTTGCTATCTCTGTATACTTCTTGGGCTTGCTTGCAGTCTGCTAAACTGTATCTTTTTAACCCTGCACCCAAATGAAATCCATTCTTTGGAAATGTAAAGCCATGTGTCAGTTACCTTTCTCATTGCTACAGCCAGATAACTGACAGAAACCACCTAAGGACAAAAGGTTTCCTTTGGGATGACTACAGAGGGTTTAATCCATCATGGCAGACAAGTCATGACAGCAGGAGCAGGTGGTCACATTGCACAAGTCAAGAAGGAGGAAGAGGGGAATGCTGACACTAGCTAGCTTGCTTCCTTTTATTCAGGCCAGGATTGCAGTCTATGAACTAGTGTTATGTACAGGTAGGGTGTGCCTTCCTATTTCAATTTACCTAATCTAGAAAACCTCCCTCAACCATATGTGGAGCTTTGTTTCCATGGTGATTCTAAATTCCATCAAGTTGACAGTTGGTCAAGGTTAATCAGCATATCCCAGTACTTAAGAGTCTACTTAGATGTAGACTCTTAAAAAAGGTAATTCATTAAATGAAGCTGAGGTCATCAGCATGAGACCTGATCTGATTGGTAACCTAAGAAGAGGAAATTTCATTCCAGGTACATAAAGGAGCAAGGTGACTCTGAGACATGGATCTTTTTTGGACCTATTTACAAACCCAGTTGACAGGTCTGAAACAGAACTGTCCTTCATGCCAGTAAAAGGTGCCACCTCACAGCATTCCCACCTTGGGTTCTCATCCTTTAGTAGGCTGAGGAAACTGAACTGCATTTTAAGCCATCCTTGTTGGGTACGGTACTTTATTACTGAAAGTCTAGGAAACCAACACAGGGTTGTAGACAAAGGTTACAGTAACTCTTTGGAAGAAAGAAAAGTGAGGGTTTATTGAGAGAAACTAAATACAAAAGAATGATTTTATTTCATCCCTCCTCTTTTCCACCATTTACCTGTGTGTATGTTATGCAAATATGTGTGTATGCATGGTTGCATGTATGTCAGTATATGTGTGAATAGAAGGCTGAAGTTTAATGTTGGGAATCATACCCACTAAGGAATTTGCTCTGGGGATTACCCTGTCTCTACCTTCCAAGGGCAGAATTATAGTCGACCACCATGCTTACCCAGCATTTACCTCTGTTCTAGGGATCCAAAGAGTTTGCACAGCAAACTCTTTGACTACCAAGCCATCTCCTTAGCAGCTTCTTCCCTTCCCCCTTTCATAATCAGACCTATATACAATACCATGAGTGAGCGTTGCCTTTCCAATGTTGAAGAATGATGGAGAGGTTTGTGTGGTTTGTATAAAATCAAAGAACTGATGGTAAGGTTGATTTCAACCTATGTCTCACCTAATGAGCCTTGTCGTCTTCTCTTTGCATCATTAAAGCAGAAAGCGTACTGGTAACTCAGACCCCACCCTTGTCATTCTCATACAGTGACTTCAGCGAAGACATATTTGCCAATTTAGGAGCAGGATTAAGCCCAAGGAAGCTTTGATCTGGGATTGATCCCAACCTCTTGATGACTAACAACATTGTTAATAATCTGTGAGTCACTTTGACTTCTCACTAGGGGGAGCTGCAGCCTATGACCTTGCCAGCATGCAGTAAGGTGAGAGCATGCCAACTCAAAGTTGCTTCTGGTACTTAGGTCATGGCTTATTTCCTTCCTATTGTCCACAATTTTCTACTTCTAATTGAGAAGGGGGTTCTAAAATGCACCAAAGGTATGGAGAGAATTGTCCACACTAATATGGTAGATACATGTTATAACCATACTGAACGCAGTTCCTTCTTCAAGTGCCAGTGCATAGTTGATATCCACAGAGAGTGAACAAACTAATTCAAGGCTGAATGCATAGGGACAAGGGAATTCACACTGAAGTGTTTAGCTTCAGTTTGCCTAGTGATTGATTCACCCTGGAAAGAGGTGTGCGACTGCTTCCTGTCCTGCTTTTCCATTTATAAACCAGAAATAAAATGCAGGACACTTTACTTCAAAGGCACCCAGAAGATGAATGGGGTAGTGTCCCTTAAAATACTGTGTGGTTATTGAAGAAATAGAGTTAAATCCCCTTTAAAAATAGCATAGCAGTGATGAGGTCCACCACTTGACTTTGACCTGTCAATGTGTGCTTGAGTCTCATCACCCCACTTGGTCAGAGGTTATTCTCAAGAGTGTTTATTGCTGTTTTCCTTAGTAAGATAAAAGGATAACCACAGGATGGAAACTACCATTTGGGGCATGGATAAATGGATCTGTTTTAATTTTACCCTGGAGAGGAGAAATCATCTTCTTTTCTCCTGCCCTCTCGAAGTCATTTGTCTGTTTTTCTCCAAGCATATAAATGGTTTGCCGTGGTAACATTTGTGGCAACATTTCTGCATAGTCTCTTTATTCATAGCCAACAAAAAAGGTTTCCACTGTACTTTGTTTTCAAGCTGTTTTCCAGATGTGTTTAGCAACACACACTGGGTGGTGTATTGGATAATTCAGGTTAAATTAGAGTCTGGAAGTTCGAAGTAATCTGTGGATGGAATTCTGTTCTGAAAGTCTTATGCTGGAAGTGTATTCCTCAGCATGTCTGTATTTATGGGACAGTCCTATAAGCAGGTAATTAAGGTTACATTGGATCATAATGGTGAGGCCCTGGTTTGACAGAATTAGTGCCCTAATTGGAAGAGACACCAGAGAGCTTTCTGTTATATTCATGTTCTCTTTCCCTCTCTACTATATACCAAGATGGTCTTCTTCTATCACCCAGTCAAGGCGGTCTCACCAAGCATGTGCCTCTCCTCATCCAGAACTGGTACCCTCTAGAAAACAAATGACTATGTTTACGATGCTAAGTTTATGGTATTTTGCAATGATAGTCTGACTAGAGTAGTTAAAAATTCAGACATTACAGTGCCAAATGAAGAATAGGCATGTTTTTGACATACACACATAATAAATCTTTGGGATTTGTGGTTCATACAGTCTGTCTTAGTTTGTTTTCTCTTTGTACTGACCAAATACTCTGGTGAACGCCACTTAAGGAGAGATGAGTTTATCTTCTCTAACCATTCAGAAAAGTCAAGGTGTTAAGAGCTCGAAGAAGCTGATAATATATACACAATCAGAAGAAGAAAGCAATGAATAGATACATGTTTATAGCTTTTGTTTTATCCATTTCATACAGTACAAGATCCCAGCAAATGAAGCTTCCTACAGTGGGTAGTTCTTCCCATATTAATTGATGCAATCAAGATACTCTCCCATAAGCATGCCCAGAGGCTTCTCCCAGGTGAGACTAGGTTCTGTCAAGCTGATAATTACTAGCAATGATCACACATAAATACAGCAACTATTCAACTTCTGCCACTTTGATTTAAAAGCAGCCAGAGAGTGTACAAAACATGAGCTAAGTTAGGTTGCAATAAGACATTATTTACAAAAACCAATAGTGGACCATTTCTGCTACAATCTTCAGAATTTTTACTTTTAATCTAAGAATACATAGTAACTTAAAGTGGACATACTTACAACTCTTTTATGTAAGCAAAGATATTCTTTGTTATTAAACAAATGTAACAGCAATCAATTCTTCTGGATAGATTTGCTATCTTTTGAGTTCTAATGTGTGGTTCTTGTTAGGGTTAGTATGGTGACCTTTGGGCTGGATGAGTTGGACCTAAATCTTTGTATGGTTGAGCCACAGAAATCCTAGTGTCTTAATTTTTAGTTTCCTCTAATCCAATGAAAAGAATCTCTTCTTTGATGCCTTATTTTTCATATATAAATATCATAATAGAAGGTCTCACATGCATACATCCTGTCTTCCATTGCTGCAAGCAGCCGGTGTGCTGGCCAGCACTTTGTGTCTCTCTACATGCCAATGTACAGTCTTTTTCTCATCCCAGTCTTTCCATTGCTGCCAACCCCTTCACTTCCTCTCTCCTTTTTCTATCATGGACTATAATTATTTGAAAATGTTGCTCCTTTGGCCTCTGGGTGTCTCAGATGATTGCCAGTGTTTTCTCCTTGATTGTTTAGCTACAACCACAACCATCAGTTACAATGTGCTTATTATGGCTCAGAAGGCTAAGCAAAGTTTTCCCAAATGTAATCTTATTTAATTATTATAGAATTCCAGCCAGATAGGTATTATTATGTCCATTTTGTAGATGAGGGCACTGGAGTACAGAGGAGGACAGTAAGGGACTCTGAATAATTGGAAGAGAAAAGCACAACTCGGTTAGGAACCAAAGTGATTCTGAATCCAGAGACTGTACTGTATTCAGTCTTTTTGGTTGACAGTTTGGAGTGCATGTGCTTTCAAGATGTCCTCTTCTTAGGCTCTTACAATAATTACAATAAAAAAAGCTGTGTATCCTGGAGGTAGAGTGCTTTATGAATCATGTTCATGAGGAAATTTGGGTCTTTTGCTTGTATGAATTTTGGGGATTATTTTATTATAAATATTCTTTTGCTCGCTGTAGCTAATGTATATGCCTACTATCTTGGTACATTATTCTTTAGTTAGATATGGATTCACTAACTCTGTTGGTGTGCTTTTGTATGAATCTTTTGGATGTTTAATATCTTGGTGTATTGTTCTTTAAATAGGGATTAGCTAACTCTGTGTCAGCATGCTTTTGTTTGTATCTTTTAAAAATAATCACTCCAAGAAAATGAGTATGTCTGAGATTTCTCTTAACTATGATAGAACATAAAAGGAAAGCCACTGGGTCCCCGTGTTAGAAAGAACTCAGGAGTGACTTTTATATAGTTAGCATTGTTCTTAGCCTTATGGTACATTATTACCTCCAGTTATTAAATGGTTTATAAGGAACTGAGATTCAAACTTGGATTTTTAAAGCAGATAACTTGTCTGATACAGAGTAGCTTTTTTCCTTTTAAACTTTTTTTTTTCAATGAATTTGACCGTATTCACCTCTCCTCCAACTCTTCACAGGTACAAGACCTCCTTCCCTACATAGTACTATTCTAATCAATTTTATAGTTTTTGATAGCATAGATTAGAAGACATTTTCAGAATGCCTGTAAGCCAATCATGTAAAGTAGGTTATTTTTGTATTTTATGAAATGTGAGGTAGAGCCACAAGTATATATTTCTGAGCATCAGCAGTCTTTTTTCTTTTTTTCAATTAATTAATTAATTAATTTCTTATTTTACAGTCTTATATATTGAAGGAAGACACAGTTTGCCCTTTCTAGCATGGCATGTTAGAAATCCTTCATATACCATCAAGTCCTTTCAAAAAAGTTTGCTGTTAGCAAAGAGCAAGACACATGACTTAGTTTATCTTTGAAATACACAATTTAACTTTCAAATGAAGGGGAAAAATCCTCTGGGCTAAATGTGTTTTTTATATTCTTAAGACTAAATGCTATAAAGAATTACCCATTCTCATATGCATTCGGCATATACATGGGTTAAAAGATTAGGTCAGGATTCCATAAATTAACTGTCTCCTTATACCATTGCATATACAATAAACTGTAGTGTTGGGTCAGCAACTCTGAGTGTCAGAAATTGCTGAATTGCAAGTAGTCCCTTGAGAATGGAGGAAGATGATTCAAACTTAGATTTTTTTCCACCCTAAATTCCACCTCGTATGAATCAACCAAGCAGTAAAGATTAAATATGATGATCTCTGATTATTGCTTCTGTGGATTATATGTAGAAGCAGCTCCCTGTCTTCCTTCATGTTTCTGCCGTAGCATTTCCTCTGAGAAATAATATTACTCAAGTTGCACAAAAGTTTGCATCAAATTTTCTAGAAAATTGATACATGCTTGAGTGTATCTCTGAGACGAGACATGGCATAGGGTTTATGAAATATGTGGGGAGGCTGATGCCAGCAGAATAAAAGAGTCCTTAATGCGGGACTCAGGTACTGGTAACTGTGAAATTGAACTATGAGATGACTCTTGCAGCATAGAGAGTAATGGGGGGAAAGCCAGACTATTTGACCTCTGGAAAGACTGGGAAGGGGGTAGTCATTACCCTTAGTTGTCTACCCATTGATGATCTCATTGGGTTCCAGTGGATAGTTCCAATCCATTGGTCACATGGGCACCCCTTAATAAACTAAATGGGTCTCAAAATAATACCAAAAGTCATGAATCCAATAAAGAGGCAGGTGGGAATAAGGGAGGGGGAGAAGAGACAGGAAGAAAGTAAGTGGGGAGAGTGACAAGAGGGCATTAGAAAAATGTAACTAAGAGCTATAGTTTAAAGAAATCAGAGAATGCCCACTTAAATGTATCATCTAAGTAAAAATAATCTAACATCCATACATACAAGTATTAAGTTGGGCATATCTACACTAAAAAGTAACTTAGTATTTATTAGAAATTCAAATTTAACTAGGCTTATGTATAATGCATCCTGCATTATAATTAGCAATCAGATTGTGGAAGGATAACAAAGCCTGAAGTCAAAGAGGCATCAAGCAGGCGATCTGCATGGCAAAAAGGCATGAACACAGAGAAACATGGAGAGACGGATACCCAAGAAAGGTGTTAGATCTTATTAGAAAGTCAAGTATTTTCACTTCTAAAATATATATAGAGTGTGAACTAGATTACTTTTTCTTAACATTAAGGGTCAAATATCAGGTACTCATCAATAGGTCCCCCTCTCCTGACTTTGTCTTACATCATTCTTCATTTCTTTCTCCATTAGTCTCTTGAGTTATCTAAGTAAATAATCACATCATTGTCTAACTTTATCTTCCACAGCATCTTGGGAGAACAGTTTCTAATGTTTGTGACTCTGGTCTCTCCTCATCTCAGTCCATCATGGTTTAGTTAAAATGACTAACAACCTCTTGATTATTAATCATGTGAATTCCTTTTGGGATTTTCTGTGGGCTGTCTGTAGCACTTGGGGTCATTGCATACAACTATTTCCCTTGCATTCTGAGACAGCCTGTTGACCTTCTGCATGTTCAACCTGTATTGACTCTCTTTGAGTTTCATGACCAGCCTGTATATGATCCTTTTACTGTTCCTATTCTAGCATGACTTCAATTGACATCTTTATGTTGATAAGCCACAATTGTTTATCTTCAGTCAGAGCCTTATTCTAAGCTCTACACTAATATTTCCAACTCCAAGATAACTATAGTTGACAAACCAAGGCCATTGTGTCCTACATGTCTGTTTATCCTGTACTAGCAGAGTATAAAGTAAAAGTCACCATTTATCATTTTTCAACTAACAAGAAAGTATAAAGGAAGAAAGAGTCAACATTTTTATGCATTCTTCCTCTTCACGGAAGTATTTTGTGGATATAGACAGATACTAGCCTTTTATAATTTTGACAATTTGATTTTAAAGATTGTTATCTAAGTTACAGCATGAGCTTCCATAGCTATATGTTGAACAAAAAGGTTATTATTGACGATTTGTGACAGAGATATATGCTAACTGATAATATTTAGTATATTCTTTTGTAGTTGTTACAGAATTTTTTGACTTGGTGTGTTTTGCCATATTCAGAGTCAATACAGTAACTGCAATGTTATTTTCTCAGGAAGGTACATTCCTTCTCCAATCAAAAAAGGGACATTGTCAGAAATCTCAGCTAAAGCCACATATAGAGAATTACTAACACCTAAATAAACTGATGTAAGATCATTATGTGTTATGCCTATCAAATACCATACTTAATACATTTTATAAAGAAAAGAATATTTTCTCAGTAATTTCCTTTGTAATTGTTTGGGACATTTGCCTTCATTAAAAATATTGGCATCCTGGAGATGGAGAGATGTCTAAGATTGAACTAAACTTCCTTAATATAGGTGACAATGGTGTGACTGGGACAATATAGGAGGCCATTGGCACAATAATTGCACAAACTGACTTAGTGGAGCCCATTCTCTATATAGAGATACCTTGCCCATACTAGACATAGGGGTGTGGGGGTGGAGAGGTGCCATGGTCCTGCCTCAACTAGATGATGGGACAGACTTAGTAGACTTACTATTGGAGGTCTTACCCTCTCTGAGGAGCAGATGGGAGGAGGGGGACAATGGGGGAGTGGGAGGAGAGGAGGGGGAACTTGGATTGGAATGTAAAAAATAAATTAATAAAAAAATAAAATAAAGAGAATATGCTGTTCTTGCAGAGGACCTGGGTTTGGTTCTTAAAACCCACACAGTGGTTTACAAACCAACTACCTAACTCCAGGTCCAGGGAATCCATTGACCACTGTAGCCTCTGTGAGCATGTGGTGCACTTACTTTCAGGTAGCTAAAACATTCCTATGAATATAATGAAAATAAATAAATCTTAGAGAATACTAGCACTAGGGTAAGTCAGAATGCTACTTTAATGTAAAAATTACAATATTATAATAGAAGGAGCTTTGACAAATTAACAAAATATAAAAAGTAAGAAAAACACCTTGTTGGATCATCTTTAATTTCATAAACTAGTGAGAAAAAATTTAGAACAGAAAATAGTATAACACAGCATCCACTGTATTTCTATAATTTTTTTGTTCTATTTTGAGAAAGAAAGAAAGTGGGGAGAAGGTAATGATTCACATAGTTGTGGTCGCTATGACAAAATACCTTAGACTGGTGGATTATGAAGCAGAAACTTACTTCTCACAGTTTTGAGGCTGCAAATTTGTCAGCATGTGTCACAGTACTGTCAAATTATTTGGGAAATTTTATCTTATTGACTTGAGGATGACTCCATTTTTGCTGTGGAGGAGAGAGAGCAATCCCTATCTCATCTTTTCTTTTCCCCCATAGTAACACTAACTCCATCATGAGGACTTACTCTAGACCTAACTACCTCTGCCACAATGACCCCTTGTCCTAATACTACTGCACTAAGACTATGACTTCAATCTATGAGGGTTTTATTTTTTTGGGGGGAGTCAATGTAACGTTCAGTACATAACAGGGATATCTGATTGCTACTGGTAGGTTTTTATATCGGAAAGTTGATAGGAAAAGTTTTCTGCTTTGAGATTAAAAATACGGCTGCTGAGTTTTTCTTGCGAAAATACTTCTCTGAAAATTAAGTTTTATTGTGGGATTAATTTTTCTGTTAGTCTTAATACATCTAACACACTGCATAAGTCAATACCAGAGAACTTTATATTGTGTTCTTTAGACTATTATAAACTCAGATGAATAGAGTATATAGCCCTTTATAAAGGCTGCCTTTTCTAGCATTTTGATTTGACCTTGTGTCATTTCTCTGTATATGTTTCTGGACACAAAAATAAATTCGAGGAAAAGCCAGGCAATGAATTCAGCGGCCTGAAGTGAATCAGATCATACTTTTCATTCTTCTAAAATCTTGCTGGTATTGCTCTTTTCTGAGAGTTTTCATGATTCCAGCAAAGTTTAGAATTATGACATTTAGAAAAAATCCCTGATTTTTTTAGTTTGATGAGATAGGGTATTCTCTCTCTCTCTCTCTCTCTCTCTCTCTCTCTCTCTCTCTCTCTTACACACACACACACACATGCAAAAAACATACCCACAAAGATAATATAGGCATACACATGTTTATCATAGCATAATTCATTATGTCTCCAGCAGGAGGTAATTCTAGTGGCCATGAACTTATGGATAAACATGTAATTGACTCCCATTTAGCAATAAAAAGTAGCGACTACTAAAACAAATTGAACCTTAAAGACATTTTGTTTAGTGAAACATTCTGGGGAAAAATAATAAAATTGCTTGTATATGAAATACCCAGAAAAGACAAGTTTATAAAGCAGGTCAGTGGTTTCTGGGAGTCAAATGAGGAGTAAATTAGGGTCTCTAGAAGACTTTGTAGGTACTGTAAATATCTAAAGCTTCATTGTGATAGCTAAACAAATCCATAGATTTTCTAAAAATCATTGAATGCTACTACCCTTGCACTAAATGAATCTGCACTGTAGAAATTACATTGCAACAAAAACTATTAAAGAAGAGTACTTTCAATGAAATATCTTGTTTGTCATAATGAGAAATTGCTGAAACCCACATCCCAGGGAGTAGTGTCTTTCCTGGCCCAGTCTCAATGCCTCTACTTTCAGATTATCCTGCTCTCAGCACTGTGGTCCTTTCACAAATCCTTCGGAATACATGCAAAAGTCTCCCTGGCCAAGTGGACACTCATTTTTTTTTCTTGTAAAGAAACAGAGTGGGGAGATGAGGCAACTCTGAGTACAGAATTATCAGTTACTTTCAGGTTCAAGGTGATTAGTAGAATGTCAGGAGGCTTAACACATTCACTGGTGAGGGAGTTGCTGGATAAGAGCTTCTATCATTGCTGGCACTGTCAATCAGACAAATCTAAAGAGTAGCCTTGGTAAACCAGTCTAATAACTGTCCTTATTGCCATTATGCACCACAGGGGTGTAGTTCCTGACATATCGAGTTTCTTGAATAATGCCTATTAGCACTTTGCTATTCATGGACTACAGATTGAATATGTTCTCATTTGAGGAACGCTCTGTTCATTCCTACATCAGATTCTTTGGAGAAAACACAGAGCATGTTGGAAAGTAGATAATAAACAGTCATGGAGCAAGAACAGATTGTGTTAGTGCTATTTATTAGTCACAGTACATGCATCTGATATTTTTCTCCTTCATCTTTAACTCTTGCCATCATTCCTTGTACAGAAATCAAAGGATGTTTACAGACATGTCTGGATAGCCAGTTTTTCATAAGGTCTTCCACTCACTAATTCAGTTAATAAAATAAATTTCCCATGTATACATGAAGCAAACAATATCAAAATGCAGTTCTTGTGACTTTTTCCTGTTATCAAAATAGAGGAAATGCTGTCCAATTTTCTATAAATGGCATACCCATTGGGTTATCATGAATAGTTAATATAGGGACACTGAATTCTTCTTTGAGATTTAATAAAAACATAGAGAATATTGTCATGTAGCAGATTTCATTGGCACCATGCCATAGAAGAGACAAGTATGAACTTTTTTTTAACCAAGCCAGATATTCTATGCAATACTTCATTTGTGTATATTTTTAGGCAATATGATTAGACTCTGCTGTATATGAACCTGTGAAAGTTGTTACTGTTTTGACATGTAAGTCTTTGGACAAATGAAATGACATTAGGAACTGTGAAAGAAAGTAGATTGAACCAAGAACCTTAAGGATATTGAACCAGAGTGAGGAGAATATTGGTTGGAAGACTGTTAATTAAAGAAAAATTTTGGCACAGGTATAATGCAGTTAAATAAGGATCAGGATAAACAAATAGACTGAATAGATGTTTATTCAGGGAGAAATAACTTACAACCTAGTCAGATGAGCACCAGGAAATTCAACCTGATCCTCTCCTGTCCGAGTCATGCCAGCAAGAGAGCTTTCCCAGGCCTCTCTCTCCGACCTCCTTCCACAGGTCACTTCCGTCCATGGCTCCACCCCAATGGACGTGGTCAGCGCCAAAGAAGGACTATCTCTCTACAATTCCCCTTTTAGTCTAAAGAAAAGATTTAGGCTTAATACAAAACTATATACAAAACAGTGAAAAACAAGTGTGCTCTAAGAAAAGGAAAATCGAGAACAAAATGACCTACATATCTAGTTCTAGGGTGAAGGCATAATGGAGTTTACAATAGAGTTGTCCTAAGCTGGAAAACGTAAGTCTAGTACCTAATATATCTATCTAGGAAGAGAGAATAATAGTTGTGATAGTTTAATCTTCAACCTCATCAAGACCTGAGAAGGAAAATAACAATACTAGAGTAGACAGGAAGTGCGGATGGACAACTTCCAAAAGGTGCAGCAAGGACAGAAACAGCAAGCTACCTGGACAGTCACCCAAGGTCTCACAGCAACGTTGGTACACCCAGTTTTGGCTAAGGCCAAGAGAACTTGACAGACCACAACAACAGCAGGGAGGTAGAATGGCTGTCTTACCCTGACTTGGCAAGGTCAAGCAGTCTTCTATATTTGTCTCCTGCAAGCACATAGGACTGCATGTCCAAATCAGTGGTCAAGGTGGGGGCAATTCTTTGCCCAACAGGCCATTAGCTGAGGTGAGAATGAACTCCAGCAGGAGCAACAACAGTGTCCAACATATTTTCAGGAAAGTGCACGGTGCTGTCAGGAGCAACAGTGTCTCATGTCAATGGAGTACTAATATTAAAACATTTAAATGCCATATTCTGCATGTCTATAAAGTGATTGAAGATTAAGCATCTATATCTGACTAATCTCATAGATACAGGAAACATGAGTGAAGATAATCTCTAATACTCAGGAATTTAGCTAAAAGACTGATTAAAACTTCCCTGAGTAAAGCAGGAACAAATACTTAAACAATATAACTATTTACATATACATACATGTAAATCCCTAAAATAGAGGTAGAGTATAAGTGTCAAGACAAGAGGCAGAACTATAAAGGGCAGCAAGATAAATATCCCAAATTGTATCAATATACAAAATGTCTTGAATACAAGAAAAGTATACATACATAGAATATGGTAAAAAATAATGTGCATAAAACATTGTAAGTGGAAAGATTTAACATAATATAACAAAATATAAACTTAATTTTACATAGCTTACCACATAAGAATACATAACAATGTAAGCTGTAAAATACTATCTCATTCTTACTCAAATTCATAAGAAAATAGGCTAATCTACCTATATCCCATCTAAACCATACTTTTCCCAACCATTCCCTATTCCTGTTTAAAAGATAAACCTGAGTGTAAGCATCACCTTCCATACCCAACCCTAAATAACTAAAGCCAACCCAAAGACGATGACTATTATCCCAAAATTCCAAGGGTAGGGAAAGGGGGCGTCATTATCTTAAGGTTACTTCCTGCTGAAATGGGATGATGATTGCTCCAATGGATCCTGTAGGATGAAAAATTTTAGCAACCAAATTTCTCAACAGAGCTGGCTGTGACATATGTAGCTAGTAACTGTGTGGCAGAATATTCTTGACTGTAGTTGTATTTGAAACTCTGGCCAGGGTGTAATAAAAAGGTGCACCATTACAGCTAGCTAGTCATGAGTTGTCTTGAGAAAAACAGTCTCAAACCAGTTTTAGGGTGATGTTTGTAGTTCCGATGCATCAGGTTGAGTCAAGTGGAAACGATGATGTGGGGCCCCATCTTCTTTCTGGAGAGTTCAAAGACTGCTGTTAGGAATCGTTATTATTCCTTGTGGAAAAGTTACACATCAATATTAAAGTAAAATTTTCAAGTTTTAAGGTATGCATTAGGGAAAGACAACAATAAGCATTAAAAGTATGTGAGAAAATTAGGATTTCAGAGAGAAAATTACATATAAGAAATTAGTCCCCAGATTTTGTTTTCTTCTGCCTTACACCAATTGGCTTCTTGATTTAAGGCAGAAACCATGAATTTAATCTTAACAACATGCTTGAATTTAGAGAAGGAAAGCCAAATCCAACTCCAAAGCCAGCATTGGTTTACATAAATTGGGACTTCAGGAATACTAGATAGTAGAGAGAAATAGATTTCTGTATAGAAATAGTTTACTACAATTAAATATTTTTTTACCATATATCAGATCTGCTTCCTTAAGTGATTGTTTCTGAAGAGCTGTCTTCTCTTCTCTAGGCACCTACATGTTCAGTGTTTTTTGGCTGGAGCATTGTCAGTTGTTATTTGTGCAGGCTGGGCATTGGTGGTGCATGTCTTTAATCCCAGCACTCAGGAGGCAGAGGCAGGCAGATCTCTGTGAGTTCAAGGCCAGCCTGGTTCTGCCTAGAAGTGTACCGCCAAATATCATCCGGCAGCAGACAATCCTTCTGATTCCGGTCCCTGTAGAATAGCTCTTAACAAACTATGGCAAGCGAAATTTTGTTAAAAGGAGACTTCTAGAATTGCTGGAACACAAGACTAAGGGCAGGAAAATGCGCAAGCAGGGCGGGTGCCGAGCGGCTCTGCGTGAATGCAAAGTGCAGTGCGGAAATGGGCAAAGTGATAGACAAGATGGACATGAAATGGATGTGGAATAGGGAAAGATCATTGTTATTTCTCTAGTACTGAAGCTAATTCCACAGTTGCACATCTGGATAAAAAGGAGAGTGATTTTAGTGTTGTCAAAATATTAATAAAGAAAGTGAGCTGGGGCAAAAAGATAATGATGCATTTTAAATGCTGAATGCTGAGGGCAATGTGTTTGGGGTCATTTAAGTAGATCATGAGTAGGTCAATGCTACAGGGTCAACCCTGCCTCCAGTGTGCTCTGCTGTTCCTAATCACTTGCAACAGGATTGGTAGACAGCAGGTGTCATATACATGGTAGGTGAATGACTTGAAAGAAATATTTACCAGTGGAGATTTGAACCAAGGTAAAGAGCATGCCTGAGAGTCTTCTATATAGAGATTCCTAGTCCACCTGTGAGACATGATCAGTTATCTAGGAATGTCACAGAAGAAAAGATCAAGAGGCAATTTGGGAAAGTTTTCAATTCAGGAATTGTGACAAGGTAAGATACCCACAAAAGAAATGATGTTGAAGAGAAAGTTATGTAGCATGGTCACTAAATAATCTGTGGTAGTCCTAGGGGAAGTACATGAATTGGCTCTGTGACTAAGCAGTTTTGAGAGTTTATTATGTGATAGCTGGGTGTATTTGGATGCTATCAAATCTTCTGTGGTAGGATTTATGGGAAATGAAAGGCATTAAAGTGACACATCTATTGGGCAATCATCTTTTTTTGAACAAAGTGAAAAAAACTGAATCACATGCATATCCCATGAACACTGAACAGTAATGAGGAAAGCCATTCTGCCATAATTATATATAAATTAATTTTGGAAATGAAATCAATTACAATATTAAAAATTCATATTCTGAGATAGTTATGAATGGTTCAAGAATAGGAACTTTTTAAATACACACTTCCAAAAGAGGTTTTTAGCAGAACATCATGAAAATGCCAACAGTATTTTGTTACAACAGTAGATGGAAGGTTTTTAAAAAAATCATTTTGTAACATCATCTTTGGAATATTCACCAAAGTAGTACAATAATTACAGTATTGTGTGTTGTTATGCTCTATCCATATCTAAATTCTAGCTCTAGCTGCCGACATTCTATTATAAGAAGTGAGGTTGGCATTTTTCTCTTGAAATTTCAGATTCTGTATCCTCTGTGCTTGATGTATTCTGCCAAACAGCCAAGATCCACTGACAGTTGCAATTTTTTTTAAAGTCTGACACAATTGGTCTTTTCTCTGTGGTTCTAAAAACAGGCTACTTGGTCCTTCATCTCATAAACTTAGCCAAAGCATATTTATTTCTGAGAATCCGAACACCTCAATGTAGAGCACGGGCATGCTTTGATTCACATATATGTCTTCAAAACCCAAAGTGAAAACACTGATGTTTCTTCCATGCACTATTTTCTCATAACCAATTGGCTGAAAAGTGAGGCTGAGGCCTGCTCTTGGCAGCATTTGAAAGATCATCACCCCATGATAGATGGTGAGGGCCACATTTAAATATTTGTGCCAGCAATTCAGATTACTATTTCAAAAACTGCTGGCTGTGCAAAGCCCACACTGAAGACATGGCCTGTTTGGTAGTGAGATGTTAATGGACTATAACAATAACTCACCTATATGGTAGTTCTCAAGGTTTACAAAGGGGGCCTTTTAGACTGGGGAGTTAGCTTAGTCAGAGAACTGGCAGACAAGTGTGAGGACTTGAGTGTGATCACAGATCCCATTTGAAAAGAGGTGGATGCACCGACCTGTAGTTGAATCCCACTACTGAAGTGTCCCTAGGGCTCACTGGGCAGTCAGTCTAGCCCAATTTTGCAAGCTAGGGGTCAGTGAGAGATTCTGTCTTAAAACAAAACAAAACAAAACAACAACAACAACAAACAAGGTGAATAGCTTCTAAGGAATGGTACCTGAGGCTGACCTCTAGTCTAAACACTCAACTCTTGTACACACACACACACACACACACACACACACACAGAGAGAGAGAGAGAGAGAGAGAGAGAGAGAGAGAGAGAGAGAGAGAGAGAGAGAGAGAGAGAGAGAGAGGGAACACCAAGATTTGGAAGTAGAGCATTTTCACTCCATGGAATATTGACCTAGATAATCAGCATAAGCTAATTGCTACAATGACTTTCTCTATAGAATCAGCACAACTCTTACAAAAAGTAGTTTAATGATTGACAGATCTTATGCCAAACTTCAGTTACCATGTTCTCTCTTGATTGTTTATTTGAGGACTGAATATAAAAATTACAAGACAGAAATATCACAATGTCTCTTTAATAGAGTTTTGGAAATACTAAGAACACGGGTCTAAGGGCAGTCAAAAAAGAAATATAGTTTTTGCCTTTTGTAATTAAAAGGAGCTATTACACACACACACACACACACACACACACACACACACACACACACACGCACACAAACACACACAAATTACCATGACCCTTGAGGATTCTGGGTTATAGGTGCTAGTAACTGCCAACTTCATTTGTGGGGCAGAGATTAGGACATTTAAAAGGAATTTTTAAAACTTACATTTTTATGGTTTTTGCTAAAAATATCTTCAAGGGGTTCCATTGTTGCCATTCCTGTGATTTTAGATTTAGGTCATACTGAGATATTAGACCTCACCCTTTTATGCTCATGACCCTTTACTTTATAGCAGCCTTTTATAATTTTAGAGTTTTATTTTTGCCAGTGATAATAGTTACCCTAATCCTTTTCCCAAACAAAATACACCATCAAAACATTAAACAAGAGGAATTGACCAGAGCCTATGTAAGTTACAATGCATTTTATTTCCTGTAAATATTTGCTAAAATCACTGTACAGTCACCAGAGTTGGGATCTACCATGTGAACCTCTTCAATGAATATTTGTTCAGTGTCATCAGTGGGAATGACGAGTGCTGGCGGCTAGGTGTTTCAGATTTGTCTAAGCTCCAGTGAGCAATTTCAACATAATTTTCCATATACAGCTGCCCATTTGACTAGTCTAAAGATTTTTGGGATGGAGCAAAATGGTCTTCTTTAAAAAATTCACTAAAAATAAATGAATTCAAATAGTATCGCTCCCATAGGCATGGCTGTTTGTTCATACTCATTCGCTGGGGCATGGGTAAACTACCAGTGGTCACTTTCCAAGGGAAGTCACTCTCCCTTGGTCAGCAACTATCATCTGCCAATAGCTTCTCAGCTAAGTGTGGAACTCCCTATCCCCTACCACCCATCCTACCATCTTTAACTGGCCTTGCGTAGGTCTTTCACAGCCCACCAAAGCTTCTGGGCATTTATATTATGTCTGGAAGACGGTGTTTTACAGCACTTTTTCCTTCTGTGTTCTAGCTTGTGTATTCAGAATGAGCTGTATGTAGCTCAGGGGAAATAAAATGGAAGATGCACTATAAACAACTTTCACAAGGCTCCCTAGCCCCTCTTCTGACATAACAGTAGATTCAAATTTTATTTTAAAGAATAAAATATTTGTATGTTTTAAAACCCAATATATGCCATGCTTTATGCATGTAAGTGACACTGAACAGAATTAAGATATAATTAGCATATGTTGAGTTAAATGTATTGCTTAGTACGAATGTATTACCATGCTATTTCTTGTATTTTCATGTAATCTTCTTGAACTATATGTTTTGATATTTATCCCATTTACTTAATATTATGCAAGTTATTTTTATGTTTTCAATGTTATCATTAAATGTTTGTATTTGAAGAGTAAATTCCTGACTTACATAGCAGATTCACATCTGAACTTCTAAGGGGACTTCATGCTCAGGGTCTTCTGTGCTTTAGAAGACTGCTAAGTGTTAAGAAAAGGAGAAAAAATTTCTGGAGTTGGTGATAACCAGCTTGCCAAATGCAATTGAGGTCAAGAAGAGTGAAGGATCCAAGTGAAGTCTTTATGATTTGGCAAGAAGGTGATTATTAGATGTTCCTGAAAAGACAATTTTTATAGCTAAATGAGGATGGAAACCAGATTGGAAAGCAGTGATACGATATATTTAAAAAGCATCAGACAGTAAAAATTGTAGATGTCTGACAACACCAATTGCCCCAAGGCTTCAGGCAGCCCTATCCACCAACAGTGACAGAGCACAGGAAAATACTGTGTGGCAGAGGCAACTGGCTCTGCCTACTGCATCTAGTGAAGTTGACAGTTCACATAGCCCCAGGTCCAGATGCCCCATTTCTGGCTAAGTTCTACAGAACGTCTTTTATCAAGGTCTACAAAGAGACATGTGCAGAAAGACTCAGTTCACACTATATTTGGTAGCAAAAATTTGAAGCCATATGAATTTCTACTAATAAGGTAAAATAGTCTAATAGAACTATATGCATTAGAATGGAAATATATAAAACATGGATACCTTTCTTGGGGTATCTATTGCTGCGATAAACATCATGAGCAAATCAGTATTTTGCTTATGATCCCACATCATAGTTCATTATCAAAGAAAAACAGGTAGGAACTCAAGTAAGGCAAGAACCTGGAAATAGCAGCTTATACAGAGACCATGGATGTGTGCTGCTTACAGACTTGCTCCTCATGGCTTGCTCAGACTCCTCCCTCCCTCCCTCCATCCCTCCCTCCCTCCCTCTCTACCTCCCTACCTCTCTTCTTTCTTTCTTTCCTTCCTTCCTTCCTTCCTTCCTTCCTTCCTTCCTTCCTTTAGTTAGTTAATTATTTTCCCAGCCCTATCACAGTTTCTCTTCTCTCCCTTCTCTGCAGTCCCTTATCCACTCCCCCCACCATCCACTCCTCCCTTCTCTTCAGGAAAAGTGCAGGCCTTTTATGTATATCAGCCAGCTATTACATACCAAGTTTCAGTAAGACCAGGTACTTCCTCTCCCATTAATTCTGGATAAGGCAACCAGTAGGAGGAAGGGGTCTCAAAAGCAGGCAATAGGGATGAGCAAAGGGGTAAAGACCAGGCTGGAGAAACCCACAGAAAAAGATGATCTGAAAAAGGGTGAACTCATGGACCCCAGACTGACAGCTGGGAAACCAGCATAGGACTGACCCAGACCCCCTGAATGTGGTGCCACATTGGGCTCTTGGGCAAATCTATAGGGCCTCTGGTAATGGAACAGTATTTATACATTTCCCTAGTGTACAAATGGATTTTGGGAGTCCATTCCCCATTGAGAGATAATCTCTCAGTTTAGACACATGGGGGAGGGCCTTGGCCCTGCTCCAAATGATATGACAGATTTGATGATCCCCAGTGGAAGGCCTCACCCTCCCTGGAGAGCAGTAGGGGGATGGGACCGAGGGTTGGAGGCATGGGAGGATGGGAAGGAGAAAGAACTGAGATTGATATGTAAAATAACAAATCCAAGACTACAAGCCTAAAAGTGGCATTACCCATGATGGTCTGGGACCTCCTCATCAATCACTAATTAAGAAAATGCCCCACAGGCTTGACTATAGTTGAATCTTATGGAGGCATTCTGTTGATTGAGATTCCCTCCTCTCCGATAACTACAGCTTGTGTCAAGTTTACATAAAAACGACGGGCATATATGTATGTATGTATGTACATATGTATGTGTATATGTGCATGTATATATATGTATATCATGAAATATATTTACAAATCAAGTTTCAGATAGACATAGATAGTATAATATATTATGTAAATTAAAAATGAGCAAAAAATAAAACACACACACAATAATCAGTTGACATAACCAAGTATATAGGAAACAGGTGAGGGTGACAATGAGTTCAAGATGAGCCTGGATTGTGTAGTGATACAGTCTTGAAACAGGATAAACAAGTAACTACGTAACCACAAATACATGGATTGTTGTTATTTTGTTTTGGACAAAATAATAAGTCAGAGATAAATAAAAGAGATCACTTTTGTCTGGAGGTGAGAAGGTGTGAAACCTTGATGAGAGCATAGAAACATGAAGGGCTGAGGTCTATCTTCCTCTAGAAACATTTATACTATGTTCCTGTAGTGTTGGACCCCAGCTAGATTCCCCAAACTTAAACTCAGTGAAGTTATAGAGTAAAAGTGATAGTTTAGGAAAAGTAATTGTCAGATCTGCTAAGTACCAAGATAATTCCTGGGGAATGGAATGGAAAGATTATATAACTATTCCCTTTATAGCTTTGGTATAGTGTTGGCTGGACTGAAGAGTTGGCAAATGCTTGCCAATTGATAGGACTGAAGTGGATTGGACAATTCTCATCACATTATTTGAATAAGCAAAGAATATGCACTCACATTCAGCTCACTACTTACTCATAGGCAAATTGTCTGCCCCAAGACTTGTGTGTTGTACAAAGTGCATCAACTTCTGTATCACACACTCAGAGAGTATCAATAGCCCTGGTCAGCAGCATACTAATTCTTCCTATAGGATTTTCCAGCTTCTGCAATTAGAGCTAAATTCCATGTGCTTCTTTGGATTTATTAATTTAATTATCACCGATAATAGGCAATCAAGAACAAGAGAAGTCTTTGCTGACCATTGGTTATATGAAATTGAATTTTTCCATATGACAAAGTAAATATTTCTAAGAAGATTTATCTGCCAAATTATAACCCCAAATTATTGAAAAATAATTTTCATCTTCTGGAAAACAAAATAGCAGAATTTTATGACAATATGTGATATTTCATTGTCAAACACTTGTATCTGATGAGTAGTCATACTCTTTGGTAGTATACTGTATTATTTTTTTGTGTGTATGATGGACTAGAAGTTTTAAAAACTATGAAGTAAATAAAATTACAATATATTAGAAGAAGCAAATGATTAAAACCATTCACACTCAAAAAAGTGCAACTGGTGACTGTTATATAACTTTCCTCAAATTTAATTAGGACTATATTGGGCATCATGGTATATTATGGGAACTCAAAATAAGTTTAAATCAGGAAGTCAGGGGTGACAGCCATGGCCATTCACCCTATCCTCTGTGTATACATTTTTAACTGGTTGAAACACACACACACACACACACACACACACACACACACACACACACACATATTCGATGGCACACAAACATTTGAAGGTATTCAAAATTTTGTCTACAAATAAAGTTTTACTAAAACACAGCCATATTTACTCATTTCTGCATTTTCTATGGTAGCTTTCAAGCTGTGGAGTTGAATAGCTGTGACTGAAGTATTTAGGCCCACAAAGCTTAAAACATTTACTCGGTGGCTCTTTGCAGGAAAAGCTTGCTGACCCTTGGTGTAAATATGTTATTTTATAATTATGCAGTACTTTTCCTCCTGGAGATTGGCATAAACAACTCTATGGGCTACTCTACAATCTTGGGGTTTGGCTAGTCATCAGCCATCACATTAATAGTTCTTCCAAGGCCACAAGACAGAAAACAGACAATTATACAATCGTCATCAATGTAGGGAATAGTGGCAACAATCATGTAGAATTTCCTGAGGACCATCAGAGGAGTTACTGAAAGCACAGTTTGATTAGAAGTCCCCAGCTTCTGGCTGGGGAAGAGATTTCCTTTCACCAATGAGTTGAGAAAGTTTTGCAAAGGATGTTGCTTATCCCAGCAAAGAACCAGTATTGGCATTACATGAGGTCCCAGAACAGAAGGTGCTAGATTGAGATCTGCCTTCTTCTTTACTGCTGAGAGCCAATTTATACAGATGAACTTTATCCTTAGCATTAGGGTCTTGGTTTTAATATTTGCTAGCTCATTGAAAACAGCTTCTGTGAAACAAACCATAGCTATCTGGGCACAGAATTGCCTTGATTTTGAGTGTGCTTGGGTTTTAACTGACTAGCTACTCTATGAAGGCTTTTCATTACACCAAGTTGGTCAATGGTTGTTTCAACGTGTCACTATTGGTCCATGTCACCAGGCATCAAACACTTAATAAAATATCCCCACATACTGTAATGTTGCTGTAGACTCACTATGGACACAACAAGAAAAAGAAAATTTCAATGGGCTTTGACAAGGTCCCAGTGTTTTTTTTTTTTTTTTTGCCTTACTTCGAAAAATCCAGAATTGATATTTTCCTAATAAAACTCATTTTCATTTACCAACTTTTATTGGAAGTGTCTGAGATTGCTATTGGCTTACCTACCTCTTTCAAACAGATGTAATTTTGTGTGTGTGTGTGTGTGTGTTTTTTTTATAATTGTTGGATTTAGAAATACCTGCATGAGGAAAAGGCATTTTTAAAATGTCATGTCTGCAATTTTTGCTCCCTTTGATGGCATGAAATGCTGTGCAAGCAGCCAGGGATGAGTCAAGCCTTTTAGAAAGGCTGAAAAGGCTGGCTGGAAATGGCAGTTTCTCTGTTCCTCTGGAGACCATCAAGAAAAGTCTGACAGTGCCATGTTCCTCTGTGAAACATGGTATCACAGTCTAGACTTGGATGTGGCCTTCTGTGCTCCTGGAAGAAGGTGTGCTTTTCCTCTTGAAGTTTCTATGCTTTCTCTATGCTTTCCTTTTCTTCTCTGCTGCCCCCTTCCTTCATCATTCCTTTCAAATTTCCTTTTCTTTCTGTCTCTGTCCTCTTTATTTATTACTTTCACATATACAAACAGTGTATACCTGTCCTCATTTGTTTGTATGCAGACTTTTCTTCCTTAAGATGAGTCATGATTTCATCTTAATTCTGGAAAGTGCTGTGCGCTTGATGGGAAACTCACTATGACCACATGTTAGCTGGGAGCAAGTAGAAATCTCTAAAGAAAATGGTGAAGGGCTCATGTTCTGTCTTATATAATTCTCTCTGTGTTTGCTTGATTTTTCTCTGTCCTGGTATTTCTCTATTCCATTCTTCCTGGTTTCCCTATTCTATTTCTGTCCAATGTAAACAAACATTAGCTTACTATTGCCTTGTGCTACCATGCACATCATGGTTTAAACATTTATTTATAGCTCATGGTTGTGTGGGTCAGAAGTCCAGGTAGCTTGAGTTTTTTGTTAGAGGCTTTGAGAAGCTAGATATTTATATGGAGGCTTTTGGGAGAATTTACTTCACTCCCTCAGGTTGCAAGGAGGAACTGTATGGCAGTTGTAGAATGTGCCCTTGTACTTGCTGAGTTCCTCTCTTAGCTGGAGGCAACTCTGGAGTTCCTCATTCTAACACCATGTCCCTTATAAGAATCTCTCTTATCCCAATTAACATGAAACTGGGTTTCTTCTATTTCCAGAAGAATAGGCACTTCTTGGAGAGGGATCATGGAATTAGATAAGGCCCACTGGGATAAAATTATAACTGATTATAACTGGCACCAGGAGGTAGAGGACACCCTCCACTGTGTGTTTGTGTGTGTGTGTGTGTGTGTGTGTGTGTATGTGTGTGTGCGTGGGTGTGTGCATGTGTGTGTGTGTGTATGTGTGTATATGTGCACATGTTCAGTGAGCATTCAACTACTGAGCTACATCCTCAGCCCTAGGGAATCAGGGAATCATTTTGTATTGATGCTTACAGAAAACAAGAGTACATTCTCCCTTTTCCTGGGACAGGTTATGACGTTAGTGATCATGGGGATTACATTGTGGAGTACAAGTGAGTGAACTGAATCTATGTAGAGCTGACTTCAAATGGATATTAACATGTCTATGAGATAGGTGAGACTTACCAATTCTCTGCCTATGTACCATGGTGCTTTAAAATGCAAGTTGCAGATCTCAGAACTGCATTTGTTTTTATAATTTTCAACACCAACACATATCAAAAACAATGATTAAGGACTAAAAGATGGGAAAGGCATTTTAGAAGACCATATTGTTCACTCCCTAGTTATCAATCACTGTGAGATAAATCATGTTACCCTGGAAATCACACAATAAATCCCAGCTACCTCCATTTACTACAGAATGTGATCTTACTTAGGAATAGGGTCTGTCCTGGTTAGGTTCTTGTTAACTTCACAGAAGCTAGAAACACATGGGAAGAAGAACCTCAATTGTGAATACATCCAGCAAATTGGCCAGTAAGGAACCCTGTGAGAGAATAGACTTTCACTGCATATGCCACTCAGTTTGTGCTCTTTTGTTGAGGCAACCCAGGGAAGTTATATAAGCTGCCATGATCACCAAACTCCTAAAGCTGTATCCTAAAATACAGAGAAATTACATTTTGAACAGAGGGTACCTGGATTCTACCATGTGATTACTAAGTATTCTAGTTAGAAAGATCTCAGAAACAAAAACTGTTTACATCTAGAATTTCTTAATGACATGGTATTATATAATACCAACATTAAGATATCTATTGACATCTTGAAGTAGCGCATTAGGATTTGTTCTTGTATTCAAGTGGAGTGGAGTGTCACACATAGCAGAAGGTGATTGTGGAATGAGAGGACATAGGAGGGGAAAGTGGAATAATACAGGGTATCATCACTCCACAGGCTCTATAGAAACAAACATAAACTGAGAAAAATGAGTGATTTTAATTTAAAAGCAGATATCTGTAACATACAGTCTTTCTTAAAGGAATCTAAATTACTCATTTAGCAAATTCTTATTACATGTATGTGGTCTGCTGGGCACAGGACTAAGACCTGAGCAAATGGTTAATGACAGAGACCTAATCTTTATAGCTTTCAAATGAGTGGATAAGATTTGAAACCAATACACACTGGTGGATATCTATGATTGGGAAAACTTTTTGGTGTGCTATAAAGGCAACAAACCTTCCAATTATTTTTTCTCATCTTAGTTTGGGTGAGTATAATCTGTAGGCTAGATGACTCAAACAAAAGAGATCAATCTTTAAAAATTGAGTTATTGGTCAAAAAGGGTTCCATGGGAACCCTTAAATAACCTCTGTGTCTAGGCTGAGAAAGTATCCCTGTATGTGGGATGGGCTTCCAAAATCTATTCCTATACTAGGGATAAATACTGTTCCATTACTAGTCTTCCCAGTCCTTCTAACTGACACCCACATTCTGGGAGTCTGGGTATGTCCTATGCTGGTTTCCCAGCTATCAGACTGGGGTGGATGTCCAGGTCAGCTGATTCTGAGGGTTTATCCAGCCTCATCTTGATCCCTTTGCTCATCACTCCTCCCTCTCTGTAACTGGATTCCAGGAGTTTGGCTAGTGTTTAGCTGTGGGTGTCTGCTTCAGCTTCCATCAGTTACTCAATGAAGACTCTAGGATGGCATATAATGTAGACGTTAATCTCATTATTGTGGTAGGACATTTAAGGCAACCTCTCCACTATTACTTAGATTGTTAGTTAGGGTCATCCTTGTAGATCTCTGGGCATTTCCCTTGTGCCAGATTTCTCCTTAAGCCTATAATGGCTCCCTTTATTATGGTATCTCTTTTCTTGTTCTCCTCTTTTCTTTTCCTGTCTCAATCTTTCTGTTCCCTCATGCCCACCTCTCCCCTCCTCTTCTCACCTTCTTTCTCCTAACTCCCTCTCTCCTTCCCCCATGCTCCCAATTTGCTCAGGAGATCTTCTCCAGGGGACTGTGTATGTCTCTCTTAGGGTTCTCCTTGTTTCCTAGCTTTTCTGGTGGTGTGAATTGTAGGCTGGTACTCCTTTGCTCTATGTCTAAAATCTATATATGAGTGAGTATATCCTGTGTTTGTCTTTTTTGTGACTGGGTCACCTCACTGAGGATGGTTTCTTCTAGTTCCATCAATTTCTTGCAAGTTCCAGGATTCCTTTGCATTTTTCCACTGAGTAGTACTCCATTGTGTAAATGTATCACATTTTCTCCATCCATTCTTCAGTTGATGGGCATCTAGGTTGCTTCCACTTTCTGTCTATTACAAATAATAATGCTATCAACATAGTTGAATAGATGTCCTTTTGTATGAATGTGCATCTTTGGGCTATAATCCTAAGAGTAGAATTACTGGATCTTGAGGTAGACTAATTCCCATTTTCCTGAGGAGCCGCCATACTGATTTCCAAAGTAGATATACAAGTTTGCACTCCCACCAGCAGTAGAAGAGTGTTCCCCTTTCTCCACATCTTCTCCAGCATCAACTGTCTTTGGTGTTTTTTATTTGCCATTCTGACAGGAGTAAGATGGTGTCTCAGAGTTGTTTTGATTTGCATTTTTTTAATCATACATGCACTTTGCTTACATAGTACAGCTTCCAGTTTTGTGTTTTTATGGGATCCCTGTGTGTATGCACAAATGTTGGTGTCTCTGTCAAAATGTGTTTTCTTGTGTTTTTTCTTTGGCTCCTTTTTTCTGTTAGTTTAGTTACTCTATTCTGACTTTTAAAGAAAAACCATGCCTTATTATTACTCCTTAGATGTCTGTTTATTTTCTGATGAAAGACAGAATGGGTGTGGATATGGGACTAGAAGTAGGACAGAACTAGGAGGAGTTATGGGTAGAAAAACATATATTGTATGAAAAACCCCTACTTTTAGTAAAAGAAAAAATATAATATTGTTAGTGTACATATATAGCTGTGTGTATGCATGCATCTGTGTATGTGTATTGATTATGTTCTCCAGTGTATATGCAAATGTGAGGGGACAGTTTTGTGGAACTTTTTTTTCTCTACTTTTATGTGGGTTCCAGAGGTCAATCTCAGGTCACCAGACAAGTGAACATCACCTTTCTTGCCCACAAAATTAATTTTTTTTTACAATTCTTCCATCTGGAAATCCCAGATTATGGTGTTAGCAGTGATCATAAGGATTATGTATTCAGCATATGAATTCTGAGCAATCACAGCATCTAAACCATAATATTTTCTTTTAACTATTCTTCTTAAAGCAACTGGATAGACCTACTTTTAACTTCAGCAAATCATCTAACCCTCTATACAGATGCTTTCCCTTTCAATGAAAACTAAAGGACTTTACTATGATAGCCAAGTCCCTGTTCCATGCAGTTTATCCATTAATCACCCCATACTAGTCTTCTTCAGTCTCTGTCTCCCCTTATCCCCTGCTTTCTTAATATTCTTGACATTCTCCTGCCTCAGAGCCTTTAGACAGAGTGTTTCTCAATCAATATTATTGTCCCGGAATAGCCATGCTGTTTATCCCTCCCCTGCTTTCCATTCATTTTCCCGTGACTTCTTCAGTGAGACTTTCTGTAGGCTTCCTACACAAAATAAAGCTAAACATCTGAAAGGTTCTAACACTCACACGCTTGCTCACTCTGCCTGGCTTCTGCTTCTTTGACTGAAATGAGTGCTCTTACCTCCCTCTCCAATATCATCACTACTTCTCACCTTCCCGCATATTCCAATCATCATCTTGGAACTTTCGCAAACATCAATCTGTATCCCACAATATTCACCCCTCCCAAAATGACTTTCATAGATTTCATTGCACTAGGAAACAAAAAAGAAAACTTCACACGGTCAACAAGGTACACATTTATAAAATTACCCTGGTCTCTGTGAAGAGAAGGAAATTTAGGCAAGAGTGTCAGCAAAGATGATATTTCAATCATGAAGGTCAAAATGAGGGTTAGAGGCACTGTGTTATCCTCCATAGCAGGAACTAGCTTTCCTTCTTAGTGACTAGCTACTATCAGAATCTCAGAGCTACAAGACATTACAGTGGGGTGCAGCATGAGGATCATAAAATCTTAAGGGTAGATGCAAGCTCTGGTTCTAGCATATTTGGTAACCTTACTGAAGTTCTCTACTTGCAGGAGGGAACATTGTTTATATCACAATCTTAACTAAATTATAGAAGGAAGAGAGGATGGATTTTCTGTGGAGCCAGCAGTGGAGATCCTAGGTACATGATAAAATGAAGAGCATCCACAAGGCTGCCTAACTTTTCCCTGCCTTCACATCTTAAGAACATTGGCAACTTCCCCATGACTTGCCATAGCTGTTCCACCTAGAGGGGGAAGCTTTTCATAACAGAAATGATTCTGGGGAATAACAAAGTTGAGTTGTCTGAAGTCCCTGGCCTATTTTTCGAATTTTAATAAACAAGGCAACCCAATCCACCTACCCTCAGACAGAACTAACATTTCATTTGGATGCAAGACAGTGTACAGTTGCAGCTTGCTTTTGTGTCATCCCAGTTAGCTGCAGGGTAATGAATCTTTCCATTGTACAGGGTCAGAACATGGATAACAGCTATTGCTGCCGAATGCTAGGACTTCTAGAAATAAGCAACCCAAGGATAACAAATCAGAGTTGGAAACACTCTCAAGTACTCATGCACAACCATAAAGGAGTGTATGAATTCAGGTCCTGAGGATAACAACTTGGCTATAAAACCACTGGAAAGACATTCAGGTGCACAGGTGCTTGGGCCTGGACCCAGGACATAAATTGAAAGGAAGACAGGATGTCCCACATTGCTTAGTGTCTCCAATAATTGCTGCCCTTTCTCTCGGTGACTGCTATGCTCAATTTAATTTTAGGCAAAGTTTCTCGTGAGAGCAGCATTGCCAGACCTTTGAAAGTTTTGCCAAGAGGCTTTAGGGAGCTCTGTATATAACTTCACAATTGCCCAGTTGTTATCTTCTGCCCTGCTGGCAAGGAATTTGGAAAGTAGGAAGAGGCCCTTAGAGGCATGCCACTTTAACCAGGGTTGTGACTGAATACTTCATGACAGGCTACATTTCCTTTGGGGGTAGAATGTTGAGAAGATGGTCAGTGTTCTGCCCCACATTTTCAGGTTGGCATATAAGCTACTGGCAAATATGTGTTTAAGTAGAATTTACCTATAAAGTACCATGCTTTTGCTAGTAAATTTCATGTCCTGTCTGGGTGTACAGTCATATTTCTACTTGTATACATAATTTACACATCCATAATATAATATGCAAATACTACTATGATAGTACCCAAGAGAGATAGGCAGAGATAGTGTGTCTAGTACGACATATGGTGTAGGAGTTAGGAACTCTGGAGTCTGCTTGTCTGAATTCAGACTTCTGGATCACCTCTAACCATCTCTGTGACCTGAGCCAAGTCATTTCATTCTACTTGCCTCATATTCCTCATTCTATAAAAAGAAATTTCCTCAAAGGCAGTATTTGTCATAGAAGTAAGGAAGTTAAGTAAATTGACTCATGTTAAAGTGCATAATATGTGTGCTAAGGTTACTTTTTTATATAGAATGGGCCATATGATGATCAGAATAAAGTCAGAGGCCTTATCTTGCATGATGCTAGTATGAAAAAAAGGGGCAGGATCTCTGGGTTACACATGAGATTTTATAAGAGTTTAGGAGTGCCACTACATAGTTCTACTTAGCAAGGTGGGCAAGACATGTTGCTGTTCTATAATAGTGACTCCTCTTTAAATGCTTGCTACTTTCGGGCTGTTTGGAAACTTTTGTTTGATTGTTCCATCCTATGGAGTGCATTTTTAAAATGTGGTGAAAACATAAATTGAGGTTGCTTCTTACAATTTTCAGTGGCTACCCACCCCAATTCTTTAAACTACCTTCATAGGGCCAAACAGCTCTTATTCTTTGCTGATTCTTAATTAGTATGTTGACCCATCTACTTAACAAGCTTTTCAAATGTGACACTATAGTGATCATGGGATCTATTGAATGCAATTGTCAAGCTCTATGGGATGCCTGGATATAAAGGCCTATGTGGCTTGATCCTCACAATATTACCTGCAGGGTAAAATTTGATATCTGTTTTATGGATTAAGCTTGAGATAGATACAATATTTTATGCAAAGTCATATTATATAAGTTTCAAAACTCAATTCCAAAACTTAACTAAGGCTCAGTGTTGTATTCCTTTCCATGTTATCAGGCCCTAAGCTAAGTGCTGGTGAAAACTGAGAAAAGATTTTGATTTGAAGACCAGTAAAGGTCAAGGAACAGCCATGACACAGTGATGACACCTGGGGATGTATATTAATGTAAAGATTGGCAAGGGCATAGACAACACATGAGTGGCTGGTGGCTTTTTTTTTTCTAGAGACGTGATTCAAGTACTGTTTTCCTTGTTCCTCACTCATCAGAATCTGCTTGGTTTATGTTTCATTTGCCTAGCTTTTGGCTTTCAGCTATGAAGACTTGGTGGAAGGGCTCCAGTGTGGTGGGGTATAGTCCAGGTATTTTATAGAGTTCTTCTAGAGGTTGCATCATAGCAGAGAAGACAATACGAATAAAGTCAGAGGCCCTGTGTCACATTATGCCAGCATTAAAGAAAGGAGAAAGGGAACAGGCAGTTTGGGTATATATATATGGACATAGTGGGTAGGTCTGGTGCCTTCTGAAGAACTGTGAAGTTTATGGTGGAAAATTCTCTCAACATTTATTAAATAAAGCCTTTGGACCATACTCTTTGCAGCATTGGTATGCAGAGTGTCTGCATTTGTTTAAAGGAGGATGCATCCTTAAATATGACCCCACCCTTAGGAAGCCATCCCCAGCTCTGTTTCTTCAACACATCAACTCAGCCTGAGGATGGCACAAAAAAATGTTTCAATATTTTGCAAAATTGGAGAATTTACTTTAAGAGTTAAATCTGAAAATGTGGAGAGGATATCTTCTTGGGAAAAAAAATCAGTACTTAGTATTTCTTTTTCTTTGCAGATAATGAATGCAGAGAAGGATGGCCTCCCCCCACCACGCTTTAAAAAAATGTTTACCTACCCTTCTGTTTTCCAATCCAAGCTGGTATGATAGCATTCAGGAGGTCAACATTTGAAATGGTTTTGAAAAAGAAAACCACCCACACTCAAAAAACTATTTTCCTTCCTAGTAAATGTAATTTTAAATTTCAAAGGCAGGATTTAGGTCAGTGGTTTGGGTCATTTTTTATTTTACCCAAACTGGGCCACCCTTCCCTTATTGTGCAATCCAGAGGAATCAGAAAGATGTCAGGTAATAAAAATCCAGCAAAATAAAATAAAATAAGAAGGAAAGAAAGAAAGAAGAAAGAAAGAAAAAGAAAGTTGGAACACAGTCTGCCCAAAGTTGCATGCCCTTAAGTTTTGCTGACTTCAGCAGAATTTGTATATTAGTAATGAACGACCGAATCTGGTCCACTGATTTTTATTATCATTGAAGAAGAGGATATTTTTCTGACTGTAAAGTAGAAAAGCATAATTTATGATTTAGATCCAGGCTGACAAGTACCAAGAGATGGAAGCTCACCTTCCTGTGGCTTTAAATTCAATGCTATGTAAGTGAAATGGTTTAGGTGCACCCACATATGACCAAGATGCACTTGGGTCTAAACCAACCTTTTAGCTACTGGAGCATCCATGGCATATGGGTGTGTCCCACACAGCATCAGCTAGGGAAGTTTCTTATGCCACAGAAACAAGACAGAGTGAGGAAGGCTGGCTGGACAAGACAGTGTTTCAACCTGTCAATCTCTGTTATCTTTGTAAATTAGGTCAGTACAGCACAGGAGCCAAGGAGACTACTTTTCTCTTCATACATAAAGCTTTAGCTTGCTAATGCTGACACAAACTCTGGACTTGCTACCTTTGATGAATGATGAAACTAGGGAGGAGGGGTGAACATGATATTCTCTGGAAAATCTTAGCCATTTTCCTCCTTTCTTCATGCCCCCTTCCCAATCTGCTGCATTCACATTAAAATTTATACATTTTCCACTGGCTGTATTTATTTGACCTTTTTTGATCTCAGGTGAATATACTTTTTTTTTCTGTACTAAACACCCAGATCTTGGGTTCTTTGGCTGACTGGCAAGTACATTTCAGAGGTGAAATGTGTTCAGATGACTTCAAGTGTCTTGGTCACTGTTCTATAGCTTTGAAGAGACACCATGACCGTGGCCACTTTTATAGAAGAAAACATTTAATTGGGGCTTGCTTACGGTTTCAGAGGTTTCGTCTGTTATCATCATGGGGGAACATGCCAGCACACAGGCTGATATGGTACTAGAGAAGTTCCTGAGAGTTCTACATCAGTGGATCTGGCTTAGGCCAGGGACACATTTCCTCCAACAAAGCCACATCTGTTCTAACAAGACCATACCTCCTTGCCCTTCTCAAGTAGTGCCACTTCCTGATGACTAAGTACTCAAATGTATGAGGCTATGAGGGCTATTCTTGTTCAAACTACCACACCAAGCAATTGACCTCTATAATTTTAACGTCTACAATGCTATTAAAATTTAGTCTCTAACAAGTTTAATATTAATGTTTCCAGAATTACTTCAAACACTTTATATAACTATTTATTTTTGGAAGCCCATGTTTGTATTGAACAAACAAAGCAGAGTTCTTGGTGCATAGTAAAGATTCAATGAGTATTTTATGAGTGAGTGCTTGGTTTCTTATTTATCGAAGATGATGCCTTTGACCTAGACTTTGAAAAATTAGTGAGGAGGAACACAGGTAGCTATATCTAAACACAGGTAGGTATATCTAAAGCACGTGTGCTGGGCGGACCCAATGTCTCCTACTTGTATGCAAATCAGCAAATAGATGGCAAATTTATGAATGGGTTAGTGTTAGTCATTAGACAAACAAAGGATGGAGGGTATTGGTGCTATAAACAACTGAATGAAAAGTCAAAGTCATTCAACAGGTATTTACCAAGTTCCCTTCAGGCTGGCGTGAGTCCTGTGTCCTGTGGACACAGGAAGGTAGCAAATAAAACATTTCCTCTCTCAATCTCATTTTCTAACATAAAAAATATATATGGTAGGATTGTGAGAACTAGAAAATCTGAAGTTGAAAAAGGCAAGCTGGAGCTCCAGGGGAGACTTGGTGAGTGGCTGAAACCTGAAGGTAAACTGGGTCCAGATCCCTCCCACTCCTTATTTGGGGAAAACCATTAGATCTTCAACTGACTAAATGAGACCTGCTCATACCATTGGGGAATCATCTGCTTTATTCAAATATTATTGATTTAAATGTCAATGTTATCTCAAAAAATACTTTTATAATGACAATGATATCTATACTGTTTGACTGTTTGACTGAATATCTGACTCTTGAGGCTTATCCTAAGTGGTACACAAAACAAAACCTTATATCTACTTTGTCACAGACATTGTTCTTGGAAATAGACATATATCAATAAACAAAACAGAACAATTTTATAGCAGGTTTACAATACACACACATATATATATATATATAAAACACATACACACAATGTAGTATATTACTGTGGCATATGCTAAATGTTAGTGAGAAAATAAGGTGAAAACTAGAAAAGAAGATACAATTTTAAATAATAGGCAAAGAAATCCTCTTTGGATGGTTCCCACATGTTAAGAACTGAAAGAGATAAAGAGGAAACTTAAACTCCTGGAAAGCTCTTTGCCTTCCAGGAGAGAGGGCAGCAAATGTAAACAGGCAGACAGGACCAGTTGTATCTAAGGAGTAGCTTTTGGTATTTATTATTTTCAAACCTGTAGCATAGATTAAAGTTACAATTGGGTTACCATGGAAAGAGAAATTGCCTTGAATATGAGCCTTGCTGGAATAGACCTTGATGCCAAGGTCATGATAGGCTTCTACTGATTACTAAATGAACAAAAGACAGGTGAAATAATAGTGAAGACAAGGCAACGATAGAAAAGTGAAGATGGAAAGTACAGTTGAGTCATCAAAGTTTTGAGGGACCAGAGATGAGGAGTATAATGAAGACACAGCTCAAAAAGAATCTGAAATCAGACCACAAAAGGTTTTGCACCCAGGCCATGGAGCTTGTGTGTCATTTTGTAGATGTTTCTGAGCTACCATATTTCAGAGGAAAGGAAAAGTGAAGTCATCTTAACAATTCAGGGAGCTACTCATGAAAATAAATCCCTTTAAACACTCTATTTTTCATGGCACATGTTGATTTTTTCCCATTTTCTTCTCAGTTTGACCCACTTTTTGTTGTTTTTTTTTTTTTTCGGGTTTTTAGTTTTTGATATTACACTTTAATCACAAAATTTCTCCTTTCCTTTTTCTCCCTTCAAATACTTCCATGTACTCCTCCATGTTATTCTTCAAATTTATGGATTCTTTTTTTTTCACTAATTGTTACTAAATCTGTCTATCTATCTATCTATCTATCATTTATCCATCTATGTATCATTTGTCTAATCTATTTATGCTTTATTTTATTGTGGTCATAAATTTGTAAATTATGTTTTATATTGTATTGGTTCTTTTAAGGTTTCTGATATGTGTTTTTGGGTCCAGAATATAGTTGATCATGATGGTTGATCTTGGTGACTAGAAAGTTTCCAACAAATATCAGTTTGATCAAGTTGGTTGGCTGTGTGCAGGCCTTTACTGAATGTTTACTTCCTTGTTTTGTGGCTCATTCATTCAGAAAGATAGAGAAGTATCTTTCTAAAATTAGGTACTTTCCTTAATTCTTGGAGCTTTAAGTTTTCCTTGTGTGTTTCAAAGCTCTGCTGTTAGATGCAGTTACATTTGGAGTTATACCTTATAACTTATAACACCTTACAAATATCATTATGTTTCTCAATAGTCTCTTTTCTTAAGTATCTGTCATCTGCTATTGTTATAGTTATCCCAACTTTGTTCTCTCTCTTTCTCTTTCTTTCTTTCTCTCACCTTCCCTCTTCCACCCCTCATCCTAATCTCTTTCGTTACTGATCTTCCCAACCATATTATATATTTCCAGGTTAAGGGGATTCTATGGATTGATAATAAAAAGATCCTGGTTTTTAAAATCCAGTGCAATAATAATTGCTTTATAATTAAGTCCAATTGTTGACGTTATTGGATTTAAATCTTATTAGTAGTAATTTTTACTTGCCCATATAGTTATAGGTTTTCTTCTCTGTCTTATTTTACTGGAATTTTATCTACTAATTATTAGTTCTACAATTTAAGAATTTTCAAGACGGATTAACAGTTTAAAATATAAATCATGTACATATATACTTTAAATTTTGAGCATCTGAACTAAAATGATGTTTTATTACTTTACATATTGTGTAAGAATCTATAAATAATGTATTTTTCCTTCTCTTTATCTTTTTCACATTTTTAATTTGAAACAAGGCATCTTCAACTTTGCTAGACTGCCTTGAACTCAATCTGTTGCCCAGGCAGGCTTTGACCTCATTGTCCTCCTTCCTCAGCCTCCCAAGCAGCACATTACAGACCTGTGCATGCCACCAGGCGTGCCTATTTAAAGTTGTTTCATACTCTGTTCTCTCTTCCTTTCTCATTTGACTTTGTACTGCGTTGCATTTCTTGCTCTCACTGGCCAGTTTTAGAATACACATCTTTCACACTCATCCCCCTTTTTTCTGTGGCAGTTGTTTTGTTGGTGCCTGTATGTACCAGTGTGTGTATGTACCTGGATGCCAGAGGACAACCTCTGGTGTCTCTTTCTAGGCATCTTGTACCTCTTAAAACAGATCATCTCGCTGGCTTGGAACTTCACCAAGTAAGTTAGGCTAGCTGTCCAGTGAGCTCCAGGCTTGTCTCTATCTTCCTTTGTGTCATCTGTGGAATGACAGCTGCACATCACAATACCTGACTTCTTACATGGGTTCTTGTGATTGAACTCAGGTCCCTATTTATACAAGGCAAATACTTTACCAACTGGGCCATCTTCCATGCCCCGTGTTGCAATTTTAATAAATGTGATGATGTTCTGATACGAGGGGCTGTGAGACTTAATTATTCTATGTGTTCTGATTCCACACTCCCATTTGACAAAAGGCCATGATGAGAAGGGAAACAAACTCCTCATCAACTGAAAACCAGGACTTTACAAGCAATCAGTCTCAAAGAATTGTTTGGCTCAGGAGAGACAGTGTGAGCTAGTAAGTATGAGAAAATGTTCCAGGAATGATTTTCTTTGCTTGTGGTGACTCAATGGCTGGCTGACCATTCCCTCAGAGTAGCATGGCTTTGGATAGTTGATGGGTGGTGTAATCAAGAAGAACAGGAAATAATACACAAATTTCAGTAAAATCTCTAAACAGTGTACCTCTATTTATTGCTATGAGCCTTATAGCTTTCTGAATGAATTTATAGTGTGTGTGTGTGTGTGTGTGTGAGTGTGTGTGTGTGAGAGAGAGAGAGAGAGAGTTTGTGAATGTGTGTATTGGATATGAAATGCGTAACTTAGAGGGCAAGTTACTTCAGTTAAAGCAACAAAATTGTATTCTGATGTAGTCTCTGTGTGTCATCGCAAACATTAAAAACAAGCTTGAAAATATCTAGGTGAACTACAATATTGATTGCCTTTAGCTAAGAAAATTTTTCACAGAACACATAGAAACATTTGAATGATCATTATAAGAGGAAAAATTAAAAAAAAAATAGAGAACTATCCCAGGCAATTCAACCTAATAATATCAGATACAAGGGTGACAGACAAGTGGCAATAAAATACAAAGAGAACTACTTGTTTTGCAGATGAGCAACAGTGTACTCAGCTTGCGGCCACTGATAACCACATGCACCTGGACTCAGTCTGCAGCTCATAGAGCACCTACCTGGCATGCACAGTGCCCTGGGTTCAGCACTTTAAAAAGTAAAATTCAAATTTGGGCAAAATGGAAAACATAAAAGGCATATCACTTAGGTCAACCCAAAACACATTTTAATATTTAGAAAAAAATATGTAAACACACAGGCAAAATTAATGAGTTAATAATGAGTTGTATCTTATTTGTGGTATTAAGGACAAGGAAACACTCCAGAATTAGAGAATAGACATAATTTAAGATTCTTATCCCCAGACGATCTGCTGCTGTTTGCATGTGTGGCCACACAGACATTCTCACAGATATCAGGCTCAAAGGCTTGTTAAAATGCAAGTATTTCTTGGTTGGTAAGTCTCTAAAGATAAGTCTGTGTTCTGGAAAGGAACTCAAATAACCTGACTGTTTTCTCATTTTGTTTTATTCCGGTGTGCTATCCTCAACAGAACCTCACCAACATAGTAGTAGCTTGCACAGGTATGGAGAAAAGTACACTTCATCTCATTTCTTTGCTTTTCCTTTTTTTTTTTTTTTTTTTTTTTTTTTTTTTTGAGACAGAGTTCCTCTGTGTATCCCTGGAAGTCCTGAAACTTATTGTGTAGACCAGGTTGGCCTCGAACTCAGAGAATCACCTGCCTCTGCTTCCTGAGTGGGGGAATTAAAGGAATGCACCACTACTGCCAGGTGTCACCTTAATATTAGTCTACAGATTCTAAATTTTAAACTGTAATTCATTGGAATTTTAAAATTAGCATTATATTTTAACCTAACACATAGTAAATGGAAATATTTTAAAAGACTGACTCAATGAGCAAATACATCTATTTTTAAAATGCAAGAATAGTTTATCACTAGGAAATAATTCATGTGTAAATCTAAGAAGAAAAAAATATTATTTTCTTAGCAGATGTGGAATTTTATTTCATAAGATATAGTCTCCCTCTCATCAAAATAAATAAATAACTCTTAGTAACTTTCCACAAGGGAAAGCTGCCTCATCATGCTAAAATTATTACTTAAATCAATATTATGTTTAATGATTAAATGTAGGGTAAATATCATCACACATGAATAAGGCAATGCAATCTGTTTTATTATATAGTATAGATTTTAAAATTATAGTAGATATATAATATAAAAACATCAATGAGTTATAAATATTCTAATGGAGGAAACACAATTGTCAATACTTGCTTATTGTTTAGAAAATGAAAGAGAATCCACTTAACAGATTTTTGAAATCACATGAAGATGAAATTCACTGGCCCTTAAGTGGTTGACACTTAAATACATGGGACTAAGTGAGTTTTATGTAGGAACATATTTAAACAATAGGTTAACACAATAGTAAGCAATTTCTTTATTAATAATAAAAATAGAAAATATCTATGAGTAAGCTTGTTAAGAGATGTAGCTATGTGGGAAATTGTTAATAATATTTATTTGAAATTGGCAGGGTCCATATCTTTATATATAGTGTGATTTAAAAATTAGCTTATATATGAAATTACTGAACAATACCAACTAGAGATTATTAGAGTTATTACTTTATTATAAAACACAAAGCAAGTTATTATTTATATTTATATATGTATTCACACACATATAAGTATGCATATATGCACATACGTGTGTGTATGTATATTTGAGAAAAAGTCCCATAGTGCAAGTGTATAGTGAACTTATTCCTCTAGCCTCTATGTTCTAGCTGTGTATGTTTTGTTCAGTCAGAAATAATTATAATTTAATTTTTTTCAGGGAAAATTTAAAAGTACTTTTTTAAAATGTAATAATATTCTTAGCTTTATTTACATGAAACTTTTAGTAGTTAGAACAGTGTTGGCAGAGTGTCATCTACAGCCTTCTCATCAGATTCCATTTGAGATATTTGTTTAACATTCTATTTCCTGGATTTTCTGTTATGCTCATTGTATCATAGTGTCTTGATGAGAAACCAAGAACTCATATTTTAAACAAACACTCTGGATGGGTCTTTTGTAAACTAACATTTGAGGACAAGTATGTAAAGGGCTTTGTTCAACTTGCACACCAAGATGGTGTTTTATAAAACAGAGAATATGAAAAGCTCTAGTTTCTGTGATTCTATTCTTTTGAAGGGATAGTTTCAAATGCAAAGTTGTGAGCAGCCAGAAAAGGTTACTAGAACAGAATACTTGCGACTGAGTAGTTTATGAAGGAGAGAAATAGTCTTTGGGCACATTACTCATGAAGTCCAAGAACATCATTTTGACATCTTCTTAGCTTCTGTTGAGTGTCTTGTATTTCTTCAACTTCTGGGCAGTGGAAGACAGTATGGTACTATATAGCTGTCTTCTTTTCTAAGAACTAAGCTAGTGCCATGAGAACTAATTATGTCTCATAAGATGGAGGGAGGATCCCGTTGTCACATCTTTTCTGTTTCTGATCTTAGTTGGTGAGGACTCCCTATTTTAATATGTGGTTAGATGTGACCTTCCCAAATAACCCAAATCTTCTCCCCTGAGCTCCTACCTCCCTATATTATTGCACTAGAAATGTTGTAGACACAAATCATATCCAAGTCACAATGAAGATAAAGTCAGTTTCCATAGTGTCTTAGTTAGGGTTACTATTGCTGTTATAAAATAACATGACAGAAGAAACTTGGGGAGGAAAGGATTTATTTTCCCCACAGTTCCATTTAACAGTTCAGCATCAAAAGCAGTCAGGGCAAGATCTTAGCCTGGAGGCAGGAGCTGATGCGGAGACCATGGAAGAGTGCTGCTTACTGGCTTGCTCTTCATGGTTTGCTCAGCTTGCTCTCTTATAGAGCCAGGATCACCAGTCCAGGGGTGGCACCACTCATAATGGCCTGGCCCTTCCTCACCAATTGTTAATTAAGAAAATGTTCTACAGGCTTGCCTATAGCCAATCTTATGGAGATATTTCTTTTTCACTGAGGTTCCATCTACTCAGATGACTTTATCTTGACTTAAAACTAGCTAGTACATATGGTCAGACCATTTCTTTACATACCAAGTAGAGCAAATATTTCCCAACTGGATTGTGAAAGGGAGAAAGTTTCTACTGCTCTTTGACTAACATCATTTAGTAGAAACTCTAAATGTCAGCATCTGTGGCAAGAAAGTGTCTGTCAAGTTCTCTTTTGTGTCTCTAGTACCTAGCACAATTTCTGGAATATTATTTACACACTGTCAATACTTGTTTAAGAAACAATTGCACACTAACCTAGGGTGTGTCAGGCATTTAACAAACCCTGGTGCTCTATGGAAATTACCTAAGAGTCAGGCTTTGCTTATTTCTGTCTCCCATACTGTATCTCTTCCTAGTCATACCTGGTAATGAACCTGGGTTTCCAAGAATCCACAGGGGTTTTGGTAGGAAGCTGTAGGGCCCCCTCATTTTTGAGACATCCAGTATGTCGTTGGAACTTGAACTTTTCAGTAGATTTTGTTATGTTACCTAAGAATATTTGCAGCCATTTCCTGAAAATCAAAGCTGAACAAACCCTTTGTGTCCAATAGCTTGCGTGGTTCTGCATTAAGAGAAGATTGTACCTGTCCTTTGGTGGGAATATATGCTAAACACACATGCTGTGAAAGTGCAATCATATACCTTGTGAAAATGATTTACCTAGTGGAAAATGCCAAGTATTAATTTCTTGTTACTGGTATAACAAGTTACCAGACATCATGGCACTCAAAATTTCCACCTGCAGGTTGGAAATTTGACACAGATTTTAGGTTGGAGTCCAGATGCTGAGCTGGCTACATTCCATTTTAGAACTTTGAGGGCATTATGGTTTTCCTTTCCTTTCAGGAGAGTTTCTGGAGATTGCTAGCATTCCTTAGCTCATAGGATCTCCTGTTTCAAAGCCAAGAACATTGTACCTTTTTAGACCCTTTCCACATCTTCCTCTGACAGTAATCTCAGTTGGGATAAGTTCTCCTATTTTAATACCACGTGGTTAGATGGGGGTCTTCACAAATAGCTCCAGATCCTCCTATGTTTGAATAGTCACTGAGGTCAATCACATCTGCTAATTCCATTTTGTCATGTATTCACAGGGCCCAGGAACAGGATGTGGATATATATTCTGAATCATTATTCCACTTACTACAGACCTCAGAGGATACCTGTATTTTAGAAATGTTTGAGGCAGTGGGTGAGAAGCAGAAATACTTCTTTTCCATTACAGAGAATCTTAGTCTAGTAGTTAAAATCAGACTAACTACTGCTCACATTAGAAATGCCAGGGGTTACAGAGATCATACTGCATGGATCAGAGAAGGCATGAAGGTTTTGTTCATCAAGATGAGTCTTCATTTGCCTAAAGAAAGCTAAAATGAGATTCTGATCACCACATATGGATGTGGGAGAAACAACTTTGTTTCTTGTCAATTAGTTAAGCCCCTTTCTCCAGTCATTTGTACCCCTCAACTATTACAGCCATGGAAGGTTAGTTAATGTGATTTGGGGTTTATGGACAGTTAGTGGAGATTCCAGCCTTGAGATATTTTTTTAGTTAGATGTTAGAACTAACTCACTCCCAGCTGCATCTCTTTTGAACATAAGTCAAGATAATATGTCAGACTTCAATATTATCGGCATGTATTAGTGATGAAGCAGTTCCAAACATACAAGACTCCAGCAATTTTGATAGAATTTAATTAGGACATGGGAAGGGGAAGGGACCTGCTTATGCATTTGCTCACTGTGTGTCAGTGTCTGCAGAGAAACATTAATAATGTGAGACGAGTGTGACCTATATTTGTCCCCGAGGATGTAAATAATAAAGTCCCTCTGCCAAAACTCAAAAACTGTTTAGCCTGTAGAGAATTTCATGGGAACTATTTTTATCCTCTAGTTTCTCTGTATCATGTGTAAACACCACATGGAGAAGATTATGAGCAAGCAGAAATTAACATTGAAACGTGACGTACTCATCCAGTTTTCAAGAGATACAGCATTTTCAAAATTGATATGTTGTCAATGACCTTCATGAATGCAAAGATATGCCAATACAGAGAAAGGGCATGTACTTAAGTTTTGAGTGCTCTTTTAAAAACATGTAAATGTGGTGAGTGTAGAAATGAGTTCCCATATGTATGTGGATATTTATTCATGCATGTGTGTATGGTGTTAGTGTGCGTGCGGGCATGCGTGTGCACATGTGCGTGCTTATGTGTGTGTGTGTATGTGTGTGTGTGTGTGTATACTCACATTTGCCTATGAGCATCTGTTGAACTTTATTTTACCAATAGGCAGTGAGTTTCATTATGAGTCACTGAGAATATTCCTTTATTTTCCAGAATATTTACTCAGGGGCACTGGCTGTTGGCATGGTTACTCACTGGCCAGTGATACCATTAATAGAGGAGCAGTGATTAGACTTGGGGGCATAAAAAACTAGGAAGGACACCTGAATCCTTTTGCTGCTGGGTAGGCTTATGGTTCTAGGTCTCTACTTACTGACATTGTGAGTAGAAGGCAACACCGTGATGGTGCTGAGTACATCTTAATATGAGAAGGCCTCAATTTACTTCCCAGTGCTGTCCATGTTCTGGGAAAGTCAAGAGTCTCCAGTCCAAATGCTTCAACCTTCTCATCTATAAAATAAGAATACAATAATACCTGTTTCCCAGGACCATTGGATTAAAGCCTACTTGATCTATGGGGAATGGCAAGAGTATCTGTCATTAACAACATACTGTGGGAGTTAACTAACAACTACATTTATTTGAAGATTAAATGTTCTGCAGGTCAAATATTTTGATAAAGAATTGTGAAAACAACATTGTGGTCTACTTGAAGAAAATGAGCTTTGGAAAGCTGTGTATTTGAGAGACGCTATGAGAAATGACATGAGCAGTGAAACAGCTTGTGTGTATGTGTGTGTGTGTGTGTGTGTGTGTGTGTGTGTGTGTGTGTTTATCTCCCTTTCTTTCAGATGGCTGTCTAAACCTGCATCTCCTCTGCATTTCCCCACTGAGCTATGGCATCATAGGAACATGCCTCTTACCTACTTTATCCACAGGGAAGAGATTAGAGAAACCTGTTTTCAGCATTATACATAAGCAACCCAGACCAAATATATTACCTAAGGGGCACTATTTCAACATAATATAAAATGAAAATAAATGCAAAATATCTAATGAATAAGGTATTAAATGAGATAAATTTCTTCTGGTTCAGTCATAAATGCTTCTTGGCATAATTTTGAATAATACACCATCCATGTAAAACTTCAAGTTTTCCAGAAATACCGAGTAATAATAATAATAATGATAGTTAGCACTGATATACCTGTGTCTTTACTACTGCATTTTGAGTAATGTAACCTAAGTAATATAAAACCAATCATTTATTTATCACTAACTTGAGGGCTACTAACGTACACTACCTAGTGTTCAGTTCATTAAATTTCATCATAGAAGGTCCCATTTTTACAAGTTCTTCACCTATGTCCCTCTTAGGATCCTATTGAAATATTTATTAAGCCTTTTATCTGTCCATGCTTCATATTCAATGTTTCCTTTTGCTGTCTTTAGATTCACTGGCTTTACACAGTGGGCTCTGTTATCAATCTCATACAGCTCCTCCTATGTTAGATGGGACTTGATTGGTCAGATTCCTACAGTTCACTTATATCTTTATCAAGCTTAACCCCCGTCTCCAACATTGGATATGTTCATCAGAGTTTTGTAGTAGTTTTAATGTCCTCATCTGCAATTTAAATTATTTTTATGTGTACAGGTGTTTTGCTTGCATGTATTATCTTTTCCATATATATTCCTGATGCCCACAGAGGCCCCAAAAGGCTGTCAGATCCCCAAAACTGGAGTTATAGATTGTTTTAATCCACCATTAAGGTTATGGGGATTGGACCCCAGTCCTCTGGAAGAGCAGTCAGTGCTCTTAACTTCTGATTCATCTTGTCATTCTATTTCTGAGTCTGTTGATTTTTTTTTCCTTTAAAAATGGTCATAGTTTGCCATTTTTAAATGGGTACCAGTACTGTGTACTTTCTTTCTTGAGCATTACAAAATGTTTAAAACAGTGCTCAGTTTTGTCTTGATTTGTAGTTACATTATTCAGCATTGGTTGCACCTTTTGGGAGGTGGTTGTTTTTAGGTCATTTTATGACCGAAGAGGAGCAGCTTTTAGTTTAGGAGGAGCTTTAGCTCAGGCCCAAGGTCACTGCCCCACTTGGATACAGTTCATTTCTCAGTGCATCAAGATACCTTTCCAAACATTACAGTTTGAGCATAACTCTTCTGAGTCCCGCATGGGCTTCAGTACTTGCCAGTATCCACTTTCTCTTGACTTTGAGAAGTTTCTCCTAATATGTACCCATCAGTGCTTAGGCCAAATCTCAAGGATTTCTGTACTACAGATCTCTGGAGGCTTTATGTAACCTTCTTCTCCTATTTATTGTGTCCCCACTCATTCTAGCTGCTCTTTTGGTGATCAACAAATTACATGTAGAAAATTGGAAGGAGGACTGTGTATGACTGAGAAGACTGTGAAATCACCATTTCAAATTAAATCTGGAAGAATTTCTTGGCCATTTTCTATCTTCAACATCTTATCCCCCTTTCTAGTGCACAAGGTCATGTGACACTGTCCTATAAGTTATTCCTGCTCTATTCAAATATTTTCAGTCCCTTTCTCTGCTCATGCTTTATACCTGTCTTTAGAATGACCTCTGGCTATGTGGATTCTTTATTTTAATCACATTGCATTCTAGAAACTTTCCAGGCATATACTATTATCATGCTTCTCTTCTCTGCATTGCCAGTTGTTAACTCTTCAATACATGATCCTATCCTTTCTCTGTTTATTTAAAGTAGAGAGATCTGGTCTGTCATTGGACATCCCCTTCAGAATAGTATGTTTTAAACATTTAGGTCACTGTGTGTATGGTGCAATCTTCATCACAATCCTCCCATTCTTCTCACACATTAGCAAACATAAGCCCAGACTGAGAAATTAAATTATGCTGAGCAATGATACGGCACAGAAGCCAAAGGCATGGGGAGGAGCAGAAACCTGGATGCAAATATCTCTTTGCTGGTACACTCGTGACCTCTGTCCACGTCTGTTTCAACATCTATAGTATGATTACTATATAATTCATGGAGCCATTCTATAAACCACAGCAGGGTTGTAACTACCAGGTACTCAGATCAGTATGTAACAACTACTTAGTTCTCAAGAATTGTCAGTGTTATTCCCAAAGTCACATGCTGTGGTGGTGAAGGCCAAGAGACATTCTCCAGCTCTAAGTTCATGATCTCCACTTGTTTTAAGAATCAAGGCTACGAACAAGCTAAAGGCAGAGCAATATGGTAACAAATAGAAAGTCTTGATAGTCTTTCAATTTGAATACATTAATGGAGATTCCAGGATATTAAAAATATTATAATGACATAAACTGACCCCTTGCTCCCCAAATCAATTTAGGAGAATGGACTTAGGTCTTGGAAGGTAACATGTATGCCTGTGTGCCTGTGTGTGTGTGTGTGTGTATGTGTGTGTGTGTGTGTGTGTGTGTGTGTGTGTGTGTGTGTGTGTGTATGTATGGCAAGCATGTGAATATGTGATGAAAATGCAGAAGCCAGAGGAGGACTTGGTGTCTTCCTCTATTGCTGTCCACCTTATTTACTTGAGACAGAATCTGGAGTATCTTACTGAAACGGAACCTTACCATTTTGACTTGGCTCACTGGCCAATGAGCTGCTGAGATCCACTTGTCTCCCAAACATGTTCCAGTTCCAGTTATGTACATCCATGCTTGACTTATCACATGGGTGCTGAAGATGTGAGCTCAGGTCCTCATATTTGGATATCAAGCTCTCTTACTCACTGAGCATTCTCCCTAGCTTTGTATGGATAACCAACGAATTACTCATTTCTTTCAGGTGGTCACAATTCTTAGCTATTTTAACAATGCAGTAAAAAAGACATTGGCTCTATTATTTTAACTAAATATATGTATTCATTGATTTTTTATATCCTCACTGCAGTTTCCCCTTAATCCTCTCTTTGTATTCCCTCCACCATTCCTCCTCTGTTTCTGTTCAGAAAGGGGCAGGCCTATGGCTATCAACAAAACATGGGGCTCTTCTTTTCTTCATAAAGAAAACTAAGAAAAAAGACAGTAATAAACTTTGTCTTAACTTTTATTTTTCTTTTTTATCCCTTCCTTCTTTCCTTTTTTCTTGTTTTCTTGAGACAGGGTTTCTCTGTACAGCCTCAGCTGTCATAGAACTCACATTGTAGACCAAGCTGACCTTGAACTCACAGAGATCTGTCTGTTCTCTGCCTCCCAAGTGCTGGGATTAATGGTGTATACCCCACTGCTTGTGTAAAGTCAACATTCCTAAAATGATCTAGTATACTGAAAATTAAACCTTCTGTATAATCCTCAGGGCTGAAGAAAGAAGGCCAGTGAAGGATGGCAGAATTCTATCCCCACCCTTTAATTCTCACTAGGCAGGCTACATTGCTGAGCTCCTAAATAACTATCTGTGCTTTTCTTACCAATGCAATCATTTTATTCTCAGAATTTCTCTTGATGTGACTTTCCCAACAAAAGGATAATTCCTTTAAGTCCTCTCTCTCTCTCTCTCTCTCTCTCTCTCTCTCTCTCTCTCTCTCTCTCTAACCTAGGGTCACTTTAGGTCTTTATGGGTTTAATTTTCTTTTAATTTCTCCATTTCTTTTGTGTCTCTGTCATTTCCCTTTGTGATTCCATCTGGATGGAATTTCTTCCCTTTAATTATAAGTCACCAGTGTTCTTCACATCCTTTTCCCAAGAGATGAGGAGCAGCTGGCTCTTCCGTGAGGTAAGGAGGCACTGGGAAAGGAGACCTACCCCCTCCCCAGTGCTGAGAAGCCACTTCAGGAATGCACCATGTTTAAATGTGAGGTCCACTGTTTGTTTATCTGTGCTTGCAGGCCTGACCTTAGCTAACTGAAACCTGATGAAAAAGAGGCAAGACTCACATCCTATCCACTCATTTTTGTTTTCTTGGCCCACTGAGTACATTTCCCCAACTCTCTGGCATTTCATTTGAAAATTAATTTGGAGCAAGTTTTCTTTTGCATATCTAAAAACAAATGCATCAGAGGCTCTTGGGGTTTTGCAAACACAGCTTTTCCAAATGGTTAACTTGGTACAGAGATTTTGAGGTTTTGTAACCATTTTAATTTAGGAATGGTGGAACTTATCGATCTTTTAAATAACCTTAAGTCAAAGATATATTCTGAGTGGACAATGAGAGCATCTTCCATTGGGGTTAACACAGTTACCATATAGGCTTGAATCACTAAGATGTTCTCACTGGATACTTTTAATTCCCTAGTGACCAAACCCAAATGAAGTAACACTCCAGATGCTAGTCTGTGCTTGTGCAGATAGAGGCAGCACGACCCAAGTAAAATGTCAAGTTTTATTATGTCACCCTCCTTGATCCCGAGAAGATTGGATGTTGTGGTCATCTTGCCTTTCTCACTGATGAGTTTCTTCAAACATTTGAGTTAGATACTTTAAATTGTATATAGTAGATAGACTCATGAAGGCTTGGTTAAAATCTGGGTTTATTGTGTTTCCATAGCTTCCTATAGGATACATGTTGGGTTTATAATTGGTAATAAGCCCCTCTCTTCACAAAAAAAAATCTGTGTATTTGTTCATTCCCTTATTGCTATTTTTTTTGTGTACCATTATGGAGTTTCTCCAGAAATTATTCACAATGAAGTTAGCACACCAGAGTGTGTGTAGACATTAAATACACACACACACACACACACACACACACACACACACACACACTCATTTTTGAGTCATGCCTAAGACCCACTGAAAGCAAATTTATGAAGATGAGCAGCTCTATAAATTGATCTTTTGGCTTAAACTTCATTTACTACATATGTATTTTTCATCGTTTATGTGTATATGGCATGCATGTGTCATGCAGTGTGTGTAGAGTTCCAAGGACAACTTAGACTCCGTTTTTTATTTATACCACATAGGTTTCATGGATCAAACTCAAGCCATTAGCCTTGGCAGCAAGTTCTTTTAGCCACTTTGCCATCTTGCTGGCCCTGAGCTTCATTTTTTAGTTCTTTAAGAGATCCCAACAAACACCCAGGGTTGAAAGGTGTAGTGTATATAAGATATTTTCAGTGTTTATTTTAGCAGCTTCAGTATTCATAGTTTAGGAACTCATCATAATAAGGCAATTAATTGTTCAAAAAGTAAAAAAAAAAAAAAAAACAAACAAACAAACAAAAACAAAACCACCCTAGAATGTTCAAATACATTTTAAGATAGAATTCAAGTTTATGGCCATCTGTCTTTGAAGCTTTCTTTTATGCTTACTTTCTGTCCCCTTTTCCTTGTACTCACCCTAGTTTTTTTCCCTCAGTCTGTTTGTTTTCCCTCCCCTTCACACCACGTTTTAGGAAATGAAGGGGAGAGTGCACAGGTCTCACTGAGTTCTTGCCAACAGTGACGAACCTATGCTTCTTGGAGACATTTGCACTTGGAGAAGTTTTTCACACTCACCGAGTTGATTTGGTTTGGTGTCTCTGGATTAATGGAAATATTTATATCTTTTTGAAATATTTTACTTTAAAGAATGTCCTGGGATTTTCCTGGGAATATGAAAACCTGCTGTCCCTGTTACCATTTCCAGACCCAGACACGACCCCATGCCCTGAAGCATCTGCTTGTAGTTTTATGTCTTCTTGATTTGAATGCTCATCTTCCTGAAGTGCTCTACAAACAGCAACATGAGATGCACATAATTAGCACAGTGGCTCTACTTAAGAACTGTCAGGATTTACAAAACTTCCTGGAATATTGAGGGTGTGAGTGAGTAGTACCCCAGGCTTGGGGCATATGAAGGACTCCCATCTGCCTTGTCACCAGTGCTGGTGCATCTAACATCTCACATATTGTCCAACTAACATTGCTTTATTTATCTGCTTTCTCTGCTGACACACTTTTTCTCTAGGTTAGGTGTGGGAGGAAGAGGCTATGTGTAAATATGCAAAAAAGAGAAAATAATGTAATAGTTGATATAGTGTAATACGGAGGTTTATTCTGTCAAACTAAAAAGGACATGCAGTTTTAAATTCAGGCTTCACATGAAATTTTATAGAATTTTAGAGGACAGTTTAGAGTAAGGTGGATGCTTAGAAGTTTCTAGTTTGTTCCCAGTCCCACCACAACATTCTTTAGGATGTAGTCAGTAGTAGTTTCTGGGTTCTGTCTCCTCTCTTGGACTCAAGGTGCCACAAATAGTGAAGCGAAGGGAGAACAACAGGTTGCAGAAGCAGGGACTGGCTACATTTAGTCAGAGGAATGGCCAGAACAGGACAGGCTGTGCGGATGGAGCCAGAAGTGTGGCATGGAAGCCTAGAGCTGAAATCCTACACCAGCCCCCTGGAGTCTTTCCATCTCCTGAGGGAACAGGCAGGTGCAATGCTGATCTTGGCACAGCAATGGAAAGAGCACTCTCAGTGGACAAAGATAAACAACTTGCAGTTTATCAGAGCTAGAACCCCTCAGAGCAGTGACCCTCAATCTTCTTAATGCTGAGACCCTATAATACAGTTCCTCATGTTGTGGTGACCCCCAACCATAAAATTATTTCATTGCTATTTCATAACTGTAATTTTACTACTGTTATGAACTGTCATGCAAAATATCTGATATAGAACTCCAATGAAAAGGTTGTTCAACCCCAGAGGGGTTCATGACTCAGGTTAAGAGCCTCAGTCACAGAATGACCTACACATGGAATGAATGATCCTCAAAATGCCAGAGAGGAAGTTGTGTCAGGAATACTCAGGCAAGGACTCTCAGATAGGGATGCCCTTGAGTGTGAAGCCCCCACTCAGAAAGAATGACACAGCAACTTTACTGACTCTCAGACAGGGATGACACAGGGTGTGAAGTCCCCATGCAGAAGAAAGGACACAGCACCTTTATTGTTTGAATTGCTAAGAGTAGCCCTCTTCTCACCCCATGAGATTTCTACAAAAGACAATAAAGAAGGAAGTGAGGGAAAGAAACCTTATTCTTCCCAAATAGGAAGAAATAGTAACTGAGCTTATAATACCCTGTATTTCATATTTCATTGATTTTATTTACATACCCATGCCTCAATTGTTTTCACTTGTACTTCAGTTGAACAGGGGTTTATAACTGTTCTCTCTCTGCACCTATTTATAATATGTTTCTAGGGCTCCTCATAGCTCTAAATCATATGCTTTCTCTCTCATTCATGTTTTATTGTATTTTCCCCCTTTCCTAGTCCTGCCTCATTTTACTATACAATTATTATTACCCTTAGCACTAAACAATTACAGGTTATCTTTCCCTAATCATTATTTCTGTACAACCATCTCTATACCTTATTGAAGGCATATTGGCTGTCAAATCATTGTACCTGTGGCAATAATCAGCTTCCCCACTAAATAGAACTGGGAAGCATGACTAACTAGATACAAATAATCATGAAGAATTCATGTAAGATAAAGCAAACAACTGAAAAATGTAGGGGCATAACAAGAATAAGGAATAGGCTATATCCATCTCAACAAAGAACAAAACACAAGAAGGAAACACAAGTATGAAAAACAAATCACTAGGATATTTTAATAAGCTTGCAACTTTCTAGGACTAGAAAACAAAGACAGTAAATTAGCTAATTTACTGTCTTTATATATATATATATATATATATGATCAATGGCCTCATAGAGGACTCAAACAGATAAAACGGGTTGAAGGTATCAATTTATCAATCGGACAAGAAAGTCAACAAAGTGGATAGAATTATCATCATTGGAAAGGCAAACATCAAGAGGAAAAACTCAGCAAGGAACCTGAGACTCTAAATGAGCCAAATAGAAGTGCTGGGAATGAGATAGTCACATGATAAAATGGAAATACATCAGAAATCACCAAGTTTAGAAATAAATTCCAGGGTAGAAGTCAAGGAAAGGCTTTAACATATTCAGACATATATGGAAAGGAAGAAGACTAATGAACCTGACCAAACCTCAAAGGTGTCTCTGATATATGTTAGAGACTAAACCCAAGAATCCTTAGAGCTATAAAATTCAAAGGTACAGGCAACTTATTCAAATAAATCACAGTAGAAAGTTTCCTAGGTGTAAAGAAGTTGACACTGAAATACAGGAAACATTTAGAACTCCAAAGACAGAGAGTAAGTATAACAGAGACTGACCATGATACCGAATACTCAAAATGTCAGAAATATAAAGCAAAGTAATGATATCAAAACTTGTAACAGAAAAATATCCTATCCATAAACACATTGCAATATAAGCTCTCTTCATCAGCAAACCTAAAAGCCAGGAAAGCATAGAACAATATATTTCAATCCCTGAAAACAACTGCCAACTAAACAAAGTTATCTTGTAAATTATATGAGAAATAAGGGCACTATAAAACAAACACAAATTAAGACAAATTATAATAACCAAACATCATTGTAAGAATGTACTTAAATGAATGCTATGCACAGAGGAAATATACACACAGTCTTGTCCACAAGTGAGAAGAAGAGGAGGAGGAGGTGGAGGAAGAAGAGGAGGAGGAAGAGGAAGAAGAGGAAATTTCACGAGAGGAATAAATGAAGAGGGAGCTTTTAATAATTAATCATGTCCATCACAGTAAGCTAGGAAATCCTCCATATTCACAGGGTCAAAGAACAGACCTAGCAATAATTGAACCAATCAGAATAATAACCAACAAAACTATAGGAAATAATGAGCTCCTCCCAATAATAAATTTATATGCGAATGACCTCAACTAGCTATTTAAAAGATGCAAAGTGGCTGAGTTGATTAAAATGCAAATGTAAACTATCCTTTGTAACTAACAGCACCAGCAGCAACAACAAAAACAAAATTGCTCATGGCAACGATATCTACAAACTGAGATTCAAGGAATGAAAGTCTACCAAATGAAATTGAATACAAGCTGGCACACCTAACTTAATAACTGATCACATAGACTTTGAAGCTCCAACCAGAAGGAATACAAAGGGCTACTTATATTAATAAATGGAACCATTCTAGAAGATGCAAAGTCAACACTAATCTGGGAAAAGGAGAGAACCAGATAAATTTGGGCAGGAGGAATGGAGGAGAGGAATGAATGACTCAAAGTATAATGACACAAAATAAGATACTGTGCTAAAACCTACTCCCTATATTAATATTAGAAACTAAAATGCTTAAAATGAATATATATTGATAGACCAATATGCAAACTTACAGTACCCAACTTTAGCATTTCAAGAAGTTACTCACACTGAAAATCAGCAAAGAAACTTGAAAGCTAAGCCATTACACAGAGTAAATGGATGTAATGAATATCAACAGCATATTACATCCAACAGATGCAGAATACATATTATTCTCAGCAGCCCACAGAACCTAACTGATTCCATTATGGGCCATCGAGTAAGTCTTAACAAATTAGAAAGGACGGAAATTATTTATTGTATTGCTCAGATCAAAGTGGAATAAAAATAGAAGTCTAAAGCAAGTCAAACCACGGAACTACTCAAATACTTTGAGACTGATAAATACATGTTTCAATGAACAGTGGGACATTGAAGAAGCAGGGAAGATTTTTTTAAAAGTTCCTATAATCAAATTAAAACAATCACATAACTTACCAGCACCTTTGGCATACAGCTGAGGCAGTCTAAGAGGCATATTTCTAGATGTAAGTGCTTACATTAAAAATAAAGATCACAAATAAAAAAGCTAAGGATACTTTAAGCTTCTAGAAAAATTGAAACAAATGAGCCTTAATGAAATAGAAGGCAAAAAGTAATAACAATTAGGGCAGAAATTAATAAAGTAGAAAGAAAAATGTATATAGAATCATCCAAATACATAATTGGTTCTCTGAAATAATAAACAAGACCAACATACCCTTAGACAAATTAAAAGAAAGAGAATAAAGACCTAATTAATAAAATCATAAAAGTTGGGTATTAAAAAGATAGACATGTAATACAGAGATCTGTTAGGGAATACTTTGAAAGATTATAAAGCAAAATTCAAAATTTCTCAGACACTTAAGGATTGTCTAACACCAATATTTGGTAAAATGTCCCACAAAATAGAACAGAAAGGAACCCTGCCAAACTCATTCTGTTAAACCAGCATTACCTTTATAACAAAACCATATGAGATCATAAGGACAAGGAAAACTATACACAAAATTTTCTGATATCCACAGATTACAAAGTTTGAGTATTATACTTGTAAAACATTAAGAAGAGGCTGGAGGAGAAAGATCAGTGGATAAATTTCTTGATGCACAGACATTCAATAAGTGAATTGAGATTTCCAGAGCCCATAGCAAAGGTAAGCATGGTAATGCATGTCTGCAACCCTGGCATTGCAGGAATGGAAACAAGAGTTCTTATAGGCTACCTGCCCAGCCATGTAGCAGCTGGTGAGATCAAAGTTCAATAAATGTCTCTGTCTCAAAAGTAAGGTATTAGTAACATCCTAGTACCATTGTTCCTGCCCATATGCACATGGGTGTGGGTCATAAAATTGGGAAAAAGAATGGGTATGAGGTCCTGGGGAAAGTGGAGGAATGAGGAGGTAGTTGGTGGCTATAATCAATACACATTGCTAAAAATAAGTCAAAGTAAAGGAAGATATCTGATATTGATCTCTGCATTCCACAACATATGCATGTACAGATAAGCACACCTGCACACACACACACACACACACACACACACACACACACACACACAGACACACACAGAGAGAGAGAGAGAGAGAGAGAGAGAGAGAAATATACACTGAGAAGATCATACTTCACAAACAAGCTGATTTCATCCTGGCATTGCAAGTTTAGTTCATCATGCACAAATATATGGAATACAGCATATAAATAGACTTATGGAAAGATGTTACATGATCATTTCAGTGGACACTGAAAAACATCTGGTATAGCTCACCATCTTTTATGAAGCTTGTTCAGAAGAAACTAGGGATGGGGATAGCTCAACATAACAAAGGTTATAGATGGCAAACTTATGGCTAACACTCTTCTAAATGGAAGAAAATTCAGAACATTTCCATTAAAATGTGAATTGAGATAAGCCCCTCCCTCCTCATATGTATTAAATATAGTATAATATAGGCAGTAAGACAAGAGAAATACATAAACAGGATACAAATAGAGAGGTTGTCAAATTATCCTTATTCGTTGATGGTATAGTCTTGTTTTGAAAAGCCACTAAATTCTCACTAGAAAGTTTTTATATCTGATAAACAAATTTAGCAACGTACCAGGAAACAGCATGAATATGAAATAGGAAAATTTATTCCATATACCAATAATAAACTGGTCCAAGAAAAAATAGAAAACAACAAACAAGCAAATAAAATAAAACTCAGAATAAATTTAGTTACTGAAGTGAAAGACATCTATTATGAGAACATCAAGACAGCAAAGAAAGCAATTGAATATGAAAAACTTGATCATGGATTAGCAAAATTAATATTGTAAAAAAAAGCTATGTTACAAAAAGTAATCTATGTGTTCAGAACAATCACTATCAAAATATCAATGGAATTCCTCACAGAAATAGAGGAACACCTAAGTCCCTGGGTAGTCTAAGGAATATTCAACAGAAAGAATATCACTTGAGATATTACAATATTTATTCTCAAATTATTCTGCAATCTTGGTAACAAAAGCAGTATAGTGTTGGAATATGTAGACCAATGGTACAGAATGAAGGAAAGACCTAGAGTTATGGCTACAGCTGCACACAATTTTTGACAAAGGTGTCAAAACATTCAGTGGAGTAGTTTTTTCCACAAATGCTAGAAAAATTGGATATTTACATTCACAAGAGTAAAATCAAATCTATATTTATTATTCATCATAAAAATCAATTCAACATGGACCAAAGACCAATCAGTATAAAACCTGAAATTTTAAAAATCCTAGAAGAAAACTAAGGGTAAATAAGGGAAAGTTTAAAAGGACTCCAGTAGTAAAGAAATTAATCCCCAGAGTTGACAAATGGGATTATGAAAATAAAAATATCCATAAAGTAGTCCTATTCAGCTGTGAAACATATAAACCACAATGACCAACATCGCAAGATATCCTTAAAAGGTGTGATAGTGGCATTTGTGTTTTGGTGTAACCAAGAAGCTGTCTAATTAGAGTTAAATTTCACTCAATAGGAGGGAGTATGTGCCTGATATTATAAATCTAGCCAATTTAGCCCATGGCTGATTGTTGTGGAATATTAGTTTAAGAATGTGCTGTGTTTGTTGATGCTGTGGAATATTTGTTTAATGATGCAAAGATTTGTTGCATTTTTTCAACCCTGGCCATGTTACTTTGCCTGCCTAAAACACCAGATTGGTCCAATAAAGAGCCGAACGGCCAATAAGTAAGTAGAGGAGAGAAATAGGCAGGCCGGAGAGCAGAGAGAATAAATATGAGGAGAAAGCTAGGGAAGAGGGAGGATAGAGAAAAGGAGAAGGAGAGGAGGATGCCAGGGGCCAACTACCCAGACACACAGCTAGTCCCAGAGTAAGAAGGAAAAAATGATAAATAGAATAATAAAGAAAGGTAAAATGCCCAGAGGCAAAACATAAAGAGAAACAAGATAATTTAAGTTAGAAAAGCTGGATAGAAACAAGACAAGCTAAGGCTGGGCATTCATAAATATGAATAAGTCTCTGAGTATTTATTTGGGAGATGTGTGGCAGATCCCCAAAGAGAAAAAAAAAATAAGAAAAAAACTACAGTTGATGAGGTCATCAGGGAACCAATGGAGAACCTACTACCACTACTTTCTGAAACCAATGTAAAGGCTACCTGCATTCTGGATACCCATTTTCAAATCCACAGATAAACTGTAGCTCTTCTTCATCAAAGAAGCTTCATTTGCCACAATTTGTTGGAATGTACAGAAAAGCAGACCATAGGGTACCATGTCCCAGTTAATGCATCTGTAATGCCTAAGGCCCAGTGAACATGACAGGAGAAAAGATGAAAAGATTGTAAGAACCAAAGGACCTCTTGCTGCACGATTGTGTCTTCTATATAGGATAGAAACTGTACTCCCCCCCCCACCTCCCTGCTGTGAAATCTCAACAAAGAAAATCCTAGTTGGTTTGTGTGTGTGTGTGTGTGTGTGTGTGTGTGTGTGTGTGTGTGTGTGTGTGTGTGTTTCTGCATAGGTCATGAAACTGAAAATAGGACCACTGGGTCAGCGAAAAGAATTTTAAGAAGAGAGTAGATTGGAATGCACGTGACAGGACACAGAAGTGAGGCTACTGGAGAGTAGGAAGAGAACCCACAAGAGCGTTCAGGGAAAACAGAGGTGGGAATTAAGGGATGGGAGGGGATATGAAAGTGTTGTAATGAAACCCATTCTTTTTAATACTAACTTAAAAAATAACATAACAACATAAAAACTCTCAAGTGTCATTTAGTCACAAGTGACTAAATCACTAATGTACTAAACAATGTAGGATATTTTCAACTGTGCAAAAAATTACATAGAATAGCACTGTCTAGTTTCAAACAATAACAAAATTCATTCAAAAAATAAATTAGAGGAGGCCTATTCTGGACAAAGGGACCTTAGAGATAACCAACGTTTCTTGATCAAAGGTCCCTTTGTACACTGATAGAACGGTCAAAAGTGCATATACTTTCTTACAGAAATATTTAGCATATGGTTTGATGCTTAACAAACATTTACTAAATGGAGATGGTAGGATGGTTAGAAGCTCCAGTGCAGGGGGAGGGTGGTCAGCATGCATGTGAAGGGGGAGAGACAGTAAGAGGGAGAAAGGAAGAGAGAGAGAGGAAGGAAGGGAGGGAGGGAGAGGGAACTGGGATCAACATGTAAAATAATAATAAAAAAAAAGATGAGGAAAAAAAAAGCTCCAGTGCAGTGATTTGGAGTCAGAAATGTGCATTTCTCCCTTCAAGGTTGTATGTGACCCTAAATCAGTGATAATCCTGAGCTTCAATGCTATTTCTCTAAGGTGAGGTTCCTAGATTCTTCCTCTCAGGTTCTTGCAAGAGTACTTTTAAACGCTACTTAAGAAAGCAGTGAGTTATGAATAAGCAACCTAAGGAAACAGTGGACATCCCATATCATAGACAGTTGATCTTATAATTAAAGGTTGGGTAGAAAGTTTCCAAATAGAAATTAATAAGGGTGAAGTTACATGTGCAATTGCTGTTGCTGAATGCTGAAACTCTGGCTTAGGGCAAGGATCATGACTCACTAGTACTTATGTTTCCATTTCCAGAAGGATCTCCTATGGAATAGGTATTCACTGTGTGATTGAGTGGACATATAGATGACTGACAGGTAAGAGGTGTGTCATATAAGATTCAGAAATGGAAAAGCTTGTTTTTTTTTTAAAGTCTACTTAGCACAATTCAATAGAGTTTTTTAAGGGCTATCAAAATCCTTACTTTTGCTAACATTTTGGTGAGACACATAGCACTTAACTCAGAGAGACAGACAACAGCATGGAATGTGGCCCCGGGAGCAAAGCTCACTCTGTGTGATTGGAAGCCCCATATTCTGAATTAGTATAGTAGGTAGTAGATGAGACAAGGATAACTGTAAAATGATAAATAATAGTGATAGCATAAAGGAAGCATAAATACTGTGCCATTAGGCTTTATTTTCTCATATGCAGACTACTGGTTAATTAAAACATTTTTCTTTGGTTCCACAATCTTGTTTTGATGTTTTTAAGGAAGTAAGATACAAGGATTTGTCCATTGAGATCTTTAAAAAAAAAAAAACGAGGCATGAAGCTTCCATTACTGCTGTTACTGTATGAGGAAACCAATCATATCTGGATGCATCAAGTTTAAGACAACTCAGGAGAGTAGAAGGAACAGAGGTAGAGACAGAGAGCATAATTTTTCAGGCCTATTTGTATCTGGGGACAACACATATCAATATCAATGAAGGATGTATCCTGGTGACTAGACGGACATTATCCAGTTGTAACACTATGACTATAATGTCGTGTGTGTGTGTGTGTGGTGTGAGTATGAGTGTGTGGGTGTGGGTGTGGGTGTGTGTGTATATTGTGGGGAGGAGAGGAAAGAAGAGAGATCAGAAGAAAACCAAAAACCAGTTCAAACCACCTCAGTGTGATCAGGGCATCTTCATGGATTTTCATCATGAGAGCAATGGAATCTGAGCTATTATACATGGTTATAGCTGTGATGAGACTAAAATTATTGGGGCAGTCACATCATGGGAGCAAGGAGATCAATTACCCTCTCAAAAATTCTAGCTTATATGGAAAGCAACCCATTCAAGTACAGAGAACTTGCGTGCACATTATTGTTGTCAGAGATTTGCCTTTTCCTAGCTCTTCATAGGTACTTGGAGAAATTGAATATATTCTGAGAATGTGAGTGAGATAAATGTCTACTTTGTCTGAGAACAGTACTTTAGTCTTTCATGACTTAGGGCCATCCTTACAGGTTTGGCTGTCTACATGAAGAAGAAAAGGATTCATGTTATTATTCCCTAAACTATTCCCAGAAACGAAAGGAAGATCTCCTTTAGGGTGCTTGTATAGTTCTTTGCAAAGATATAGTGGGGAGCTGGGGGACAATGTCATATGAAAGGGGTTGAAGAGATATTGGAGTCACATGAAACACATGGCCCATGGGTGGAGAGAAAGATTCCTTGCAGGAGTTGCGGGGTGGGGGTGGTAATTTACTATCCCAACTCGAAAGCACTTTGCAGATTTAAACCACAGAATCATGTGAAATTTTCCTCTTCCTTGTCAGCATAAAATATACTTGATAAGGTCAGTGAGTGTTGGGTATGAATAAGTCTTTCTTGTGTTCTGGGCCCCCTAAAGACTTGTCTTGACCTGCAACAATAAAACCATCCATTCCTAGCTGAATAAAAGAAACAGATCTGAGCAAGCCTTCTCATAATTTTGATTTGTGGGTGTCAGGCACGACTGTGAGCTCCCGCCCTCATTATAAACACCATCTCTAGAGGAGATGAATGTTTTTAAGTTTTATAGTCATGATGCAGTCATGCTTTGAGATCATCTGAGAAGCGCTGTAGAAGCACAAACTATTATGACTATCATTATAGCAGTAATGACTATGATTATAATGCAGCTAGGGGGAGCAGAGATGGAATGGTAGTGAGGGACCAGTGTGGTTTGCCTTCTATACATCTGGATAAACTATGTAGTATATAACCAGGAATATGCATTCATGCATGCCTCTCTGTGTGTGTGCGTGTGCATGTGCGTGTGTGTGCTGTTAATAGGGGAGCATGTGTAAACACTGACATGGCAATACTTGAAGAGATGTAATCTAATATACCTTTGTGAAATTGTTCAGAAATGATTCTTATCCATTTTGCTTAAAACATAAGCATAGATTGGCATTGCTTGCATGTTAACTTGCAATAAGACTTTCCTGAATATCACACTTCAAATGCAAGATTATTTCACAAGTCATGGATGCAGCAGAACATTGTAATATAAAATGATTTTTTTTAATCTTAGATAAATACCTTAATTGTTCTGAGGCACAATGGAGAGGATGTGAAAGAAAGCCTACAATTTAGTACTGTGTCATTTTGTTCTGATTTCTGTACTTTCTTCCTTAATCATGATTTTTGAATGTCCGTGGCTCTGAATATCAAACACTCAATCAATCGATAAGCATTTATGAAAGATACATTAAATGCCAAGTGGTATTAATGGAATGAATGTGATTTCTTTCTTGTCTTAAGGTTTTACACGTTGATGATGCAGTCAGACAGAAACATTGATAAGATAGTGATACTCAATTGAATAATAACTAATGCAGTCACTACTGCAAACAAGGGGGCCCTACAGCCATTGTGTCAGAACAGGTGAGAGAAAAATTCCAAGTTCATTTAGACACTTGGAAAGATCTCTCATCTTTGAAGCCTTAATACTTGTCATTGTTTGTCATGACAGGAAATGGAGTGAAAGAGGGGTCTGTAAAACTCTGATAATGTGTGTGACACTGTGATGTGTCCATTCCATGATGGTGTAGCCTGTCTGCAAGCAGAAAACACTGCTCTTTTGAAGTAGTGGGGAATGTCTAGTTATTTGCTTGGAGTTTGAGGGAATCTTTGTGGTTAAATAAATTGACTTTGAAATACTTTGTAAAAGTTTTCAAATAGAGGGCCAGAGTTGCATATTCTCTTTTGGGTGTGGTTCTAAATAAAGTCTAAGGGAGAGCAAACAATTACAGTGACCACCAAACTTATTACTTCTTTACTAGCAAACTGGATAGGCATGGGAAATTTTCAAAGGCTCCTGAGGTTTGAGAATTATTCCAGGCGAGAGAAAAAGGGGCAAGTTGGGAGAGAGTGCCTTTCCTCTACTGTGTCAGACAGGATGTTTCAGCAGAAGAATTCTGGTTCATTGTTTTGGACACATGGTTCTTCAGTAATTTAACTCATGGCTCTCACAAGTTGTACTCTATAAACTGTTTCCTCTCCTGGGAAAACTATAAAGTCACAGACTTTTAAGGTTATAGAGTAAAGAAGCTCATGGCTGTAAGTTCATAATTTCAAAAGGCTAGGGTTTGGCTGTGTATCAGTGCAAAGACAGCTAGGACTATGGGTTCATAATGCATCTTTAATGGGGAGCCCAGTCTGCCTGCATGTAGATCTGCTGGAACTTTGTGTACATGCACATGTTTTCTGGCAATTACAAAGAAGGCTTAAATGAAACAAGCCCAACTTCACACCAGGCTTGAGTCGGAGAGTCTGGGGCCCAGCTGTTCTATTCTCTCTGCCAGGAGAAGAGAAGAGCCTTTAAATTGAACCTGAAAAGATAAAGCCCAAGAAATAAAACTTAACAAATAAACAAAGAGCAGAAGATTAATACCAAATCATCCTTGTCTCCTAGTCCCTCCTATCTCCTTTCCTATTGGCCAATAGTGCTTTATTCATTAATCAGTATGAGAAACATATTTACATAATGGCATCTCCCATCATCTCCCCACCCCTCTCAGCCCGCTCTTCCTTTCTCTGTTTAGAAAAGGGCAGGCCTCCAATGGATATCAACAAAGCATGTCTTAACAAGTTGCTCTAAGTCTAAGCACCTCCCCTTGTATTAAGGCTGGCAAGGCAATCCTAATCCTGTATGAGGGATAGGTTCCCAAGAGGCAGCCACAGCATTAGGAACAGACCTGCATCTGTTCTTAGGATTCTCACAAGCTATACAACTGTCAAATATATATAGAGGGCCTAGGTCTGTCGCATACTGGCTCCCTGGTTGTTGGTTCAGAATCTGAGTTCCTGTGAACCAGGTTAGTTGTTTCTGTGAGTTTCCTTTGATGTTGTTGACTCATCTTGCTCCTACAATCCTTCCTCCCTCTTTTCAGTGGGATTCCCCAAGTTCTGCTGAAAAACTCCGCATAGTGTGGACCTTCACACTCTGACTTAGGAAAGGCGACACACCCCAAGTCACTCCTGAGAAGCGGTCTTGATGTAAAAGTATGAGGTCTTTTATATTCCAAGTGCACTGGGGTCCGCAGTCTTACACCACACAGGGGTAGAGGACTGAGGACCCTGAGTCCAGAACTGATACAGCTTTTATAGGGTTACAGCAAAGCCTGCACATCGTAAACCAGTCATCTCATAGCATCAGGAGCCCACGTGGTGCGGACCAATCAATTTAAACCATCCAAGCCCGCACTTTATAGACCAATCAGTTTTCTATGGCCCTGGAGGTTTGCATTTGTGCAGGCTCCTAAGTGGGTTGACAAATGGCAGTTAGGTTAGGTCACTGGGATGGGGGTTTCACAAGCAGTTTACAAAATCAGGTAAGTATCAAGGAGTGTGACCTTTTGCCTATTTACTGGCTGAGGACTGGGTCTGGAATTTAAGGTATTTTTAAGGTATTTAGAATTTTTAAACTTCTAGCTTCCTGGGGTCATTGGAGAGAGTTAGGCTGCATTTTTCCATTCTTACACTGCCTAATGTTTGGCTGTGGATTTCTGCCTCTATTTCCATCAGTTACTGAGTGAAGGCGCTCTGATAACAATTGGGGTAGTCACCAATCTGATCACATGAAATAATCAGTTCAGGCCATATATCCACTCTTGCAAGGAGTCTTTGCTAGTATCATCTTTATTTATTCCTGGGAGTTTCCCTTGCATCAGGTTTTACCTGACCCAGAAATGTACCCCCCTATTTCTAATCATCTCTTTCAAACACTCTCCCCTTCTAGACACCCCCAATCTGGTCTCTCAAATTCCCATTCTTCCCCCAAGCCTGCCTAGGAAATCTCTTCTATTCCTCCTTCCAAGAAGATCTCTGCATTCCCCCTTGGGCCCTCCTTGTTACCTAGCCTTTCTGGGTCTGTGGATTGTAGCATGGTTATCCTCTACAGCTAGTAATCACTTATGAGTGAGTACATTCCATGTTTTTTCTTTATTGGTCTGTGTTACCTCACTCAGAATGATTTTTTTTCAAATTCTATCTATTTGCCTTCAAATTTCCTGATGACATTGTACCTAATTTTCTTTATTCTTCCTTCAGTTAAGGGGAATCTAGGTTGTTTCCAGGTCCTGGCTATTACAAATAAAGCTGGTATGAACATAGTTGAGCAAGTATCCTTGTGGCATGATTGAGCATCCTTTGGGTGTATGCCTTAGAATGGTATTGCTGGGTCTTGAAGTAGTTTTCCAATTTTCTGAGAAACTGTCATATTGATTTTCAAAGAGGCTATACAAGTTTTGACTCTGACTAGCAATGGAGGAGTTTTCCCCTTGCTCCACATCCTTTCCAGCATAAGCTGTCATTTGTGTTTTTATTTTAACCATTCTGACAGGTGTAAGATGGGATCTCAGATTTGAATTTTCCTGATGATGAAGGATGCTGAACATTTCTTTAAGTGTTTCTCTACCATTTGAGATTCTTCTGTTGAGAATTCTCTGTTTAGGTCTGTGCCCCAAGAGGCAATTTTCTTATTACTCCAAAATTTTGTCAGGAAACAAAACAAAACAAAACAAAAAACCAGTTTCTTCATGGTGAAATAACATGGGATTCATAGAGACATCAGCCAAGATGTGAAATCACTCTGTCTCACCTTTGACTTTTCAGATGATAGTGGCCTCAACTAGATGCCTGCATGTGATTCCACTGATAACTTCTGACCACAGGTACCACATTAAATGGTTTCATATTCATGATCTCATTAAGTCACATTTTATGAAATGACTAAAGAGATTTATGAGATTTATGATTTTTTTTAAAACCACACAAGTATAATAAGGCAAAACTAAGACTAACATTTCCCAATCCGAGGGTGAAGACTCTTATGTATTTGTGGTCAGTCTTCTGATTACGCTACCAGGCTGCTTATAGCTTGCAATTGTCAGACAGATAGGCCAAATCATAGACAACATCTCTCCTATTCATCAGGACCTTTGTTCACTGGGTTCAAGCCAGGGTCTGCCCTACCTAAAATATGTTCCAGTATTTTTCTTTAATTCCATGTTTTCTACGTGTGTGTGTGTGTGTGTGTGTGTGTGTGTGTGTGTGTGTGTGTGTATTCCATTTGGGTTTCATGGGTCTTAATATATACTCTAAGTGACTAACTAATTCTAGGCTTTGTTAAACACCAGTCACAAGAATTAACAGTCCATTAGCGTACGATTTTTAGTGTTGTTGTTAACTATGTATCTAGTTCACTAGAAAATAGCTGTCAAATAAATATGGCTTACTCAAAAAAGAACCAGTTAGGTATAACTCTAACATATGTCTCAAGTCTGTGAGATTTCCTCCATGATCAGATTCACCATGATAGTTCAAGCTGCTGCTTTGGAAAGCAATTCTAAACCTCTTGAAGCTTTGCTGTCTGTGTCTCCTGAGAATTTATAAGTAATATACATGACCCACCTTGGACCTAGTAAGTCATATTCTATATTTTGGCTAGATGCTGAGAAATCCACCAATGCTTTTCTAAAGGTAGAGGAATCTTGTTCTGATGCCATGGACATTCTATACTTTCCACTCTAATACCTTCCTTGAATTCATTGTGATGTTTTAAATATATATGAGTTATCATACTATTTCTTCATCTTAAAGCTTTTACAAGGACTTTGTGTCTCATTCATAACTAAATCTTAAACTCTCTACTATAACTTATGTATCCTCTATAATCTGATTGTTGTCTACTCCCAGACGTACTGACTTCCTTTCAGTAGATTTGACTTTATTTCCCATAGGCTCATTCTTCTTATCCTTAAGTGATTGTTCTAAGACATTGTACCATGAACATAAAGTGCACCATCTTCATGAGATCAGTTGTGCCTACATGCGAGAGTCTATTACTATTGGATTCATGGACTGTAGTTGTGGACATCCTTCCTAGATGAGGATTGAGTGGGGTCTTTGCCTTGATTGCACATGGCCTCAGGAACCTAGGAATGGATAGAGTTTTTATCCTTGGAAACAGGAATCCATGTTGATGGTTTTGTGGAGGCATTAACCAGGCTGGGTAAGTATTTTCCAGTAAGACTCACTCCAGCTCTTGATAGTAATCCCTCATCCATTCTCTGCAAAGAAGCCCAACAAATTCACTAGTTCTAGAACTTTGGTAGAATAAACTTTGATTTGTTATTGAGAACTTTGAAGATGGGTAGATATTGTTGATACCCCTTCAGTGGACAAAACTAAAAATAATGGTCACCTTATTGGAGAAAATTCATTAGGTATTTTCTTTATTGTGACTGTGTTGGTTTTCTTCATACTATTTTTCTCCACTTTCCATTATTTTACTTGTTTATTTAAATTTAAGTTATTCATTACCCCTCCCCCAACTCTGTCAGAATAAGACACATAGATTTTCTTTAGCCTAATACCAAGGATTCTCCATACCTGCTGAACAAACAAGTAAACATTCTGTGGTTAGGATTTGGATTTTTTTAAAGATAGAATTTAAGAGATGTTCTTAGTGGTTACAATTGTTAAAATTGTTATTACATTTTTGTCATTTGACCTGAAATATTTTCAGTGGATTGTTCAGACTTCAGAGGGCTTTGTAATAGCAACTTTTGGTATCAACAATGGAGTAAATATTTTCATTACTTCCAAATGTGAGTTAGTGAGGGAGTTCTCATTGGACTTCTGTAACCAGATAACATTGTCTTATACCAAATTTCTAGCTCTGTCCTTAATGAAAACCAGAATAAACTGCTACAGGTTTAATTGCTTTAGTCAAGTTCATGGGGAGTATCCTGGACAAGTTTTCTCTTTTATTTCCTTGTGTTTTATAAGAGTGCAGGAAACTATTCAGAGGTAATGACTTTATGAGCTGGTATCTTAAAATATTAAGCCACAATGATGGGTAACTCAGAGTCAGAGGAAAAAAAACATTGTAGTGATACATCGTTGCAAAAAAAAAAAAAAAAAAAAAAAAAAAACAGATGTAATAGGGGTCTGTATGTTTTAGATCTGGCATTATTCATCATGAGAAGCAGGTCCCAAGTTAGACAGAACACATGTACATTCCAGGATGGCATACTTCTATTGTTTCTTGGGTGCCATGAAGTTTTTGGCTTTGGTCAATCCAGACATGTTAAGGATCAAAATGATAAAGCAGACAAAGGTTGCTTAAGAAAGAGTAAACAATCTAGCCATGTGTTCTGGCATAATGAAATTCTATGCCAGAAGATTTAGTAAGTCAAACCATAACTTATAGCCCTGATATGTATGTATGTATGTATGCATACATACATGCTTGTGATAGGATATAAACAAGGCTTGTTTCAGAACTGAGGATTTGCCTTCCTGTTGGCCAAAGTCATTGTTAGGTCTTAGCCATTGTGTATCAGGCTGTCATAAAGTTTACTGAATTGTACCCTTCACTTATGTTTTTGTGTCTCACAACTCAAAGTCTGTAAAAGAACTAGACTAAAGATTACAAATGCATGTCATTTTACCCAGGGCACATGATGTGAAGTCTCACTGAGAGAACATGGTAAATTCATGTATCTGGTGGTGACATTTTTGCTCTCTTCACCATGCCTGGACATCTAGGACAAAAACTACATAATTATTTAGGTTCTAACATGAGGCTTGAATTGTGTTCTCAAGAAACTCCAGGACAAATTTGTATGATATTCTAAGAGTGGCTGTGTTTGTTTCTTGATCTATTGTCCTCTGATGGTGTTTAGAATGGCTTGACATGGTTGTAAAAACCACAAATTTTGGGGGGCCATCCCTGCCAACTTACTCAATCAGGGTCTCTAATGTAATAATCTTGATTTTTTTGTTAATTTATCTCAATAAAAGGCCAGTGGAATGAAAAATAAAACCCAAGAACAGCAACAAAAGTCTCCATTTTCAAAAGTGTTCCAGAAGATTCTCATGATTTCTACTGTTTGAGAACTACCAGATCTCATTAAAGTTAAGCGTGCTGTTTTTCATTTTTTCTTTTCATAATATGCTTTAAATAGAAATGGAATTTAAAACAGTCACCTTTAGAATGATTTCATGGATCAGCAGCAGTCTTGCAAACTACTTTTGGCTCATCAGCGATGATGCTAATGAACATTACTCCATAGTTAACCTTTAGAGACATCAACATTTGATTTCTGCTGGGCAGTGACTAGTCACAGGATGAAGGCTTATTTTTAGGCACAGTTTGAAAGGCAGTTTTCTGCACAAGCATGTGAAGGAGAAAGGGAATTCAATAGAAGACTACTCCATATAATCATTCCTTCATATCGCAGGTCAAGTGTTTGTGGTGTCCTTGGATGAAGAGGAATCTCTCTTTTTTTCTGTGTGTTGTGAAATGCTTTTAAAAATTAATGTCTTTTTCTAATGCAAAAAGATAGATGGTCAGCATACTGAATATTTTCTTGTGTTTCTCATTTATTTATTTATTATTTATTTTTATAAATGTTGAGCAAAGATAAAAAATTTCCATTCGAAAACATTCAGCTAGCTATGTGGCATGTGCTCATGATCTCAACTACTCAATAACCTGACTCAGGAAGGTCAGAAGTTCCAGGCCATCTGGGCTATATAATGAGACATTGTATCAAAAATAAAAGAGTTGGAGATAGAGCTGAGTGATAAAGCACCTGCCTATTATGTGTGAGGCCCTAGGACACAAATAAAATCAAAAGCTAAAACAAACAAAAATCCCAGACAAATGTGAAATACCATAACCACCATTAGAGATTCGGTGTTGACTTTCGCCTTCATGGGTAGAGATTGCCTGGTAGTCACTTTAACTAACCTATAACACTAAACAAAACATCCGAGTTCAGTGTCACCATATGACAAATACTGATACCAAGAAGCAGGACCTCATTGAGTGCTTTCATTATCCCTTTTATTTCTAATCCCAATACTAAGCATTTTTCAGGAGTAATGAGCAAATGGGTCAAGACCAGGCTGGAGAAACTCACAGAAACCAAAACAGCTGACATAAATAAGGGGGAACTCATGCCCCCTCCCAGACTGATAGCTGGGAAACTAGCATAGGACTGACCCAGAGCTTCCAATCCTGGGTCGGTTAGGAGGACTGGGCAGTCTATGGGGGCTCTGGGAGTGGATCAGTATTTATCCTTACTGTACAAATGGACTTTGGGAGCCCATTCCACTCTTTCAGTCTAGACACATGGGGAGTAGACCCTGCTCCAAATGATGTGAAAGACTTTGATGATCCTCCAGTGAAAGCTCCCTGGGGAGCAAAAATGGTATATGATGGGAGTTGGTAAGGGGCAGGGGAGGAGGGGAAGGAGAAGGAACTGGGATTGACATGTAAAACAAGATTCTTTCTAACTTAAATAAAAAAATAATAAAAAAAGAATAACTATTTTTCATGATGTCATTTAACCTACATTTTCTATCAGTATATGGGGTTATTTTAGCATATATTAGGTTATTAATTTTTTTAAAAAATGTAGAACCTTTTATTGAAAATAGATTCTTCTTTCATAAACCACATTCTGACCAGTTTCCCCTCCCTCAACTCCTCCAAGTTCCTTCTTACCTCCTTTATGTTAGATTCTTAAATGCTTTAAAGATTAATTTTTTATCACAAATCTTCCTTACTAAATGTTTTCTTTGGAAAAAAAAAGAGCAAAACTTTCTTTTGCTCCTGGTAATTTATAAATGTACAACTTCACTTTCAGTGAGGATAACAGTCTAAGTACAACCTGATTCATTTCCATTTTCCTCCATATTTTTTTAACCTAGAAACTACCCATGATACTATCTGAGAAACTTCTGGTATAGTCAGGATTCATTACGGAATAAAGTACAATTGTGTACTAAACAAAGCACTGTACAGTACAGTATGATACAGTACTGTATTAAAACAAGACATTGAGCATTTTCGCTAATGGGAACGATGTGAAATGTTGGTAAAACTATAGTGGAATATGTTGTGTTGTAGTTCGATGAAGCCATTTAACAATATTGTTTTATTTTATGTGTATGATTATTTGCCTGCATATGTGTATGCTCACCAGATGGATGTCTACAGAGAAAAAACAAGTGAATCATAGTCCCTGGAACTAGAGTTACAGATGATTGTGAACTAACATGTCGGGGCTGAGAACTAAAGCCATGTTCTCTGGAAGAACAGTCAATGGTCTTAACCACTGAGCAATTTCCAGTTCTTACTGGAGCAACATTAAGGCACAAACACATGAAGCTCACAGGGATTCCACAGCTTTTCCATTTTAGTAAGGGCTCTGGCTGTTATTACTGACCAGGGAGCAAATCTATAGTCTATAGGCTGAAAGAGAAAATAATCATTGCAGGATGAAAAGAATATTGTAGATAGAATCTAATTGTAGATAGAATCCTTTGTAACCAAAGGTAATTTATGGAACTTCACTAACAGTCTACATCTAAGTTAATAAAGGGATGAAAAAAAATTGTTCTTCTAGAGTTGTGGCGAGAAGTTAAGTAAAGTTAGAAACATCAGGCTTTGTTTCTAGGCACCTCTGAAAATTCTAGCACATAACACTTGTTTGGTCCATGGTCTTTCAACATGATTGGACTGCAATGAACCTACAAAAGGCACTGAACTGAAAAATTAAGACTTCTAGGTCCATTTTCCATGATTTTAGTTTTTTATCACAAATCTATTCTAATTACTTAAAAATTTGAAAATAGACATCCATTAAAATAATTTGCTTACTCCCATAATTCAAAGACACATATAGTGGATATTGTTACTGGCAGTCCACTTACAATTACACTCCCTCCCTAGTGGCTATTTCAATGTCTTGCACAACAGTTGGCCAACTGGAGATTTGAGCAGCTGACCTTTGCCTAAAAAGACAAAGTGGCAGAATTCCTTTGTGAAATTTCAACAACTGGTTTAGAATGAGATCTAGCATACTCTCTTGTTTGTTTATTCTCTTTGCTTTCTTGGGGCAGATATTTATCCACTCAAATTTTCATATATTTCTATGGTAGATGTCAAAAAAATCTATAACAGATTAAGTCCAATATCAATGAAGTTAATCATTTTGAAAGACAATCTTTGTTAGACTTTCCAAGCATTTGAACATTAAAGCTGTTTCTTCTTCCTTTCCCCCTGCCCCCATCTTTCTGCTTTTAGAGTAACACCCTGACAAAGAAAAGAATTAGGTGTGGAAGAAACTGGGTTGATGTCATTATTTCCATCTCCTTTTCTTAGAATAAAGAGTATGCTTCTGTTGTCCTTGAGAAATAGGTAAATGGTTCTAGCTTTGCTGCTCTGGTGATTGTGGGAATGAATTGAGATTTTCCCAGCTTGTAGCTATGTTTCAGGTAGAAATATACTTTTTGTGTCTGTATGGGAATGACAAAAACAGTGTGTATCTAATAGTAGCAAATATTCCTCTTGGTCTAAACTGGAAACTAAACAGAATTGATTTTATTCTATTAAAATTTAATTTAACTTATTGTTGTGTGTATAATATATACAAACAAGAATATGGGTGTGTGAATGAGGGTGTGGAAGTCTAAGGAGTTGGTTTTTCTCTCTTCATTGTGGGTTCCAGGGAATGAATTCATGGCATCAAACTTAAGTGACAAGTGATTTTACTTGCTGATCCATTTTACAGGCCTGACTTTAATCTTTTAATTGTAGTACTTGATTTCACAAACATTTCATGTCTCAGTTCTTAATCACTCTAAACAAGGTTCTTCAGAAGAAAATCTATAAAGGCAAAAGTCTCTAACCACTAAAACATTTGTAAATTTTCTTTCTAAAAACAGACAAACTATATTCTCCAGAAATTCAGCAACATGAGTTAGATAAATGGGGATTATTCATGTTCTAGAGCTCACCTTGTCCTCATTACCATTTTCCTCAGTTTCTGTACCTATGCACATAATGTCAGTAATAACAATTGTCTGAGTCTTAAATAGGCTCATAAGCATGCAAGAAAAATATCATTGACCAACCAAAAGCAACTGATTGCACACCTCTCAGACACTGGTGAGCCTTCTTCTCTGCCTTTGCAGAAAGACTTCTTCAAATCAGAAGAAGCTGGTGTTTTACTCTGTTTGACTCTAGTGGTAGGTGATTTACTCTCACTGCATCTTAGTTTTATGTGAATTAAATAAAATGTCAGTCAGCCTGTTCAGGACAGAGCTTGCCATCCTGTAGGCTTTCTGTATCACTTCTTTCTTTTTTATGATAACCATCATGTTTACTTAATTCAGCACATATAATAATTTCTTATTTATCACAATACCGACAATGTGGCATTTGTTTGACAAAGATGTCATAAATACCCATGCTTTTATATACATGGGTAAAAAAGCCAAGCATTTTATTTCAAAAGAACTGTTTCATTGAAGTTTTATTTACCTTTAACAATAAACATTTATTGGCTTTGGATTAATATTATAAATGGCATAGAAGGGATAAAAATTAAAGGAGTTTAGTGGTCTTGGATTAACAGATTAATCAAATAACAATCCAGATATCATAGTAGAACTTGCTGTATTTAAGTGTACTAACAACGCTCTAAAGATAGCTCAGCAGTTAAGAACACCTTTTGCTACTTTAGAGGACTACCTTTAAAGCAGTTCCAACCACCTATATGATGACTCAAATACATCCATAATTTGGCCTTTAGGAATCTGACACCCTCTTCAGACCTCTGTGGGCACTCAAAAGGTGCTCATGCTTGCATGCTTGCAAACTAAAATAAAACAAATCTACAAAAGTATGCTAACAAAGACACAAACTCTGAAAGTTTATTTATAATTTGAAATCAAAGGCTAACATGCTTAATATGCAATATACTCTTAACAAATCAAGTTGAAAAGATATGACACCTTAGTATAATAAGGAAAGAACCCCAGAGAGGAAATAGTTCACTGTCCTGGTTAGCTTTAACTGTCCACCCATCATAGCTTACAGTCACCTGGGAGGGTAGTTTCAATGGAAGAATTACTCAGAGCAGATTCAGACTGACCTGTGGGCATGTCTGTGTGGGATTGTCTTGATTATTAGTTTATATAAGAATGCCCACATCGCTACGGGTAGTATGATTCCTGGGTAGGTTGTCTTGAGTCATACAAGAAAACAAGCTAATCACAAGCCTGTCATCCAGCAAGCAGCATTCCCCCATGGTTTCTGTCTCTTGCCCTTATTTCTCTTAGTGATGAATGATTAACTGAGGAAAACAGTTTTATCTTCTAAATTGAAATCAGTCATGGTGTTAGTCATAGCAAGGGAATGAAACTAGAACAGAAATTGGTATCAAAGAAGTAGGCTGTGGCTGTGATAGATCTAACTGTAAGCTTTTATGCTTTCGACTGTATGGGGAAAGAATGTGGAAGCATTTGGTACTTTGATGGGAGATGTCATTCTGTAAATAGGTTTCTCTTATTGGTTAATGAATAAAGCACTGCTGTCCAATAGGAAAGCAAGATAGGCGGGACTAGGAGACAAGGAGGTTTCAGGAGGAGGTAAGAGGAAGATTCAAAATGTAGGACCTAGAGAACAACTCTGAATCTTTTCTCTGGTAGATAAGACCATATGGAAATACTTTGATTAATAGAAATTGGTTAATATTTAAGACAGAGCTAGCCAATGAGTAATGGTAGTAACAGGCCAACAACATTATATCTAATATAGTGTCTCTCTGTGTTATTTGGGGCTGTGTTATTTGGCGGTTCTGGGACCAGACAGGTTGGCTGGAAAAACCACTTGTAACAGTACATGGTTGGAAAAGCTGTTGTGTGCTATAGTTGAGCTTAAATGTTAGATTTTGTGGGAGACTGGAAGAGAAGAATGCTTAGAGAAATTCAGTAATAGAAGCTTGGGTTATGTGATTTCATAAGGAAGCAGACTATCTAAATGTGGGATGGGGATGTTAGTGGGGCTTGGCTAAGGATCTTTGTGTACTTGTTGATCTCTCTCTCTCTCTCTCTCTCTCTCTCTCTGTGTGTGTGTGTCTGTGTGTGTGCGCGCGTGCATGTGTGTGTGTGTGTGTAGTCAGCTTTGACTGATAGAGATCAGCACCATTTAAGTGAAATCTATGCTTCATTGGGACATTCAGAAGTATTTCCTTGGAATCAACACACAAAAGCTGTGGTCCAGAAGGCCTGTATTACATCTCAAGCTGGCAGCAGAATTTGGCAATGTGAGATAGTCATGCACATTGTATTAGTTTTGAAAGCACAAACGATATAAGATTGGGAACAGCTTAGAGAGCTGCTGAGACCTGGTATAGTGTGGCCATGTCTGAGTTCCTGAAGAAAAGCAGGAAGTAAAGATCTTAGAATACTGGATATGACATGACTGTGGGATGCCCATCAAGAACAATGGCAGATGAAAATTGGAGCCAGCCAGTGTGTGCTGCAGGGGGCACAGACTTCTTCCTCTGGTAAGAAAGGTGTTTGTTAGTGGGAGAGGAAACACCCACTGTATGGCAAGCACACAGAGAGAAAGACCCTCCACAAAGCAGAGTGTGAACACTCAGAAAGCTGAAGTCCAGCCTTTCTGTAAGGGCTGGGTTGGGTTCTAAATCATTTCAATTAATGAATTTTGGGAGTAAATACATGTTTTGTGTTCAGGAACATGGATGTATTCTCTGTTTCCCACTGGAATTTAACTTAGATATTACACCACTTTGTCCATTTCTGTAGTACAAGGTGCCCAAGTTCATAAAGATTTTTTTTATTATTATGTATACATCTTGTCACTCTCTGCTGTACAGAATACAGAATTATTGGTACAGAAATTTAAAAAAAGTCTCATTTCCTCCTGGGTAGTTCATATTTCCCCCCTCTGTGGTATCACTGACTGCATGAATCTTTCATTGCCTCAGAGTTGAGTAATACAGTAGGGCATATCAGGATTGAAGATTTCCTAGGAGGGACATCTGTAATCCGCTGATAGGCTGGATATAATTGCTATGCATGGTGTAATACTCACACAACACTCCACAGAAAGAACCAAGGACAGGTAAAACAGACTCTCCACAGCATGGGCGCCACTTCTCCATGATTGCACAGTTCCTGGATTGTGTGGCCTGGATTCCAAGAACTGTGTTGTGAATAGCAAGACTTCCGGGCAAGACTTTGAGAAGGAAGGAACTTCATGTAAGGATCTCTGCAAGTCTCTTGTCATGATTGAGATCAAAATGTTGAAGTTCCTCTATTCTTTCTAAGAAGAGACGAGCCATAAAATGAGTTTCCAGAACTTCACTCAAGCAATCAATTTAAATGCCTTCCTGAATATTAAGAGTAGTGATGGCTTCGGACTTCTGCCCTGCACTCGTTGAGAGCTCTTTGCCTTGTCTTTAGGATGAGACTATTTACAGTCTTTCCACCATCTTTCCCCTCCTCCCAGTCATTTTCCCTATTGGAAAAGAAGAACCAAGTTCAACACATTTGTGATATTATTCTTATTGCCTATTTCATAATTGACAATGACTCCTTTTTACCTAGCCATTGCTCTAAGATTCCTAATTTTTAATGTATGAGCTGTCTAAATTTACTATGGTGCATTTATTTATTTTGAGAGAGATAGCCTCAGATTCACTACACAGCCAATAGGACTTGAGCTACTGATTTTCCTGCCTCCACTTCCTAATTTCTACTATATATCTACTATATAGTCATGCACTGTCATGCCCTGCTTGTTAAATTACTATGACTGAAAAATAAATTGCAGTTTGAAATTACTCTGTTTATTTTGCTTTGTAAATTCATGGAAATTGGTAGCTCCATGTTTCATTTTTCCTCCAATTGTATCTTTCCCTTATACATGAGAGAATGCTGCTACTGGTAGCCACGTATCAGAATTTTCTTTGGCTCAAAACACTTTTAAACTGCTGACTCTGCGGTATTTAGTCTCATAACTCCCTAAATCACAGTGGCTTCACAGGGAAGTGTAAATGATGATTATACCTCATGGTGTCAGATGAGTGTAAATATATTAATACATGTGTGTGGGTCAGAGAGAGAGCTGCTTGGTTAAAGAAATATACTATTCCTTCAGAGGACCTGAGTTCAATCTCCAGCACATCAGGTAGACTCACAACCACCTGTAATTACAACAAGGGGGACCTGGCACTTCTGGCCTTGGATTTCATCTGCATTTATGTGCACATACCCCTTCCCCATACATATAATGACAAACAATAAAAATAAATCTAAAAAATGTATATAAAACACTTGGTGTGTTGCATATGTTAAATATAGCTATTAATGTAGTTATTATTTCTTTCCTTAGTTCTTTTTAAGTATAATTTATATCTTATTTTGCAGATCATATTCTCTTGGCAATACAACATGTTAGACTGACAGGAATCCAGTCTCACTACTCATTGTGCCTATTTTGTCCCTAAATTTTTATTTTCTACTTAGTATTCTATTTTTCTCCTTCTGAATAGTGTTCAGTATAAAGAGGTCTATGTTAAAAATCTTATATTCCCTCATCTCTGGAAATATTACAGTGACCATAGTTTCAATGTTCATATACAAGCCTGATAAGATAGCATTTTTGAAATGACATGGAATTCATAAGTAAGTACATTCCTCTAGTGTACATGCGAAAATATGAGTTCTAAAAGATAAACTAAATTAAATTATGAATATAGATTTCAGAATCAATTAATTGTAACTGAATATTTCTTTGCACTTTTAGAAAACCAACTATTGTTCATTTTTAATCTTTTCCTTAAATAATTCATCCTTCAAAGACAGTTGTTTTATTTCTTTAAAAGGTACAATCACATACATATATGCACATACACATACATGTATGCAACAATATACACACAAGGTATGTATAAAAGTGTATATTCCCGGTATTGTTCTGAGGACATAAGGTGTCAATGATGGAGATAAGGAGTTTAGTTAGGTCTTGTGCCTTTTGTTTGTTAGCAGTTTTTTTTAAAAGCAGCTATCTCTATCTCAGTCCATTTTCCTCATCTTCAAAACTGAAGTCAGAGGTGGGGATATACCTCATACATAGACTTCTTAGCATGTGTCAGATTAGAGGCTCAATCCATAGTACTGCAAAGATGAGATTGTACAAAATATCTGCTTTGTAGCGTTTCTATGGAGATTATGTAGATGACATCATTTGGAGTTATTGGCCACAATGTGATATACAATGCATTAGATTTCAGTGAAGTGTATAGCTTTCTTTGTCTCATCAAACCATTGAGAACTGAAACCAAGCTGTTAATTGGTGCATTCCTGACTCCTGGGTGAGCACATGGTCCTCTCCTACCATGAAAGAACAGTGATCTGAAAAATTCATTTGTGCTAACAAGGGAAAGCCAAGAAGCAAATATGGAAAACAGTGTTTACTTCTACACTTGGAGGCTTAAATGTTACTGTTTGGAAAGTATACATCATACTTCCAAGTGTCTAAAAATGCCAAGTAAATAGAGATGTATCAATTGTTATTAGACATATAATTTTTTTTCTGAAATGGAGTCCATTCTAGGTTTCTTTCAAGTGAGACTTGAGGATTTGAAGGGAGAAATGATACTTAGACTGAGGTGGAAATGGCCAGTGTCATCAATGAGACAGGAAGGCATAGCATAGACATGCAGGTAGTACTAATAGTCTGTGTTACTTTTATGGGTAATGAGTCTAGTTAGGCAAATTTATTCAAAGACTTTTCATTAGATTTTCCTTGTTTTTCCTGGTAGATGGTGTAAATACAAAAGCTTCATTTTTCCAAGAATGATGAGGTTTGGATATTGGGAACCATCTGTTACTGTATAGATGTGGAATGTGCCTCTTCTCTGGCAGATAATTTAATTCTTGCTATCCAGATGGTGGTTCCCAGTTGGGAGGCTATGGAATCCTTAGAAGACAAGGCTGCCTGGCTGAAGTCATTCCTAGAAGATGGCTGTTGGAGCTTATAGCTAGTTTCTGGTTCTGGTCTGTTATGGGATGTCCCGCCCGGTTCCACATCTGCCTTGCCACAAATGAAGACTCAGAGACTTATATTAATTATAATACTATTGAGTGATAACTAGGGCTTCTTATTGGGTAGTTCTGTCTTAATTATTAACCCATTTCTATCATTCTGTGTATTTCTACATGGCCTTATCTTACCAGAGAACTCCTGGCTCACATCCTTTCTTCCCAGGCTCACATCACTACTCCCCTCTGCCTATATCTCCCAGAATTCTCCTTGTCTGGTAGCCTGTCTATCCTTCCTACCTGGCCACTAGCCAAACAGTGCTTTATTCATTAACCAATTAAGAGAAATAAATTTACAGAAGACATCCTCACTGGTCCCTCTTCCTTTGCTTCTTGCTGTTATGATATGAGTAACCTCTGCCACATATCCTTAGACCCATGAATTGTGCAATGCCTTCCATGCCATGATGAACTGAAGTCTCTGAGCCAAAGTGAAATTTCCCCCTTGTTTTTGTCAGGTATTTTGTTTGCATATACAAGTAACTGATATGTGGTCCTAAGATAATCTGAAATCTTCATAAATTTAACTAAAGATTCTGGGAAAGCTAAGAAGAGAAAGGAGGCAGCTAAGTTGAGTGGTGTGCCATAGTAGGATTGAAAAACGGATTTTAAAAAGATGTCTGAATTTATGTGTTGAAACAAACTTCCAATGTGACAGCATCATGTTTGGTACTTGCCCAGTTCCTCTGAGCCAGAACAGCTAGTTCTAGAATATAACTAAATAAAGATGGTCACCTCTACTCACTGCCCCCCCACCTCCACTCCCAATATCCTCAGGAGATCTTGTTCATTTCCATTTCTGTGAGGGACCTTGTATGAATCTCTTAGGTTCTTCCTTGCATCCTAGTTTCTCTGGAGATGTGAATTATAGGATTGTGATTCTTTGCTCTAGGTCTAAAATCCTTGTATGAGTGAGTACATACCATGCTCTACTTTTTGTGACTAGGTTACCTCACTCAGGATGGTTTCTTCAAGTTCCATCCTTTTGCCTACAAATTTCAAGATTCCATTTTTTTTCTGAAGAGTAGTATTCCATTGTGTAAATATGCCACATCTTCTTTATCCATTCTTCAGTTGAAGGGCATCTAGGTTGCTTCCAGGTTCTTGCTATTACAAATGATGCTGCTACAAACATAGTTGAACAGAAGTCTTTGTTGCATGGATACAGATCATTTGGGTATATGCCTAAGAGGGGGGTTGCCGGGTCCTGTGGTAGACTGATTCCAATTTTCCTGAGGAACTGCCATATATTGATCTTCAAAATGGCTGTACAAGTTTGCACTCCCACCAGCAGTGGAGGACTGTTCCCTTTCTCCACATCCTCTCCAGCATAAGTTGTCATTGGTATTTCTAATTTTAGCCATTCTGGCAGGAGTAAGATGATGTTGAGTACTTTCATAAGTGTCTCTCTGCCTTTTTTATTTTCTCGATTGAGAATTTTCTCTTTAGTTCTGATCCCATTTTTAATAGGGTTATTTGGTGTTTTGGTGACTAGTTTCTTGAGTACTTTGTATATTTTGGAGATCAACCCTTTGTCGGATGTAGGGTTGTTGAAGATCTTATCCCAGTCTGTGGACTGCTGTTTGGTCTTGTCATCTGTGTTCTTTGCCTTACAGAAGCTTCTCAGTTTGAGGAGGTCCCATTTATTAATTGTCAATCTCAGTGTCTGTACTACTGGTGTTATGTTAAGGAAACAGTCTCCTGTACCAATTTTTTCAAGGGTGCCTCCAACTTTCACTTTTAAGAGGTTCAGTGTGGCTGGATTTATGTTGAGGTCTTTGATCCATCTGGACTTGAGTTTTGTGTATGGTGATGGTCTATCTGTAGTCTTCTACATACCATCATCCAGTTGTGCCACCATTTGTTGAAGATGCTTTCCTCCTCCCATTGTATACTTTCAGCTGTTTTGTCAAAAATCAGGTGTTTGTAGGTGTGTGGGTTAATATCAGCATTTGTGATTGGATTCCATTGGTCTACCTGTCTATTTTTGTGCCAATACCAAGCTGTTTTCAGGACTATAGCTCTATAGTAGAACTTGAAGTCAGTGATGGTGAAGCCTCCTGAAGTTCCTTTATTGTACAGGGTTGTTTTGGCTATCCTTGGTCTTTTGTTTTTCCATATGAAGCTGATTATTATACTCTCAAGGTCAGTGAAGAATTGTGCCAGGATTTTAATGGGGATTGCATTGAATCTGTAGATTGCTTTGGGTAAGATTGCCATTTTTACTATGTTTATCCTACCTATCCAAGAGCATAGATGATTTTTCCATTTTCTGGTATCTTCTTTAATTTCTTTCTTTAAAGACACAAAGTTCTTGCTATATAGGTCTTTCACTTGTTTTGTAAACATATTTGTGACTTTTGTAAAGAGTGACATTTCTCTGATTTCTTTCTTATCCCCTTTGTCATCTGTGTATAGCAGGGATACTGATTTTTTTTTGAGTTTATCTTGTATCCTCAAGGTGTTGAAGGTGTTATCAGCTGTAGGAGTTCCCTGATAGAATTTTTCAGGTCGCTTATGCAAATAGTGACTAGGAGAAAGAGAAGGGGATGAGAAGAAAGTATGTGGGACTAGGAAGATTGAATCAGGGCAGGAATAGATGAGAAAGAGAGAGAGAGAGAGAGAGAGAGAGAGAGAGAGAGAGAGAGAGAGAGAGAGATACCATAACAGAGGGAGCCATTATAGGTTTGAAGAGAAAACTGACTCTAGAGAAACAACCTTTTATATCCAGGTGAATTGATCATTCCCCCAAACCAAGTATTCATACTACAAGCATTGTAGATATGCTAGAATTTTAGCATAAGTTTTTAAATTCAAATTGTACATCAACTTAAGTTGCAGCTCACAGAGTAAAGTCTACTTACTACTGACTACAGAAATATTATAGAGTAAAGAACATAAAAAAAATATCACTATTTCTACTCAGTTTCAGATTTCCAGTGTAGCCTTTCCCCCCCAAGCTAGGAAATGCTAATTGGATTGAAAAGGAAAAGATTCAGCATCTCTTTAACAATACGTTCATTCTTAGCACTAAAGGTCATAGCTACTGTTTTGTATTTTTCTGTTTCTAGACCAAAAATATAGCCTTCTGTAAATTTTGTTCACATAGCAAACATACTCATGACTGAAAAACCATAACAGATAATAATTAGCTTTTTGTGAAAACATCTTTACTGAACAAAATGACTATTATTTAAAGATTTATGGGATTTCTAAGGGGGTTATGGAGACCCTCTCTTTAACCTTATTGATTTGTGGTGCTTGTTGTTGCTTTGGGATGATCTTTAAAGTGACTGTTCATGCTACAAAGGACAATCAGAGGCTAAACACAGCTAAAGCTCCTTGGGGCAAACAATTTACAGTTGTTTAGTAAATAAAACATAAATCAGTAGGATTATTTAATAAAGCATTTCTTTTTCTTTTCAAGCAGAATTAACAAATTCCTCTAGCAAGAGCTAAGTCATAATTAATTAATAGGACCCCTTATTAAGGGTAGATGTCCTGATTAAGGACTGTAGCACATTTACCATCCTCAAAGCCAAGAAAAATGCTTTTGAAAAAACAAAGAGAGGGGAATAGATTTTCTCGAGTTATTGTGTGGTCTAATATTACTTGATTGCTGTATTGTAGAGTACTAGACCACGACAAAGACAGAATGTGACTTATTTTTCAAAGAGACAAGAAAAAAGATTTATATTCTGCAGAGTTCACAAGTTCTATTGTTCTCTTACAGTTATTTCCAGCAATTTTTAATGCACTGAAATGGCCACACATGCAGTAAGAATAATCTTGACATAGCATTTTTTGGAGTTGGTTTTATCATTGTAGATTATTACACACACACATGCATGCATTGTCCTGTTTGTAGGAGTTTTGTTATTATATCATTATATAGTTCAATATTATAAGAGTTGAACTTTAAGTAGTTGGCATGAACTTATATTTCACTGATATGATTGAATTTTGATTCTTTAATAATGTTTTTATATTTGGAGTCGGTTAAACCATTATACCATTAATACTCTTGAAGTACCTAACTAATTTGTTCATTGATAAATAGCATTTGGGGGGGGGCAAGTGTAACTTTTTTGAAATTATTTTAATTTATTATTTTACATGTCGATCCCAGTTCCCCCTCCCTTCCTCTCTGCCTCCCTCCCTCATTCCCTCACTTTTACCCTCTCGGCCCTCTCACATGCACCCTAACCACTCTCCCCTCCAATCCCCCCACCTCAATTCCATATGTAGGGCAATGCCATCCAGTTGAGGTCATGTAGATCTGACAGGTCATTTGAAGTAGGGACTAGGGCTTCTCTCCTATCTCTAGGTTAAGGCAGTATCCCTCCATGGGGGATGTGTTCACAAGGTCTTTTGTGCACCAGGGATACATCCTGGTTCCACTGTCTGAGGTCCCTTAGACTGCTCAGTCTCTCTCTCTCTCTCCTGTCTTCCTACCCAGACTCAATCTTCCTAGTTGCACATGTTTTCCTCTCCTCCCCCTCTCTTTCTCCTACTTCTCTCTTCATTCACTGCCCCCCACACTTCCCCTGTGCTCTGGAGGGACTTGCCCCTTCCTTCTTCTGTGAGGGTCTTTATATGAATCTCTTGGAATACACCTTGTATCCTAGTTCCTCTGGTGGTGTGAATTATATATAGGCTGGTGATCCTTTGCTCTAGGTCTAAAATCCATATATGAGTGAGTACATACTATGTTCCTCTTTTTGTGACTGGTTTACCTCATTCAGGATGGTTTCTTCAAGTGCCATCCACTTGCCTACGAATTTCAAGATACCATTATTTTTTTCTGCAGAGTAGTATTCCATTGTGTAGATGTCCCACATCTTCATAATCCATTCTTCAATTGAAGGGCATCTAGGTTGCTTCCAGGTGCTTGCTATTACAAATAGTGCTGCTATGAACATAGTTGAACCAGATGTCTTTGTTGCATGGATGTGGATCATTTGGGTATATGACTAAGAGGGGGATTGCTGGGTCCTGTGGTAAACTAATTCCCATTTTCCTGAGGAACCACCATACTGATCTCCAAAATGGCTGTATGAGTTTGCACTCCCACTAGCAGTAGAGGAATATCCACCTTTCTCCACATCCTTTCCAGCATAAGGTGTCATTGGAGTTTCTAATTTTAGCCATTCTGGCAGGAGTAAGATGGTATCTCAAAGTTGTTTTGATTTGCATTTCTCTGGTAGCTAAGGATGTTGAGCACTTTCTTAAGTGTCTTTCAGCTTTTTTGATTTCCTCTATTGAGAATTCTTTCTTCAGTTCTGTACCCCATTTTTAAAATAGGGTTATTTATTATTTTGTTGACTAGTTTCTTGAGTTCTTTGTATATTTTGGAGATCAGCCTTCGTCTGATATAGGATTAGTGAAAATCTTTTCCCAGTCTGTGTGCTGCCGTTTGGTCTTGTCCACTGTGTCCTTTGCCTTACAGAAGCTTCTAAGTTTGAAGAGGTCCTATTTATTAATTGTCAATCTCAGTGTCTGTGCCCCTGGAGTTATGTTCAGGAAGTGGTCTCCTATAACAATTTGTTCAAGTGTACCTCCTACATTTTTTAAAAATCCTAATTACTTCCTTGTATACTTACATTTCACAGTTAATTGCTTTTTCCAATCATACATTTGCTATTGACTACTTATAAAATACAATTATTCCTTCAACTTCTCATCAAGTCTGAAATAACTAGCTGTCTATTGAGTAATTATAATTGTAATATTTTACATTATGGAACATGCTTAATGTTAATCTCTTACACATTCAACAAAATTATCTTATGAAACTGACGATATGATCCTAACATTCATATATAGAAATGTTAGAGGTCTAAACTAGTTAAAAAAATTCTTGAGAAAAAAATATATGAGCTTATAGTTCTCATGTTCTCTTAAAGTAAAAGCTACTACAGAACTATAATAATCAAGCCAGGATGGTACTGACATAGGATTAAATACCTAGAATTAAATATCTATAAATACTCTGCAGTGTTTTGTTAATTTAATTTTGACAAAGAGAGCAAGTCAATTCAATAGAGCAAAAATAATCTTTTTAAAATAAATGTGCATGTGTAACTTTATATTCATGTGCAAAATATGAATTTAATCATATATACATATATATATATGTGATAAACCCATAAAAGCAAGTAGATTGCAGACCCAAGTGTAAGATCTAAAAGTAAAACAAGTCTAAACCTCTGTGGATTAGAGTTGCTTACGGCTTCTTAGGAATGACATTGGAAGCATGGTAACAAACCAGAATATCAGTAAATTAAGCTTCAGCATAATTTCAGACTTTTATGCTGAAATGGTACCTGTAGAAGGATAACCACAAAATGGGAGAGAATATTTATCAGTTACATAACTGGTAAGGGACTTGAATATAGAATATATGAAGAACACTTACAACTCTATAAGCAACCTAATTAAAAACTTGGCAAAGGATCTGAATAGTCAGTTCTTCAAAGTAATCTGGAAATGATGAAAAAACACATGAAAAGATGCTTGGCACCACTAGTCATTAGGGAAATATAAGTGAAAACCACAATGTAATGCCACTTCACACCAACTGAATGGCTATAATAGGAAAGACAGACACAACTGTTAGCGAGCACACAAGAAGTTAAAAATCATGTTCTGCTCACTCTAACACTATCAACCATTTTGGTAAAGAGTTTTGGTTGCTATAATGACTAAGCATAGAATTATCATAGTATCTCCAAATTTTATTCTAAATATTGCTTGACACACAAAGAAATTTTACACAAACGCTTGCCAACAAATTTTCATATAGTAGATAAAAGGGGAGAAAAAACCTGAAGTCTAATCAATAAATTAATAAAAAGTGTAATTGTGATATAGCCAAATAAAGGAACACTATTCGGTGTGATTTGTAATGCAGGTGTTGGTGAGATGGTTCACTGGCTAAGGATGTTTGCTGTCCTAACAGAGGACTAGAGCTTGTTTCCCAACACCCATGTTGGGTAACACATTGCTGCTCATAACTCTAGCTCTAGGGACTCTGATACCCTCTTCTGGACAATGTGGATAGTGTCACTCACATGGGTACACACACACACACACACACACACACACACACACACACACACGAGAGAGAGAGAGAGAATAAATCTTAAAAACAAAACCAGAATGCCACAGCATAGATGTACTTCAGATGCAAATGAAACAAATTTAGTAAAAAAAAAAGAAGCTTGTCAGAAAACATTCTGAATTCCATTTATATGAAATGTTCAGAATGAACTAACGAACCAAAACCTGAAAGCAGATGAGTGATTTGCCTGAGGATAGGAGAATGGAGGTACCTACTGAATGTAAGAAGTCTCTTTGTGCTGTTACAAAATGTTATAAAATTAGATATTGGTGATGATTGCACAGTTCTGTAAGCATGCTAAAACCTTCTAAATTATGTACTTCACATGAGTGAACTTCGCAGTGTAAATTCTGTGTCAATGGTACTGCTCAGCATAAAGTCACCTCTGAAACATCTAAGGAGGCATATGGCTGTTTTTCTGTGTGGTTATTCCTAATGATGTTAGCATGTCTTTTATATAGTCTATACTAATCTTATATGCATTTTCTCTCTCCTGTTTTTTGTCTGTGCTTCTACTCTTCCAAGTTCTTCAGCCTATAAAATTAAAATTTTATGGTAGTAGACTTTGGAAGTCTAGATAATGTAACTATGCCTTCCCATATTTCAATAAGTGCAGATTATTTATTTACTTGTTTATTTATGTATTTATTTTTGAGGCAGGGTATCATTCTATAGTCTAGGCTGAATTTGAACTTGTGACAGTCTTTCTTTCTTGGTCTTCCAAGTGCTGGGATTACAGGTATGAGCCACCTTCATTAGCCAATTGAAGCTATATGTCTACTAAATACATAATACCACTTCCGTGTTTATGCTTGATATTGACAGGTATACTTGACAATTATAAATCATACTGCAGAACCTCAGACAAATGGTCTCTTTCTGAGTCTTGACACTTATTATTAAATTTGAAGAAAATCTGATTTTAGAAGATAGAGAAGAAATTAAATTTATTTCACCTGGGAAACAAAGCTCAAGGAGAGTATTATAGAGCATCTTGGTTACTTCTCTGGTTTCTGAGATGTGTGTGTGTGTGTGTGTGTGTGTGTGTGTGTGTGTGTGTGTGTGTGCATTCTCAGCTGTGTGCAGGTACACATGTGTAGAGGTCATAGATCACTTTTCAGTAATATGCCTCAAGAGCTGTGTCCTCTTTGGTTTCAACAGGTCCTGAGGCTAGGCTGGCTAGCCAGCAATCCAGCTGATTTTTCATTTCTGTCACTCCAGTACTGGGATTCCAAGCATGTGAACCAGTGACTTGCTTTCTATGTGAGTTCTAGGTATGAAATTGTGTACTCCTGTTTGTTTAGCAAGCAATTTATGGTCTAAGATCTCTCCTCTGCCTTGGTGGACAATAAATATTCTTAAAGACTAGGTCAGTGAGCAGTAAGCCAAAAAAAAGGAACCCTTGAAAGTCAGGATTCAGACACTGAAGTGATTTACCAAATGTAAGCCTGGCATTCTATTTTTCTTCTTAACTATAAGAAAGATGTCATCAGTCTAGACCAGAGATAATGACAGCTGGATATGGAGGCTTTCCTTAGATAAAATATTTAGACACACCCCTTCCTATGACAGTTTGTGCTTGTATAATTGTAACATGATCAGTTGATTCATTTTTTTTCCTGTGGATTTTTCATTGTAGACTGCTTTATTTCAGCGCAAGCTAATATTTAAATTACGTATGATGTATACTACATCATTATTTTAGACTGACAACAAGCTCAAGTGAACAGATAGTCTAGGTTGGTTTGAGTAATTTAACTATAGTAGGTTAGAGGTGAGGATGGGAGACATTTTAGGTCACAGATAACATCTTAAGTTCCTCCTAACATTATTAGGAGGTAATGTGTACATCATTTTTGGCAGTTTGCTCATAGTATCACATAAGTTATCAGCTAGTTTCTGAGGATATTTGGCCTAATGACTTTTGTGCAATGGCAATTTATGTGAATTTTTTTTTAAAATGATGACATGCAATAGCATAGGATTCAGTTTTAAACAAAATGGCATTGTAGCACAATGTTATCTAGATGGCTAAACCCAGAAGTCATTGACTTAACTGAAAAGAGATCATACACAACAAACTGATGTCATATGTGTCTTCATATAAGATGTATAAATTACGCAGGTACCCTGGTGAGTTGAAGGAGAAGGAAAATTAGGAAATTATTCAATGGGTATTATAGTTTGTGTATAATGATGAGAGAGTTTTGGATGCAGATACAGGTAGTGGTGATTATTTCCTGGTGGTGTATAAATATTCAATGCCACTGAAATGTATATTAAAATGGTTAAATGATATACTTTAGGTTATGTATACTTATAAAAAGGTAACTAAATATAATTGATTGTATAATATGTATCTACATATAATGATATAGTATAAAGTGCTTATATTCAAGAGTCCAAGGAAACAAGCCACAGTCTGGGAGAAACTGTTTGTAACAGGCATCTGATAAAAGACTATTATCTAAAATATACAAGGAATTTCTAAAATTCAAAGATAAGATGATTTACTCAATTGTGCATGGTGATAGATATGGATCTATCTGCAGTTTTATACATGTGAGAATCCAGTTATGACCATGTCAATTCATATTTTGAGTGTACATACATTTTTATTGTCTCTATTTATGGAAGCAGAATTGCTAAACCATAGAGCATGTATTTGTCTAAGCAGATTCTCTGAAACTAGTTTCCTAGGTGAGGGTTCCAGTTCACTCCTTGTGTTCAGTGCTTGTGTGTTCTGGTTGCTTCTCATCCACCTTGGTCTAATCTCTCTGTTATTTTTTTTCAGTGTTTTCATTTTAGATGTTCTTGTGGGTGTACAGTCAACTGAGTCCCTTCAGGAGGTTTTAACAATGCATTTTGTATTGGGTAGCTTAGGAGCAACTGACTATGCTCATATTCCTGAGAGAAGGAAGTTTAAGATCATTATTCCAACGAATTTGGTGTTCAGCGAAGGCCTGCTCCTCTTGGCTGTGTCCCCATTTGGCAGAATGGTAACACAGCATTCTCGGGGCTGTCTTATAACAACTGAAATCCTGTTCATAAAAGTAGAGTTCCCATGACCTAATTACCCCCCAAAGCTCCCCATTGTAATTCAGTGACTTTGCGACTAGGCCTCAGCATAAGAATTGAGAAGAGACACATTTGGACTACCACTATAACCATATCAACTAACACAGTTTCTGAAATGGCTTCTCAATGGTCCTTAGTAAATATATAGATCTATCTGCTTTAGAAGGGTCAATGTTCTGGTTTCATTTTTTTTCTTTAACCCCCCCCCACCTTTAATTCTTATTTTGTTTTATTTACTCATAGATAAAATATCATAGAATAATAAAGATCGGGGAAAAGAGGCTGAATAGATGCTTATTAAGGGAGAAATAAGTTACAACAGAGACAGATTAACACCAGCAGGTTCCCATCCCAAGGATGCCTCCAGATGGTCTCTGTCTCCATCCAGCAAGCAAAGAGAGCACTTCAGGGTCCCTGCCCCAACCTAATTCCCCCGGGTCATGTCTGCACCTGTCCCGACCCCAATGGGCATGGTCAGTGTGCAACAGGTTCAGACAGAGTGAATATCTCACTACAATAAAATAGTGAATTTGAAAACCTAGGTTTGACAATTGTTTTATTGGTAATCAATAGCAACAAGATTTCAATGTCCATTGTGAATAACTTCATAGTTGTCTTGATAGAATTAAAAAATTGAGATTTTTGCCAACTATTTTGATGATGTGAGTAATTTGGGTAGCCTTTTTTTGAAGAATAAAAATTAAAATCTATTGAGATCTCAAATGGATAAAGTTATTGATGATGACTACTTGGCTATTTATTTAGTATCATCTACTGTGTATGAGATAATTGGACATGCCAAATAACAGATACATAAGAATAATGTGAAAATATCATAATTAGGACATTAAATTTGAATGACATAAAAGTATTCTTTTATGATACTCATCAGTAGATCTATTTGTCTACTGGAAGATCTATTTGTCACTACCTCCCTGTCAAGCCTCGGGGAACATTGCAGAAAGGCCAGAGGGAATGTCAAATCTGGAGGATGGAGAGGAACACTTGGAAATGCCATCTTCTGGAGAAGAAATGACCATTGTGTATAAGAATTTGTGCCTGTGGATAACTACACAAGACCCACCCAAGATCAAGCCAGTTAACTAATAGAATGTTTTAACAACACTGTGATCTTCACTAAGTCTCAGTATTAAAATTAAAAGCATACTGATAAACTTGTGTATCAGGTTACACATGTGTATAAGGTCTACAAATCAATTATTTTATGTGGCAGAAATTATAAAATAGCATGAAATCATTACTGTTATATTTCTAGGCAATACTTGTGTTACAAAATCCATTAACATTCTTACCCATTGTATTGAATCTGTCTATAGTTGTCAGTGAAAGGGAAGATGCTTTTCCTTGTACACAGTGGAATTCAACCACACTACCATATTACTTTGGGATGGATTATTGTCTTTAATTCTGATATGAGAATCAGAATGAGTTTTCCATTTAGTTATCCTTTAGGAGCAAATTAAGAATATCCTTGTGATAATTAATTAGATAGATAGTAGAAGTAATCATTTGTTCCTGTAGCTCACTATTAACACCTATCCCATTCATCATTACGTTTTGAGAATTCAGCTTCTAACACAGCCGCTAGAACCAACTTCAGCAGCTGATCTCCTCAGGACTAATAATAGATGTTTGTTAAATAATTGATGACCCAATGAACAATTGATCATTGGTCAATTTAAATGAAATATTTCTGATGGATAACATATATTTTATAGTAGTCTTAAGACATGACAAAGTATTATTCTAGAACTGTTTTTGCACTGAAATTAAAGTATATAAAGTTGACGTATGCAACCATTTGCTGGTGTTTATCGTTAGTGGGATGCCTTTCCAGGATGGAGTAATATTTTCTACAGAACAAAAATAAAATGCAGCCATTTTGTAATTCATCCTGAGCTGGTACTGCTGAAGTTGATGGAGGTCAATTACCAATATTTTCTTTCCTAACAGCATTGTTTAGGGAAACAATGAGAGAAAACCCTGTGAAGATTCTGAGACTATTGGGTCATATACCTTATTTTATATGTAGTTTCTCTAGGAGAAAAATCATGAAGCAGAAAATGATAATATCAAGAGCACCTCATTCCAATAGTCTGCAATGATAGTCTGAACATTTTTCTCTGATAAGTAATACTGTTTGAAATCATGAACTTCTTTTGCTATTGTCCATCTCCATATCCTAGAAAAGTCATTTATATGCTGATGAATTTAATACCTTGTACCCTCATTTTTAGACAAACATCATTGGGTTACGTGGAGGCTGGCAAAAAAAAAAAAATTAAACTCCTGCAAGTCTTCATCCAGGAGTAGAAATTGAGTGTTTTATTATACCTCTCTCTAATGAAAGAAATACTAGTAAGGTGCATTGCATGTTTTATGTATGGGAATCTTGTCTTTTGTGCCTCAAATGTGTTTTACTATTGCTTGGAAGCTATCATAAAACCTTTTATCTCTCTCTATATTCATAAATGCTTGTGTGTATGCATCTGTGACAAGATAAACACTCCACAAGGCTTATGTATGCATGTATATCTATTAATTCCTTTTCTACTTCTGGGATGGGATTTACAGTAACATGCTTAGAAGGGGAACTGTGCAGTCTAGTAGAAAGAGCATATGCTCTTGACCTTGGCTCTAAACCTGCTTTTATTCTTACCTGTAAAAGTATGTTGCTGGAAGCAAATCACTTAATGTTCTAAACCTTACTTTTCTCATCTGTACAAATGATCCAATTGAAAAAAAAATAACTTCTAGGAATAGTTTTACCATTCTTTTATGAAAGATGAAAATTGAATTGCTACAGGGAGATTGAGACAATTTATCTCAAGCATGCAGTATGTACTGAGCACATCAAGCACATGTTTGATAAACAAAGGGTTTTTCTGTTTTTTATAATTGAAAAGACAAGTTTCTTTTCATACAATGTATTCTGACCAACATCCCCTAGAATTTCTGCATATCCCCACCCACACAATTTCATTCCCTTCTCTCCCTCTTGCTTTAGAAATCAAATAAACAGGCAAAAATTAAACAAATCAGTTTTTTGAAAAACAACAAAGAGTACATAGCACACATAAACAAGACCTATGAAAACACAAAATCAGAAACCATAACATAAAATGACCTATTAGCTGTAAGGAGTAAGGTTTTTCTGCCCACCGCCTGGTCTTGTACCGCCACCACGCCAGCCCCAATTAACACATAGAGACTCCTTATTAGATACAATGCTGTTGGCCAGGTACTAGTTTCTTATCAGCTAGCTCTGTCTTAATTATTAACCCATTTCTATGTATTTCCACGTGGTCTTACCGGTAGCGGAGGAATGGCGGTCCTGTTCTCTCCAGAACTCTCCATCTTGACTCCTTCCTCTTTCCTCCTTGTCTCCTAGTTCCACCTATCTTCCTTTCCTATTAGCCAACAGTGCTTTATTCATTAACCAGTATGAGAAACATATATACATAATGGCATCTCCCAACAATTAGACAAAAATAAGTAAGTAAATAAACAAATAAAATGTCCAAACAAAGTAATTTGAGATAAAACATCTACAAAAATTCCATTGAGTTCAATTTTGTGTTGGCCATCTACTGGTGAGCATGTCCTTACCCTCAAGTGTGGTTAATATACCATGTCTTGTGACTTCATTGAAGAAAATTAATTTTCCCTTTGCAAGGAGATGCCAATTGGAGCTAGATTCTTGGTTATGTAATGAAGAACTCTTAAGTGATGGTAAGTTTTACCTATCAACTTGACTGGGCTTGGATGTTTGTCAGAAAATCTGCATAATTTATGGTGATGTTTTGAGTCACAATTAAGGATGAATCAATCTCAAAGAAAGCATTTTCTATAAGGCCAGTGAGTCTCATCTAATTTATTGAAGCCTTACATAGAACTGAAAGGGTTTCTGCCTGACAAATTGAACTGAAACTGGTATGTTATAGCCTGTGAGTTTGGATGGGTGTCAAACCTGCTATATTGGAATAGGACTTATACTACTAGCTCATCTGGATCTCGGGCCTTTGGACTTCAGTTAGAACTACATATTGGCAAACAAGTCTTGGCACTTCATGGCATTCAGAGTCATGTGAGTCTATTCTCTTCTCTATCTCTGTCTCAATCACTTTTTCTCCTTCCTTTTCTCTCTTTGTATTTCTACTCTGTTACCCTAGAAAATTCCAATGCATCTTATATTTATTACAATTCTTCCCTCTCCATTTTTATCCAAGTAGTCATTAAGCTTTGTGAGCTTGACTACCAAAATATGTCATCTTTACAGACTAAATTTTAATAAATTAAAGTTATTTTAAATATTTTGAAAATAATGTATTTTTGGAAAATATTTTTCTAAGATGATATTTCATAGGATATAGTAGTTTTCATCTAGAGGATTTTTAATTTCATAGACTCAGGTGAAGGTGAAGCTATCAGAGGTTCTATTCATTCTTTAAATAGAACAATTATAGAAGCAGAGAGTGGTTTATCTAAACTATTGATATCAAAGTATCTAAAATATGAGTAATGATACTTTAGAGAATTATAAATCCTCCTTTCAAGATCATACTTTCATCCAGAAGACAATGTGTAAGGTGTTGGGGACAGAAAATATAAACTCTTTATCCTTAAGGAGTTAAGTGTGATGAAAAAGAATAGATATCTGTTATGTGAGGGGGCAATATCAGTCCCATAATTGAAGACTATTTTTTCAATGTTTAATAATCATAGTAACTTTTCTCATTATTATTCTAACTTATCCTTGTTATGAGATTCAGGTTCAAAACTAATGTGAGGAGTTTGTGCCTGTCACCCTAAGGATTTGGCAAAGGTCATTCATATTTCTTGTTCTTGTTACTTGAGGATGATGGATTATGTGAGATTTAATTTGACTCTCTTAGATTCTACTAGGTTTCATGTGTCCTTTCACTCTGGAATTTGTTTAAAAAGAGTTTATCTGGGACATCCTATGGAATGGTGAAGAGGAAACAGGTGAATTATGTGAGGGCCTTTAAAGATTCTGTTAGATGTCATTATTATCTGGTTCACTCAGATTTTATTAGCTAAATCAAGGTACATTGCTCTATTAGTTAGGGTTTCTATTGGTGTGAAGAGACACCAATACCATTGCAACTCTTGTAAGGAAAACATTCAATTGGGCTGACTCACAGTTACAGAAATTCAGTCCATTATTATCATGGCTGGGAGCATGGTGTCATGCCAGCAGACATGGTACTGGCTACATCTTGATCAAAAGGCAACAGGAAGAGCACTTTCTATTACACTGACTGAGAGAAGCTTGAATATTTAGGAGACCTCAAAACCTGCCTCCTTAGTAACATATTTCCTTTGACAAGGCCATACCAACTCCAACAAAGCCATACCTCCCAAAAGTAAAGGAAGCAATTTTCTTTCAAATCCCTACAATTGCCAAGCACCAAAGTGAATGGACAGGTTCTGGATACAATTCAGAAGAAAGCAAATATTTATAAACAAGCAAATAAACCTACCACAAGTAGGATACATGTAAACTGTGTAGTGTGCTTAACACAGTGTCTGGCTCAGAGGACTTGGGCAATGTCTGGTAATCAGATTGTAATCACAATACTAATGACAGTAGCTGATGTGTAGAAATGTAGATGATGTAGCAGTTCAGTGCTACAGTAGTATAGGACAACACCACAGAGAAAGAGAAGCTGATTCAGTCACTCAGGGGACACAATAGATGGTCCAGATAGTATGTATGAACACAATGAAAAATACAGAAGGGGGATTTTCTAGTTTGCATTTTGGTGCTGTAATGAACACTGACCAAAACTGACTTGGAGAGAAAAAGTGATATTTGGTTTGTCTGTTTGTTTTAGCTTATGTTAAAACCCATCATGAAAGAGAAACTAAGGCAGGAGCTCAAGTACTCATCTGTAGACCATGGAGGAATGCATACTGGCTGTGTCCAGGCTCAAGTTCAGCTGCCTTTCTTTCATTTCCTTTTCTGTTTGATTGTTTTTGACTGCTGTTTGCTTGAGAGAGGGTCTTACTCTAAGCCTTGGGTAGCCTGCAGCTTTCTATGTATACAGGGTTGGTGTAGAAACTGCTGTGTATCCCTCTTCCTCAAAGAGATCTTCCTGTGTCTGTCTCCAGACTGCTGATTAAACCAAATGCTTTTCTTATATACCTAAGGCCCACACTGGACTGGGCTCTCCTACATCCTTTAGAAATCAGAAAAATACCCCACAGATATGTCCCCAGGCCAATCAAATGGAGGCAATTTTTGAATTGAGGTTCTCTCTTCTCAGGTATATCAAGTAGGCAATGTTAACTGTGACAGGAACTAAGCTAGAGCCTAAGCAGACATACAGTCTCTCTTCCTAGAAGTGAATCTCATGTCTAGTCAGGTATTATACTTGTGATGACCTCAGATGCAAGTAATGACATATTTAATTAAATATACTTTAAATAACAAAATGAAAACAAAACCAGGTTGTTTTACTAAGAAGAAATATGAAGATGGTTTTTTAAAGAGTCACTAGGTATCACAAGATTTCTTTCCAGCTTCGGGTTTGCCTTTTTATCATGTCATACTTGACTTGCTGAACCATGTTCTCAAGGCTCTTTTCTTGTGTTCCCAAGTTGGCTTCTGCAGCTCTGGTTATCCATCGTCACTAAGTAGCATCCAAGCACAAGCACAAGGTAGAAGTTCCTTTGTATTTATTCTTTATCAGCCTAGAAAACATTTTTCTCAGGACCTTCCTTTGAGACCTCAATTGCTTTCATACTAAATAGAGTGACTTTGGATGTCCATTTCTAAATGATCACTGACTAATAGAACCAGAAAGGCACGATTAATGTAGATGGATAATGAGACTAGAGAAATTCTCATCTTGAAATTTATTTTCTACTCATAGAAAAGAATCAAGTCAGTGTTCTCTTAGCAAAAAGCTGATGTCTGTAAGAACCCCCCCCCCAAAATAGCACATAGGGTGATTCTTTTCTACTCACTTTTAAATGTTTGCAGTCATTAAGCATTGGTGATTACTATCTTGGCTCTAGTAATTTACATGAATTTTCAGCTTTGAGTGACCTCTGGTACTAAGTTATGATTGGTAGTTGAAAGCAACATTCACATGTGGGACCCACAGATTTTACACAGTTTGCTAGTGTATCTTGATAACAGAGAGAAGAATATTACATCTAAGAGAGTGTCATTTGGTTTATAAATGAAAAATGGACTTCATTGATAAAATAATATGTAAGTTGTCTTCCCCTATATCTTGATAATTTCATAGACTAAACCTCCTACTCTGCATTTTCTTTTTTCTTTTGCTGTGTCAGACTTCAACACTGCCAACATTACAATATCCTTGAAGAGCATCCATTAGTTTTATATAGATATAAAAGAGAAAGAATTCTGTCTTCTCCCTTGAAATAATTTTATCTCATACAAGGCCAAGTAAAACTATTGGTCAGTTTGTAGTTACATGAATGGAATGCTGTTTGTTTAAAGAACATCATAATAACAGTGCCTTTCATTTCAAATGAGTGTGCTTATTAGCACAAAACAAAGACAAGTAAAAGAATACACAGAAAGTAGCAGATAAATAAGAGTATATCAAGATTGTGCCCTTACAGCAGCCAGCAGAAAACTCCATTGAAACAGTCCAGCTGGAGTCTCCGCTACAGTTCTAGGCAGAGTGAGCTCTCCACATATGAAACTTGTCACTCCCATCACAAGCACTTTTAGATGATGGGATCACTGAAAGTGACCTCTGTTGGAAATGCTTTACATTCTAGCTGTTCTCAAGGGCACATTATTTTTTAGTACCTTTTTCTTTTCTCCCTGTCACAATTTCAAGAGACCAACTTCCCCAGGACAAGCAATCTTGGAGAACACTTGAGATAAAGCTCTTTGAGAGACAGGGCCCCAGTTGCTCCCAGAGTCCAATCTTCCCAAGAACCAATGACACATGACAATTTTCAAATGCCATTTAGTTTACAGATACTCATTCTGAAGGGTGTCTTTTTTTTTATAGAAAAACTTTTTTAAAAATTTATTTTATATAACCAAGTCCATTTAAATGAAAACAAACATTTATAGACAATATTTAGGAATTTGGGAATCGTTCTTTCCTGCTGGTAAGGGGTGCTGTCATGGGGGATTTGAAGAAGATTCAGAAATCCTGGCTGTAGTCTGTAAGGCTGTTTTGTCCAGCTGTTTTGAATGTATGATCACCTCATACTTTGTTTCAGGTGGTCTGGCTTGATCAAACCACATAAGTCTGGAAGGAATCCACATCTTTTAATTTTCTGTAGAAACAAAAATAGAAATTCTTTTCCCCAGTAACTTGTCCTTGAACTTAAATTTTGGTGTCATAGCATTTTTTTTAATTTAATTTATTATTTTACATGTCGATCCCAGTTCCCTCTTCCTCCCTCCCTCCCTCCCTCCTTCCCTTTTTTTTACCCTCTCTGCCCTCTCACATGCACTCTAACCACCCTCCCCTCCCATCTCCCCACCCCAATTCCATAGGTAGGGGAATGCCATCCAGTTGGGGTCATGTAGATCTGACAGGTCATGTGAAGTAGGGACTAGGGCTTCTCTCCTGTCTCTAGATTTAGGCAGTTATCCCTACATGGGGGATGTGTTTGCAAAGTCCTTTTGTGCACCAGGGATACATCCTGGCTCCACTGTCTGAGGACCCTTAGACTGCTCAGTCCTTCTGGCTGAGACCCATATTCAGGGGGTCCTGAGTCAGTCCCATGCTTGCTTCCCAGCTATCAGTCTGGTGGCCCCTTATTTCCTCCTTGTTCAGGTAAGCTGTCTCTATGTGTTTCTGGCACCTGGTCTTGTCCTCTCCATTTGCATCTGAGTTCTACCATATAAGCAAACAGAAAAAGAAAAACCATATGATTATCTCCCTAGATGCAGAAAAAGCCTTCGACAAAATTCAACACCCTTTCATGATAAAGGTCTTGGAGAGGTCAGGGATAACAGGAACATACCTAATCATAATAAGAGCAATATACAGCAAACCAACTGCCAACATCAAACTGAATGGAGAGAAACTTAAGCCAATTCCTCTAAAATCAGGAAGAAGACAAGGCTGCACTCTCTCTCCATATTTCTTCAATATTGTACTAGAAGTTCTAGCTAATGCTATAAGACAACAAAAGGAGATCAAGGGCATCCAAATTGGAAAGGAAGAAGTCAAACTGTCTCTATTTGCAGATGATATGATAGTTTACATAAGCGACCCAATAAACTCTACCAGGGAACTCCTACAGCTGATAAACACCTTCAGCAAACTAGCAGGATACAAGATAAACTCAAAAAAATCAGTAGCCCTACTTTTTTCAGATGACAAAGAGACAGAGAAAGAAATCAGAGAAACATCACCCTTTACAATAGCCACAAGCAACATAAAGTACCTTGGTGTAATGCTTACCAAACAAGTAAAAGACCTATAAATAAGAACTTTGTGGCTCTAAAGAAAGAAATTAGATACCAGAAAATGCTCTTGGATAGGTAGGATAAACATAGTAAAAATGGCAATCTTGCCAAAAGCAATCTACAGATTCAATGCAATCCCCATTAAAATCCCACCACAATTCTTCACTGACCTTAAAAGGATAATAATCAACTTTATATGGAAAAACAAAAGACCCAGGATAGCTAAAACAACCCTATACAATAAAAGAACTTCAGGAGGTATCACAATTCCTGACTTTAAGCTCTACTACAGAGCTATAGTTCTGAAAACAGCCTGGTATTGGCACAAAAATAGACAGGTAGACCAATGGAATCGAATTGAAAATCCTGATATTAACCCACACACCTATGAACATCTGATTTTCGACAAAACAGCTAAAATTATACAATGGGGCAAGGACAGCATCTTCAACAAATGGTGGCACAATTGGATGAGGGTGTGTATAAGACTGCAGATAGACCCATGTCTGTCGCCATGCACAAAACTCAAGTCCAAATGGATCAAAGACCTCAACATCAATCCAGCCACATTGAACCTCTTAGAAGAGAAAGTGGGAGGCACCCTTGAACAAATTGGTATAGGAGACTGCTTCCTGAACATAACTCCAGGGACACTGTCACTGAGAACAACAATTAATAAATGGGACCTCTTCAAACTTAGAAGCTTCTGTAAGGCAAAGGACACAGTGGACAAGACCAAATGGCAGCCCACAGACTGGGAAAACATTTTCACTAATCCTATATCAGAGGAAGGCTGATCTCCAAAATATACAAAGAACTCACGAAACTAGTCAACAAAATACCAAATAACCCTATTAAAAATGGGGTACAGAACTGAAGAAAGAATTCTTAATAGAGGAAATCAAAAAGGCTGAAAGACACTTAAGAAAGAGCTCCTCGTCCTTTGCTATCAGGGAAATGCAATCAAAACAATTTTGAGATACCATCTTACTCCTGCCAGAGTGGCTAAAATTAGAAGCACCAATGACAACTCATGCTGGAGAGGATGTGGAGAAAGGGGAACACTCCTCCACTGCTGGTGGGAGTGCAAACTCATACAGCCATTTTGGAGATCAGTATGGTGGTTCCTCAGGAAAATGGGAATTAGTTTACCACAGGACCCAGCAATCCCCCTCTTAGTCATATACCCAAATGATCCACATCCATGCAACAAAGACATCTGTTCAATTATGTTCATAGCAGCACTATTTGTAATAGCAAGAACCTGGAAGCAACCTAGATGCCCCTCAATTGAAGAATGGTTAATGAAGATGTGGGACATCTACACAAAGGAATACTACTCTGCAGAAAAAAATAATGGTATCTTGAGATTTGCAGGCAAGTGAATGGCACTTGAAGAAACCATCCTGAATGAGGTAACCCAGTCACAAAAAGAGGAACACAGTATGTACTCACTCATATATGGATTTTAGACCTACATCAAAGGATCACCAGCCTATAATTCTAAGAGATTCATATAAAGTCCCTTACAGAACTGGTAAGGGACAAGTCCCCCAGAGCTCTGGGAAAGTGGAAGGGGGTCAGCGAATGGAAAGAGAAGTAGAAGAAAATGAGGGGGAGGAAAGGAAAACATGTGTGACCAGGAAGATTGAGCCTGGTTAGGAATAGAAGACAGGAAAGAGAGGGAGAGAGAGACAGAGACAGAGAGAGAGAAAGAGAGAGAGAACATAAAAGAGGGAGCCAATATTGGTTTGAAGATAAAATTGAACACAAAGAAAGGTCTAGAGAACTACAAGACTGCTGCCAAATAACAATTTGAGTTTCCGTGGAAAGGCTACCATAAACACCTTCCCGGAGAGTGAGATCAGCAACTAACTTATCCATGGAGCCCTCAACTAATGCCTGTTGGAAACAGGAGCAAACACCCATACATAAACACTGAAGGGTGTCTTTACAGTGAATGATAACATTGAGTAGATGAATTGATTCTATACATGTACTCATATCACATATTAAAATATCAAAGCTTAACTTATCCAAATAAAATGTGAAATTTCTGGAGCAAAAGGTAAGAATCCAACTCTGTTCTTTTCTCCATTCAATTTTTATATTCAAACAGCCTGGCACTATGACTCATTAGACTAATCCCCTATGCTCATGACATATGTCAGTGTACACACATTCTCACTTCTCATGATTTTTGCTCATACATTCGAGTCAATTAGTTATTCATCAGGGTATTAGAGAAAAACTCTATTTTTCCTCTCATCATCTTTCATTATCAGCTTTTCAGCCTCCATATCTGCTACCTGATGGAATTTTAAATCACAACGTTGAGCAGAAAGCAGGGGATCTGGAAAGATGAGTCATCAGGGAAGATCTGAAAAAGATGAGGATGAAGAGATTTTTATTTTTTATTTATTTATTTATTTATTTTTTATTTTACATGTCGATCCCTCCCTCTACCTCTCTGCCCCCTCACATGCACCCTGACCACCCTCCCCTCCTATTCCCCCATCCCAATTCCACATGTAGGGCAATGCCATCCAGGTGAGGTCATGTAGATCTGTCAAGTCATTTGAAGTAGGGACTAGGACTTCTCTCCTGTCTCTAGGTTAAGGCAGTATCCCCCCATGGGGGAATGTGTCCGCAAGGTCCTTTTGTGCACCAGGAATACATCCTGGTTCCACTGTCTGAGGTCCCTTAGACTGCTCAGTCCTTCTGGCTGATACCCATATTGAGGGGGGCCTGAGAGATTTTTAAATGGTTATTTTAGAGGGTGCAGCCTTTGCCAAATAAGCCTTGGAACCATGAGTATGGAGGAAAACGGCAAAGCTTAGACAACACAATTGATGTTTCCTAGGCGGATTTTCTTTCTTCCTATTTTGAAACAGTAATTTGTATTTTTAAAGCTTTGGGGTGATAAAACTTTATTTAAATATTTGTATCAGGGTTTAAGGTCCCTTTTAATATTTTTTGCTCAAAAAAATCAAATAAGAGTGTGGGCTTACAGTCTTTGTATTCAATTCAACTTACTAGTGGTTTCCCACAATGCTTTTTAAAAGATCATAAATAGATGATTGACAAGTAGAAAGGAGATAGTCTTATAGTGAGGAGTCTAGGAGAATTAAATAATTTTGGATCATGCAGATTGCCCATTAATTTAAGAAAAGTTAGATTGTGTCTCATCTTCGTTTTTCCTTTATTGTTCTATTCTTTTTGATTTGGTGCTAGTCCAGAGCAGACATTGTTGCTGGAGCTTTAAGGTTTTACATTTTTTTTTTACCTAGCCAATGGAAGCCAAGAGACAAACCAGCATGATCTTGATTGTCACAAGTTGTACATATAAATAAATTATACACCTTAAACTATTTATATCTCTTAATCTAATAGTTTATCTTATATTTGATTGCTCTAAAGTAACAGCCATGCTTAACCCCAAATAATGCCAAAGTGTTTATGGGCCCCTTCTCATAGTTGTAAAAAATTTATTGACAGTAATAGATTATAATTATATAATTATTTTATTTTTGTTGATGAAAGTCTTGTGTTGTAAGTGAAAATGATAAAAATTAAGCATACACGATGAAATTTAATTCATGGTGTACTGGAATTCCAATTTTATTTAGGTCTCTCAGCTATATCTGTGTAAAGTATAATGGACATGAACTTCAAAAGATTAGCTATGAGTAAGTGGGTAAAACTATTAGAGAAGATTTAAAATTTTCTCCTTAATTATGTTCCAAAGTTAACACAGTAAACACATGTCATTGTGATCTAAATGAGCAATAAAAATTAAGACTTTTTGATTGATAAATTTTAAAAATGCCTTCCAATTTAAAAGTTACAAATGAATTATGGAAAGGATTGAATCCTTGGACTTCTTCAGCTCATGTTTTCCAAATGAGTAGACAGTGTAACATGTATATTCTCATGTTCTTTTTCAGTTCGATAGCTTTGTCTCAACTTGTATCAGATTCCCAAATAAATCATGAAGGAAATTAACTCATCAATCCCTTTGAAATGTTTAAAGGAGTCAGCTTCGCATAAAGACAGAAGGGAGAAATGTGCCAAGAAACCCTGTGTTCAAGTTTTAAAAGGTTTTCAAGTAAAATGCCCATAGTATCATTGTAGTCTGATCAAAGCCGGGCAGAACAGTCTGCTTTTTGACTGTGTGCCAGACTTTGCTCTCTGTCTACCTATTTCTTGGATTATGAAATGGCTTTTAATTGATGGGAATACATCATCTAATAATATTTTAGTCTCATAACAATATTTTTATAAAAATGAGAAGATATTTTAAATATGCAAAATATGTGCCAAATGGCTAAGTTTACATGTACACCACCTTTATGTGGGACCTTTATGGGTTTGCATTGTAGTAAACAAATAGGGAAGCCCCTCCCCTCATGGCGTTCTCTGTTTCAATATTCAGGAGTGGGGACAAGTTGTCATGACTCGCAGGAATCATACTCTAAGCAATTGCAACTATAATAAAGTATTGAAGCTAACTTTGTCTCAAGGCTTTGTTTGTTCTCTTTTGGTGGCTGAGGACTTAATATCAGCAATTATCCTAAAAGGCTGTCATGTGGCTTTAGGACCCTGATAACCACTGTGCTTTTATAGTTGGTGCTTTGAATGTGTATTTCATAGAAAATTATGAGGTTCTATAGGGAAACACCCCTTTTTTAAGGGCTTTCCAACTTGAGACGTGATCACAAAGTGCTTGGTGAGCACAAATATTACATATTTGAATAGGGATGTGAAAAAACACATCTCTGCATCTTTCACCAGTCTGTTAAGGATTGACCATTAGAGACAATTCTTTCTTTGCCTCTTTGTCTCTCCCTCCTTTCCATGTTCTTCTTCTTCTCTTTTACCTCTTGTTTGCTTAGAGGTAGATATTCCTGTGCATCCCAGGCTGATTTCAAACTGGTTATCCTCTCAACTCCAACTCCCAAGTGACATGATTATGGGCCTAAGTCTCTACATACTCAGAGGATGCAGAGAGACACTTATTAATCATTTTATATGATTGATAATAAAATCAAAGATCACTTTGTGGCATTTATTATGTGCTAGGTACTATTGCCAGTGTTTTATATGTTTATTTACACATTACCTCATCAAATCTTTACACAATCCTATGTGTCACACTCTGCTCATTTTAGAGATGATAGTCTTAATGTGTCTAGATCAGAGTTGTACAGTTAGTAATAGTAGAGTGTCAGATCTGGAATCCAAATAATTTGGTCCTACTGCTTTATAAAATCCCCAGGTAGCTGTGGTTTATTTCTGCAAATGCAAAATGGAGAGTCCTGATATTAATAGCAACAGCATTCCAAACATTGTTACTTGACTACATTTATCTTAGGAGATGAAGGAAAATTAAAATGAAAATCAGTTTAACATTACTATGAAAGAGTCTGGGCTTTCTAGGGTGCCATATGGTGAAAGAGTTTATTCCCTTTTACAGATGATTACTTAATACTTTGAATTTGAACAAAGACCATTATGAAATCTGAGCTGAACTTATATAAGCTAAGCCAGGAGTGTCCATGTCTTTTAGTCTATGTGACTAGGGGTAGAAGAAGGCTATAATTCTTCTGAAAATGTCAGAAACCAGACCTGCTGCATAATCTTTTATTCTTCCATTTATGAGTTGACATTATATACTTAACTTTTCTAAGTAGTATTTAAAACCTGTTTTCTCATGCAACTCATTGTTTTTGATTTATGGCTATCCTCTAAGCTTTTGAATATGGTCAACAAAGATACATAAATTGGGCCCCTAATTTCTTGAAATTTATACAGACGGATCTCCATTTTCTCCAATTTATTAATTTATTTCTGGAAACATTTGCCACTCATGAATTCCTTATATTACTATATTTCCCCCTTATTTTATCTGACTACTCATCTGTAAAGTCTCAGCATGAATACTCCTGCTTTAAAGGGAGTTCCCTCCCATGAGATATTTGACCATCATTTTATAGTCTGGCCCTTTCTCAAACTCATCTCTACATATTTGTTTACACAATTATCTTTTGGGTGTTTGCATGTCTCATTATTGTTAGCTTTTTGTAGGAACAAACTATGGGTTTTGTTTGTTTCACCATTGTTCAGCATCTAGAAAAATGGCTAACAAATAATGTGCTGTTGGTAAATATTTGCTAAACGAATGGCTGACCTCTACTATTGTGATCTATTATTAAAGGGATTTTTTTTATGGTTGCTTTGCAATTAAATGAGATTTATTTACAGAAGCTCACTGCTAAATTGAGTTCTAGATTATCTGTAGACCCTGACCCGTACTGTCTTTCTTTTTCTACTTGATATTAGTGACTTCAGTTGGGACTATTTTCAGTTTCTCATAAGCCACGGATAATGATGGTGAATGATGTCTGGTGAAGATGCCTAGCATGGGGACGTGGGAATTCATGGAAGAGTAAACAGTCTGAATGAAGACAGAAGTTGAATAGGGCATGCAAAATTTGAAGAAAATAGGTCATTTTCTTCAACTGAGGGCTATGCAGAAGGGTTATGATGGGACAGTCTGGGAGCATAGCTTTAAATCATATTTGGAAAGTCTTACTGAGGATTCTAGAAAAGAGATTAGCTCTACAAAGGTTTAAGAATTGTTATCCCAAAGAGCAGGAAATTTTCATGGGACTCTTTTTTTCAGTAGACATAGACAATGAGACAATGAGAGGTGTCTGTGATTGCCATTCTGGTGGATTTGTGTACTAGGCCATAACTTTTCTTGTGTTGTTGCGTCTGTTTACCATTTAAGTGCTGATGACTCCAAGAAGTTTAGTGTATTTTCCCTTGTTTTTCACTCATTTTTAAGTGTTCCATATATTGTATTTTTGTGTGATTAAAATTTAATTATGTTTCTCCTTTCCTTTTTCTCCCTTCAAACCCCGAGTTCCATAAAAGAATTACATGTAAGTCATCCTGTTACCTCTTTTCTTTATTTTTCTTTACTTTCTTTTAAAAAATTAGTTCCATGGGGATTCCTACCATGATATTTGATTACATTTACCTCCCTCCCCTGACTTAATTCCTCCATTCATTTTGCAGATTAAAAAAAAATACATGTAACCATTACAGTTATAATATAAGCATTTGAAAGATCAAGTAAAATATTACAGAATTTCTTCATCCAAGGGTGATAATTAGCATATTCCTATTATTTATTTGCATGTACATATGCATATCATATTATTGTACTTCTTAGCTTTATCATCTACTCTCAATGTTGGAAGATAGCAGGAGTAAAGTGTTACATTGGTTGTAAATGTTTATGGCTTCTTTTTCAGTGGCACTTCTAGTTCTTGTATTAAATGATTTTGCTATTTGAGTGTCACATTGCAATACTGAGGAATTCATAGCAAAGATCTGTGAGAAGTAAACTAAGTGTAAATTAATTTTTCTTTGGGCCACCAGCTCACAAATAATGACATACTGACTTATTATTAATTATGAAAGTTTGGCCTATGAAGCTTGTTTCTAAGTAGCTCTTATAACTTAAATGACTCCATTTCTATTAATTTACTTTCTGCTGCTGGATTTATGACATCATCTACTACTGTATATCCTGCTGCTCTGCATCTCCTGGTTCCCCCACATTCTTTTCCCAGCCTCCTATCTGCCCCAAAAAGCCTGCCTGGCTATTGACCCTTCAGCTTTTAATCAAACCAATCTGAGTGACATATCTGCACAGTATACAAAAATATTATTCCATGATAAATAAGGGAAATTTTTAGTTGAATGATCCAAACAGAAGTAATCAATCCTAATAGTATTCTTCTTGGTTTGAAATCTAACAATTTAATAATTCAGGGCTTTCCTCTTCTACTAAAATTCACTCCATACTCCAATGATATGTGCTGGTTTTTTCATCCTGAGAATGCTACCTTTTGTAAAAGTTCATAGCTCCTTTCTAATTGGGCAATGGTTTTAAAGCCCAGTAGTCTTCCAGGGAATATAACTCAGAATGCCCTTGAGCTTTCAGAGTATTGATGCTTAGGTTTTTCTGTTCTGACCTAAAACCAGAACTGCTGGAATGAAGTTTGTGTTTCTTGCTATAGTTTTAGCTGAAATTTATAGGAGCCAGAATTTAGTTTTCCTTTAAAACTTTGGGAGAAATTGCAACCAGACCTTCAGGAATACCATCAGGTTAGGAACAGTGAGTACAGGATTTTTCTAGTACACTGTTTTCATGGAAAGTGGATTATCATAGTGGACTGTTTAACCTATAGCTAAACACCACTCTTTAGTCTTGTTTGAAGCCTGTCATGTCATCTGCAGGGAAATGAAACTAGTTTGACATCTAATGCCAGCCACGCTCTGATATTGCTCTCTTCTCTTTCTTTTTCAAGGCTCATGACAAGCCATGCTAGAAAAATAATAATTTTCTGAACCTTTTTTACCCTGATAAGTGCTTGCACAATGAATTTAATTAAAACCCCTTTATCTATTATGCTGAAAACAAGGAATTAACAATATCCATTAAAATGGCTATTACATTCACATCAAATGGATTTCAACACCCTACTGGAATGATATGAAGGAAGCCATAATCATGCGAGGCCCAATATGGTGTATAAATTTTAAGCCTTGTGAAACCCTAAATTATTTTAATCTCCAAATGTAATTATCATAAATGTCAGTCAAACTTTCTCAAGGCATATTTTTGTTGAAAGTAAAAGAACAAATGAGACTATGAGGTTCTGTTCTTTACAGCTTGATTAACTACTTCATGCCTGGTGGAATCTCACACTCACTACAAAGACTTTATTTTTTTTTCATGTAGAGCACATTTTATGTGTTTGTTTTTTTTGAAAATAGAATTTGTTATAATATTTTCTGATTATGATTTCTCCTGTCCCATATCTTTCAGAGCCTCCCTATTTCTCTACCCATCCCAATCCACACTCTTCCCTTCTCATTAGGATACAGACAAGCATCCAAAAATTAGTAATAAAATAAAATTAGGTAAAAAAATAAAACCAAGCCAGAATACAGCAAAACTAATTTTAAAAAAATTAGCTAAAGATAAAAATCAAGAAACACATACAGATGCAGAGACATACACATTTCCACACAGAAATTACAGAAATAATCTAAAACCTGAAGCCATATTATATATATGCAAAGGACCTGTAGAGCATAAGAAAGAAAAAGACCTGACAAAGTGATACAAAGAACCTTCAAAAATACCATTGTGTTTCTCTTTTCTTGGGCATCTATTGCTGGGCATGAGGCCTAGGCTTAAGTGTGGTTTGTAAACCCAGTGAGATTCTCTTCCAGAGAATTAATTTTTCATTTGCACATGTTTCTGCTTTATTTTGAAGCACATGTTTTCTTGGTGTCCTCTATTGCCTCCGGGTCTTGAAATCTTTCTGCTTTTTCTTTCAGAGGCTTCACCAAGCCCTAAAAGGAGGTGTTTAATGAAGACGTCCCATTTAGGATGAATTGTTACAAATGTCACTCACTGGACATTGTCCATCTGTAGGTCTCTGTATTTATGTCCACCTACTGTAGAAGAAAGCTTTTCTGATGCTAGCTAAGACCTGATCTATGGATATAGAAGAATGTCATTAGAACTCACATTATTGCTATGTTTCTTTAGCAGAACAGTAATATTTGTCTTTCCCCTAGGTCTCTGGTCTATCAAGTATCAGATTCTTAGTACTCCAGTGGTGCCTGGTATGGCTTACATCTCACAGGGTGGGCCTTGAATCTAGTAAGATAGTGGTTGGTAATCCCACATGCTTTGTGCCACTATTGCACTAGTGTATTTTGCAGGCAGGTCATCATCGTAGATGGAAGGTTTTGTACCTGGATTGCTGTTAACCTTTCTCCTCCAGTAGCACACACAGTACTTTCCAGTACCATGAACTGGTGAAGACTCTAGGTAGGCACAAGCTTCACTGCTCTGATTGTTGACGGTATTATTTTCACCAATCAGTTTGTGGAGAGCAACCAATAGCCTTGTCAATATCTTGGGTAGTTTGTGAGCTTTATAACCCATTCCAGAAACTAGAGATTTCATTGGTGATGAGGGTTGTCCTGTTGGGGCTTAGTCTTTCCCCATTATTTGGTAATTACATTTAGATTAGTTTTTCATGCATGTATACATTTCAGGAAGCTTCTATTCTTTCAGGTTTCTAAATAACCCTTAATTTTAGATGTGCCTCTTCATATTCTCTCCCTCAGCCTTTCCTTCCCTTTCCTTACCTATTTAATCTTCTCTGGTCCTTCCACATCCATATATATCTATTCTATTTCTGCTTCCTAGGGTGGCTCAACCCTTTTCCCTAGTCCTTTACTTTATTAATCTATGTCTTTATATATACTGTAGTTTGATTATTGAAGACTTATCAGCTAACATTCACATATAAGCAAATAATAATTTGTTGACTTTTGGGGTTTGTATTAGCCCACTCAAGATGATTTTATCTAGTTGCATTGGCTTACCTGCAAATCTCATTTTTAACAGCTAACTAATATTCCACTATGTAAATGTACCATATTTTCTTTATCTATTCATTAATTGACTTTATCTATTCATTAATAGTCTGTTTCCAATTTGTGGCTCTTATGAATAAAGTAATAATGAACATTCTTGAGAAAAATGTCTCTATAGTAGGATGTAGAGTTCTTTGTGTACATGCCCAAGAACAGCACAGCTACACCTTGGGATATATCTATTTCCAGCTTCCCAAGGAACAACTACACTAATTTTCATAGTGGCTGTATAAGTTTGCACTCCTAGCAAAAAATGAATGAATCTTTTCCTAGCTCCTTATCTTTTCCAGCAGATGTTATTTAATTACCCTGCCCAAAACTCTAGGTGGACGAAAGACTTCAAAATAAGTCCAGATACAATAAATCTCACAGAAAACAAGGTGAGGAATAGTCTTAATTCATTGGCACAGGGAAATACTTTCTGAACAGAACACTATTAGTGCAAACACTAAGAATAACTGTTAATAAATGGGACCTCTTGAAACTGACAAGCTCCTGTATAGCATAGAACACTTCAATTCAGACAAAGTGGAAGGCAGGAAAAAAAAATTTTTTTTTACTAACTACACATCAAATAAAGGTCTAATATCTAAATCATGTAGAGATCCAAAAAAATATAATCTGGACATCAAGAAAACAAATAACCCAATTACACTGGGGTGAAGTCCTAAATAGAGAATTCTCAACAGCAGAGTCTCAAATGGCTGAGAAACACTAAATGAAATCTTCAACACCCTTAGCCATCAGGGAAATGCAAATGAGAACTACTTTGAGATTTCAACTTACATCAGTCAGCATGACTAAGATCAGCAGCGAAAACATTTGTAAGAGTGTTGTGGACTCTGAAATATAGTTTGCATGAAAGACAGCCCCAGCATGAGGCTGAATGGCATGCCTTGACCTACAATAATCATGTGGTTGATAATGCCAATAGCTCTTGAATAGTAGCTGTAGGAGCTGTCTTTTCTAATTAATTATAAACTATCCATACAATAGCCACTGCCTCATTATATCCAGTTTTTTTTTTTTCATAATGTGTTAAGCTGTCCTCTTGGCCTTCCAATGAATAAATAAGGTAATAGTCTTCTCTCAGATTTCCTAAGTTATCAAAATGAAATGCTATCATAGCCTCTTTTGAGGAAAGACAACTAAGTTTTGATGAGGTATTGTATGGGACAATTCTGTCAACGTAAGAAACAAATGGTTTGGAACTTTTTTGAAGCACCATTTCCATTACTAGATTTGCCAAGCAACACATTCAAAAGCACTATTGTGGCCAAGTACATGAGGTTGTGTTACCCATGACTGGGTGCCCAGGAATCTTCTAGCATACAAGATTTTGCATGGGGTAGCTCACTCCTTATTCCAATCATTATATAGTGCAGAATTTGAAATAGAAACAAGAAAGTCACTTACAAACACAAGTTCAATGGTGCCCAGACTTAGAGTTATCTGAAAGCCATATGTTAACCTATAGTGTGTTTAGAAATTAAACCTACATATCAGGATACTAGCTTTGTTTGAAGCCTCTAAACATCATTCCCTTCATCACACCAACCGAAGGGCTTGGTTCTTTCTCTCTGATAATTTCATAGCCTTATTTGATGCTTGTCCCTTTTTTATTGATGACAAGTTCTGAAAGACTGTCATATTGAACCTGATGCTGCCCCATTATTTGAACAATTCCATTATGTTTTCCTAATAACAGCTGTGAGAGCATCTATCAGTCTTTTTATTGAAGTATATTTTCTGTATATGAAAGTAATTTGCTGTCAGTGTCTGCTGGTGACTTCCATTGTTTGTATTTAAATAGTATTCAACTCTCACACTTTACTCTTTATTGCAGTCTTGTTTTCCCTCTCTTCCATTAGAGTAATTTTAACATTTATTCTAAAATACTACTTACAAATCCATGCAACTCTGGTAGTCTTAGCTTTTTTGATAACCAAAAGCATGGCTTAAAGTTAAGGGGCCCAATTACTCAACTGGAAGAGTTTCTTGCTTGTATCCTCCTTTCTAGGGTATCTCTTGTCACCTCTTTGTGGATCTTTGAGTTGAAAGAATTATGAAACAGAAACTCAGGATCTGATGTTATCTTGGGACTCTGGAACAGACAATGAGTATTTCTACAGATACTACTTATGGAAAGTGATTCATACTAACAGTTTGGGGAACAGAGGCATGGTCTCATCTTAAATGTGGCCATGGATCTTGAACATGCCTTGGCTATCCCAATTGGAGGTCTTACCAGTGATTCCTGATGACAATCTTGTCTGGTGAGGACTATAAATGAGCTTATGGAGCCCAAGTAGAAGAAAGTGAATGAAATGCACTAAACCTCTTCAAGTTTATAAAATGTCCTCATTACACAAGTGAAAAAAACAAAAACAAAAAACAAAAATACCTCCAAAAACCAGGTTCAGAGAGGCTATATGGTATTGCTTAGATATAAATGAGAGTCAAGATTAAAACTGTAAGCCTCCTTTTTCTCTTGTATCTCGGGAGTGGCAGCTGGGGATAGCCTACTCTTTGAATGGACTTCATATGAACAGTTTTTGAAGTGGCGATGGAATGGAAGTCACTGCTCATAGGAGCTCCTTCATTCAGTCTCAAGCAGGACAATGCATTGAGAAGCTGAAAAACTTTAGACTGGCGAGGTAGAGGGAGACAGACATGACTCAAATGGAGCCATGCTGAGCTGAGTTCTGACTAAGAATTCCACTGCATCCTCAGATAGCGCCTCAGCCCTAGATCAGATTAAATGAAGGGCTTCATGCATGTTGTGTCATTGGGCTTTATCTGCTCATGGTGAATGTTCATGCAAGTGTTATGATTAGTCAGAGGATTAGCTCGATCATAATTTATTTTGTAATGAGCTTAAAGCATCATAGGAATAAATGCCAAATTCTATTGGCTCAGTCTTCAAAGCTGATCTGAAATATGCCTACTGCTCACTACCTTCATTGTTCCAAGTTATTGTAAAAGTTACCTTACATTAGGTTATCTATGCCCCCTTTTTCCTCGTGAACAGCCAAAGTACTCCCTCTTTACCCTAAACCAGACTGCAGAAAGCTTGATCAGTACCCTCAGGAAGAGCTCCTTTGCCTTTGCTTGAACTTCTCTGTCTCTTCCACATCAAGCGCCCAGAAGTCTGCAAGGCTCTGGGAGGTTAGAACCCTTCCAGCCAGAGTCCTCTGTGACAACCCTCACTCTCTGCTTGAGTCACACTGGCTCCTCCTTGCTGTTCTCCACACCCAACAGATGTATTCACTTAGCAGATCCTTCCCACTTTATTGCCACAAAGATCTTGCTTTCATAGGCCAGTTTCACATCATTCAGGCCAGAAAGAGCTTCTCCACTCTCCAACCCCCATTCTCCCAGCTTCTGGCTCCACTCTGTATATTATCTTTCTATCTATGGCTCTGACTGTTTTTTCATTATGAACATTTAATATAAATACTACTTGACATCATGTTGTAGACTGTTTGTTAACTTAGTTTGGTTTGTTTTATTGCATGTGTTCCCTATATTATATAGGCTCTAAAAGTAATATTTTAAATTACTATCTAATTAGATGTGTGTGTGTGTGTGTGTGTGTGTTGTGTAGCTCAGAAGACACCTCTCGAGAGTAAGTTGTTCCATCCTGTTACATTGTAGAACCTGGGGATAGCACCCAAATCATCAATCCTGTAGGCAAATGTCACTACCCACTCAATAATCTGAATGACCATGTGTAACTATTCTGCCTTCTGTCTGTACCCACACTGGCAGACATATAGCAAACACTCAGTGAATAGCTGTAATAAATTAAAGAATTGATGCAACTTATTGAAGTTCTTACAAGAGAAAAATCTTTTTATTTTTTTGTACCTATGCCACATGACAGAGTTTATCAGATCTCCATTATGCACTTAACGCATTCTTGCTAAATTAACACTTGTTGCTGGGATAACCGATACAAACCAGACAGTCTGTGTTTGAGAAACTACTGCTCTGGGGAAGTTATGTAGGTAATCGATGTGATAGAAAGCGATAAGATAACAAAAAGGGAAAGGAGAAGGTGCCTGATCAAGTCAAAAGAAATGATAAAATTGAACCTGGACTAAGGCAGCCTTTCCAAAGGGGGTCTCTTGAAGAAGTGAGAGTTCAGCTGATTGTTGAAAATGCTTAAGGCTTATCTGAAAGAGGATGTAGACAATGAGACTCTAAGCAGGAGTAGCTATTCATAAAGATACTAACAGATAACAGAGACCATAATATAGTAATTTGTTACATCCATGCCCCATTCATTCTAAAAATTAAAAAGAAAAGAGTGGAAATACCAAGAGATGACACTTAAAGACGAACAAGGGCAGGTTTCCCCACTCTTTTCACTTAAGAGAATAGCAATAGACCACACATGATATGAAACACTGCTGGGGATGGAAGGATACAAGATGGGTGTGGTATGCAAAGAAAAGAGGGTAGTAGACAACAATTCCAATTTTTATTTGAAAATGCCATAATGAAATGTAACACCCTGTAGGCTAATTAAAATTAAATGAATGGAGTATGAATAGGACCCATTCCTATTTCTGGCATCCTTTGTTTGGTGTTTTCATGTGTTCTATTGTTGGAAGACATTTGTGGAACACTTTATGCGTTCTAGACATATCATAGATTTCCAGACTTTAAATAAAGAAGCTTGTCATTTATCATCAGTCTGAAATTACAGATCCCTGCCCTCAGAGCCAAGTTGGCCCGATCTGAGATCTGAGGATGTAATGAGACTTCACTGAGAGCAGAATTGATGGGGCATCATTTAAAACTGACATTTCATGTGGTCTGGATTTATCTAAATTTCCCATCCAACAGTTTCCCATAGTGGGCAGCATTCTGTCTTAGGAATGAACTTTAGAGCAAGTCATGTGGTTCTTCCTGGGACTTGAATTTACGATTTCAGAGTATCTAAACACTCTACAATTTATGCTAAAAATAATGAAATGATTCATAAAGGATGCCACTGAAGGCTTCAGTGTATATTTTATTTGGATGAATGCTGGCTCTTTGGGGTGACTTTTAGAACCATGTTGGAACTTAAACCAGAGTTGAACTTTAGCCTGATTATTGGCCCCACAACATCAGCACTGACCCTTCCCAAATCACATTGTGTCACAAAAGACCTCAAGCATTTTTATTATGTCTAGTTGGAACAATAAAAAAAAAAACACATTCAAACTCAACAACAATAACAAAATGTTCAACAGATTGAGCACATTGTTTTAAACTTTTGAGGCGAATGTTTTCAATGTCTTTTCAGATGCTTATTTTCTCAAGAGTACATGGGGACCAAATACACAGGATTATACCCTGGCATCATTACTTATTGTGCAAGCTGATGTGCAGTGTAATGCTTAGATATTTTTTCTTTAAAAATTTTTTTCAGCTTACATACCAACCCCAGTTCCTCCTCCCTCCCTTTCTCCTATCCCCTTACCTCTCCTCTATCCCATTCCCAACTTGCTAATGCTTAGATTTTAATGTTTATGAATTAAATAGGGTTTAACTTTATTGATTACTTAAGGGGAGGACCACAAATCATTCAAAAAGTCTCAGACAATACCTTTTACTCATTCAATGCAAGGACATTCTCGAAAGACACTGAGTAAATAGGTGATCCAACAAAGCTCCCCTGTTGGACCAAATTTATTTATAAAGCCATATTCCTTGATATCAATTACAAGAACATCACAGTCATCGATTACTACAGTATTTTTTAAACTTAAAAACTTTGGCAAAAGTGATACTTAGTGTCTGAAAGAGCAGATGTGTTTATAAGACATAGAGCCAAAGGAAACATTCAATAATCACTTCAGTACATGGTCACCTATTTTATAAAATGAGACAAAGATCCCATAATAACAAAGCTCTGTGTATCTCAGTCTCTTGGTCCATGTGTGTTAGAACTAGAGGATCACTGCTTGAGTATAACATCTTCCCATCAACTTTACCAAGACTGCTTGAACTTTACAGTTCCCACCTAAAAATGATGACACTACCAGGCTATATAAACATAGGTAAGCTGATACTTGGACTCTGCCATTTTTGTTCCCAAGTCTATTGGTTAATATTGGTTTATCATTTTTCCCAAACAATAACTCTTAGTTCCACCTTCTCTCTTTCCTTCACACCCCCCGATTGCTACATTTATTACATTACAGCAGATTTATAGAGTAACGACTTTTCTAAATAGTCTAAATTTGTCTTTTCTTCTAAAAACTGATGAAATTACAGGCACTCTAAAATCTGGATTGAACAGGACATGTTTGCCGTAAAACTCAAAAGTTTGTGCTTGGGTTTAATTGCCTCCATTATTTGACCAGAGCTGTGCCACTGTCCTTGCTACCATACTGATCACTCATTTCATTCTGGCTCTGTTCTCATTCCTTTGAGGTAGTTATCAAGCACACTGAACTAGAATTCAGGGAATCTGGATATTAGTTATACTTTAAGAATAAACGGAACTTGAGTTTCTAATTCAACCTCTCTGAACTTCAAGTAAAAACCAAGATAACCTACACCAACAAACAAACAAACAAAACCACACCACAACCACCACCAACAACACTAAAAAAAAAAAAAAAAAAGAAATCTAACCAAAAGAAACTTGCTGAAAGGTCAGTGTCACCTAAAGTAAATTTAAAGAAATCTGAGGATAACTGAAAGGATGAAGGTATGGATTCATGAGGATATTGAAGAAGCTCTCTCTCTCTCTCTCTCTCTCTCTCTCTCTATATATATATATATATATATATATATACGTATATATATATGTGTGTGTGTGTGTGTGTGTGTGTGTGTGATGCTTCAAATCTTTGAATCTCAATTGAAAACAACACAAGGATAAATGTACATGAAATACTATTAAGGTTGACAATATATCTCTGAGTTATTGATATATGTCTTTGCTTATAGAGAATGTGAGAAGCAGAATCAACAAACATGTTCTGTCCTATATCCAGAGAAAACTGTACTAAGCTATCAGCCAACATAGTTTCTTTCCAACCAGGGAGCATATTGAACAAAGTTGACCACCATAAATTTAGTTAAAATCAATTTCAAAAGCTCAGTAACATAAATACCACATATTTGGTCACAGTAGCTTAGAGATCATTGTCCCTTTAAAATAGAAAAATAGGATTAAAGATTAAGATATTCTACTAATAAATATACTGACCAAATATTAAATCATAATAGCATTTAGAAAATATCGAGAATGCATTGGTCATGGAAACCCTAATGTCAAAACTATTATTGAAGTCAAATGATGTTAGGGGGATGTGATTAACCTAGATAAGAAAAGGCTCAGAAATAATGGACCAGATGTCTTAAGCATCTAACTTGAAAAATTTTAACAAGAAAATAACCCTAAGAGAGTAAAAGCAAGGAAGCACTATTTTAGAAAACAAAAATAAAACAAGAAAGAGGTTGGTGTCTCAAAGGTGTTAGTAAGTTAGACAAACCTTTGCCAGGATTAACTAAGACCCTAATTATAGAAATTAAATATAAATATTAGAATGGATAAAGGTGACCAAAGTATGCAATTATTATAAATAATAAATTCATACCACATGATTTAAAACTTGGGTGGCATAAATAAATTACTAGAAAAATTTTACTTCTGAAATTGACACAGGAATAATTATAGTGTGTTGTTCATTATACAGTCATTTAAAAAGATAAATTAAAGGAGAAGAAGTTTCTCCAAAAAGAAACACTAAGTTCAGAGGTCTCAAGGGCAGTTGTGTTGAATTTCAAACTCACACAAACTCTTCAAGAAAACAATAAGTAGCACTCTACAGCTCCTCTAATAAAATTGATATTTCCTTGATGTGGAGTGCCAGGCAAACCATTAACATGGAGGTCTTTTATTATTCAACAAGGTAGAGAATATTAGCAAAGGAAATCAAGCATTATCTAAAGGAGGCAAGCATGACTAGCGTGGGCTATGTATAGCTGAAATGTATATATATAAACAGAAGAAAGGAGAAAATAAACTATCAAAACCACAAAAAACATTTTGTAGAACTGAATATTCATCTAAAATAAAACTCCTAACAAATGAGAATAAGAAAGCTTTTATTTTATCTAATATAAAATCTTTAAAATTTTTATAGCAAGAATTATATTTAATGTGAAATATTGAAACTATTCCCTTTAATATTGAGATGAAGTCAAGGATTGTCTACATGAAATATTATGAAGATTCTGTAGAAAATTTTTTCTAACTAAATAAGTTTTTCAATGCTGACAGACACAAAAGTCAAGGTACTAAACTTTATTGTTCAGTATAACAACATAACTACTTAATAGGGTGTGTGAGGATTAAAATGCATAGTTTCTGCAAAACACCATTTGAAAATCAAATACAATTGTGGTTATTAAAAAGAGGTTGGTTTTATCTCTACACATTACCAATAGGAAGACAACTTTATTTTAAAATACTTTTTTATCTTGAGTTCCTGTAGAAATGGAACCTTAGATTAAGGCTGTTATACAGTTAGATAACTTAAGAATTTAGTTTTTTGTCTGTTTGCTTCTTTGTTTTGTTTTTACTTGACATAGAGTTCTATTACATACACAAATAACCCTTAAGTTGGTGACTGCCCTGTCTCATGCCTTCCCAGTGCTGGAACTGCAGGTATACACCACCACACTTGCCTCTCCAGAATGGGATCTTAAATAGTCATTGTGAGGGATAGAGGAGAATGTATGCAAAAAGAAAATAAAAGGCAGGTTGAATCTGTTATTAATTTGGGCCCAGGAAATCCTAAAATTATAAAATCTTAGGACATCTCTATGAAAAAGAAATTTTAGAGCTACTAAAACAATAGTAAAATTAAATAAACAAAACACTGAAATAATCGTCTTGAGTAGGATGATTAATGGTAGAAACTGGTCAGCATTGTTTCAAGTTTATAGGTTATAAGAATTTCTATATAAAACTCATATTTTTGGAATTGTATTGCTGTGTTTTTAATGTAACTTGGCAAGATGTGTGTAAAATAGATAATGCAAAGTAAATATCCTAGATATAAAAAAGACATTGCAGTAAGATAAAAAGCTAGTGTCTGTGTGTGTGTGTGTGCATGTGTGTGCAGACATAGATTTACTACCTCATAGAACAATGAGCCCTACATTTATTCATGCTTGAATAGAAAAAATAATGTTAAATGGTTGTCCTCATACGTGAGATTATTGATTAACAATCAAATCATGGCCTTATACTGTAAATAAGTTTAACTATAGACGGATAAAGATAAGTGGGGTTGGTAACATGCAAAGTGGGTAAAGGCACTTGCTGTCAAGTCTGATGACATGAGTTTCATCCCTGTAATCTACATTGCAGAAGGAATGACTCCTGTGATTTGTCTTCTGACAATCCACATACACCCACAGGTACATCCAGGCCCTCACATACAAGTAATAAATAAATAATAAATGTGAAAGAGTATGAAGAAAATTTGAAGACACAATAAAGAATATAATCATGGCAGGAAAGGAATCATATAAAAAGATATATCAAGGCTTACCATGAAGGAAAAGATGGAGAAACCATTCTGTTAAATGATGGATCAGTGAGACTAAATTAATATTTAAAGATGTTAAATTAGCATTAAAACTTCAAAAAGCATGCAAACAGTCAAGAGAGTACGGGAGATCATTATAAAACAGCCAAACAAGCAAAACAAAAGGATTAGTGTCTGGTTAGTAACAAGAAATACACACACACACACACACACACACACACACACACACACAGTGACTTACATAGCAAAATAAAAAAAGGACTCATATACAGAAAGATTAAAAACATATGCTTCTTTAACTTATGAAATCTACTGAGCTTCATTTGTGTGAATGGAGTGGCAGATATGTTTCATGTAGACCATCTTGACAGTCTCAAATTTGGAAAATACCAAGCAAGCAATGGTAATAGCTTGACGCTATGGGCTCTTATCTTGTGCTGATGGGAGGGTAAATGGGTTCAGCCATTATTGACCAGTTTGATGTGACATATGGAAGTTGAATTTTCTTTAAGAAACTCCTATGCACTGGCTAGCCTGTGTAAGCATCTTATGTGGCTAGGAGAACCTCAGCATGCATCAGGGAGTAGATACATGGTGTTAGTTCCATATACATATACATAAAGAACTACACACTGGTGAAGACCAACTAATCATCTTTATATCCATCTAATGTGTGGGAATCAAGATTCAGTGGACTCAGAATAAATTAAGTGAGGTTACACTTACACATGAAACAGATGACCGCTGCAGGTTCCCACTCCATGGACACCACCTGGATGCTCTGTGCAACCTGACCAGGAAGCAAGAGTGAGCTCTGGGGTCCTATCCCCCAGACCTAACCTCCCTCTGTGAAGTCCATACCTGTGACCACACCCAAACGGACATGGTCAGTGCTACATCCATCAGCATGGATGAATCAGAAAACCTCACACTCAGGGGCTGAAATGATGGTTCAGTCAGTAAATTGACAAGCACAAGAACTGGAGTTAGGGTTCCCAGTACCCACACATAATCTGACTGTGGTGGCAGACATCTAAAACTCAAGGCTGGTCAACCAGCCTAACCTATCAGTGAGATTGAGGTTCAATGTTAGAACTTTCCAAAAAGAAAAGGTGGAGAATGACAGAAGAGGGTGGTAGGCATGGACCTCTGGCCTCTGTAAGCAAGAGCACACATGTGCATGTATGTACCTGAATATGCATAGTCACATCCCCATACCAACTTGTGCATATACCATATGCAACTCATATTGGAGAAAACAAGCATGAACTTGGGTGGTATAAATTATAAATAAGTATGAGTTTTATCATTGTGTAATTATGCAATACATTACTTAGGGAAATGTATGTAGATAGTAAAACTATCAATATGAATTTACCAAATTTATGTTCCAAAGAGGTTCTAAAATACTAAAAATTTTTTCTTTGATGCTTAGTTTAAGGGTCACTGGTCACTATTAATTTTGTTTTAACTGTTCAAATGTGTTTAGTGTGTTATTTTATTAAATTTCTTTTTAATTGATTATTTAGCATATAAAGTAATGAACTTCATGGTGGCATGAGTGTGTGTTGTGAGTTGTTTTTCCACCTGCCGGTCTTGATGCACCATGTTGCCAGCCCCCTATAATACACAGAGACTCTGTATTAGATATAAAGCTGTAGACCAGTCACTAGTTTCTTATCAGCTAGCTCTGCCTTAAATATTAACCCATTATATTAATCTAAGTATTTCCAAGTCTCATCTTACCAAAGAGAGGGGCTGTCGTTCTTCTCTCCATCCTCCATCTTGGAACTCCTTCCTACTTCTCTCTCCTCCTGGTCTCCTAGTCCCACCCATCTTGCTTTCCAATTGGCCAACAGTGCTTTGTTCATTAACCAATAAGAGAAACATTTACAGAATGACATTTTCCATCATCTCCTCTTTTCTGTCTAAAATAAAAAGAAGGATTTTAAGCTTAACATAGCAAAATATATCACACAACAGTTATCAAATAAGAATCACAGGTAACAATATTTAGTTCATTAACAATTAGTAAGACTTAAAGAAATATTCTATCATCTATCCTATCTTTGTGCATCTAAAGTCTTATATGTAACATATCTTTATTCCTAACTAAGGAAAACTATAACCGTAACTATCTGTCTTCAACTCCTTCATAGACCACAGAAGGATAATATATAAACTGTAGAAATGACAGAGACATCCATCTTGCCTGGTCAGTCACCCAAAGTTCTTCTGTAATCTTCCATCTTCAGTCCATAAGCCATAGTGTGTCAGACTCTTCAGCAAAGCGGGAAACTTTAAACTGTCCATCTGTAGTGGCAGTCACTTTTCTCTGTGTCCTGCAGACTGTCTGGCAGACTCTTCTGTGAAGCAGGAATCCTGTAGCAATGTCCATCTTGAATCAGCAGTCATTTTTTTATGGGTCCTGAATGTCCAGATTTACAGCATAAAGTCAAGTAGTCCAGACAAGAGCAGTATCTTGTCTAAATGGCTAGTCTTGCCATATTGAAAGCAAACTCCATAACGAGTTTCTCTGATGTCCATCTTCCTTTCTAACACAAGTTGTGTTTCCAGGAGCAGTTATGTCTCACTGTCAAGAAAACCCTAAATCATTTTAAATACCATATTCTGTAGGTCTTTGAAAGATTTGAAGAATGCCTATCCATCTCAAGTACATCTTGAAAACCTAACTAACTTAACTCTAAGTTTTGACTATTATAGGTAACTATCTATAATCTGTACTAATTTATACATGACATTTCTAAATGAGCTATATAAACACAATACCTAAACAAGAGGGAAATATACATATCACAAAATTGACCTTAAATTGTATCAATAAATGAAAATCCATTCCAAAACATACCATAATCACCTTTTTATCCTTAAAGAGTTTTGTTGTGGTCATTAACCATTTATAACCAACCCCATTTAAATGAAAACAAACATTTATAAACAATATTTGGGAACTTGGGCATCGTTCTTTCCAAACTGCTTCCTGCTGGTAGGGGGCACTGTCATGGGAGAGTCTAAGAAAACACAGAAATCCTGGATGTAGTCTGTAAGGCTGCCTCGTTCAAGCTATTTTGAATGTTGGGACACTGTTTCAGGGGGTCTGACTTGATCAAACCATGTTAGTTGGAAGGAATCCACAGCTTTTCATTTTCTGTGGAAACAAAAATAGAAATCCTTTTCCCCAGTAACCTGTCCTTGGACTTAAATTTTGAAGTCAAAGCATTTTTAAAGTATATAAATTGAATTAATCCAACAGCAGTTGTTGCTATTTCCTCCTCAGCAGTCAAGTAATTTAAAGATAACAGAACAGCATATAGTATTCATAGTCTTTTTGTGCTTCCCATCTTTAAGTGGCTTTTTTTTTATTACTCTATTTCTTTTATTTTTATTTTTTCATTTTTTTTGAGACAGGGTTTCTCTGTAACTTCTTTCTGTCCTGGAATTAACTCTGTATACCAGGTTTACTTTGAATTCACAGAGATCTGCTTGCCTCTGTCTCCCAAGTGCTGGGATTAAAGTCGTGTGCCACCACACCCAGTTACCCTACTTCGTTTTTTCTTTTTTAATCATTGAAACCTGTTTTTTTCTCCCCAAGCTTACATATATTTTAAAACACACTGTAAACCTTAATCTGAATCTGAATCAATCTGAATCTTCTTAATCTGTATCTCTCTTTACTGTAAATCTTTATCTATTTCTGCCCACGAGCCTTTATCTGGTAAACAACAACATTGCTAAACAGAAAGTCACAGCTGTTTTAGCCACCATCTATCCAAGATGGTGGAAGGTACTTTTACTGCCAGAACTGAGAGCTGAGCTCACACTGCCTTGGTCTACGCTGCCATCCAGCAACGTGTTGCTGGCTTGGAGATGCAGTCACTGCCATTGCCAGCTCTCCTACAAACCAGTAAGTTGATAGCAGAGCTCTTTAAAATCCTTGAGGTTTTTTTGCTGCTTATGCTGAGTCAGGAAACATCCCTTAAAGGAGCCACGCCAAGTCCTCTGTTTGTCTCTAGCAAAACAGAGTCCAACTGAGAAAAATGCTGCTACCAAGAAGCCTTGCTTTTTCTCTATTCTTTTGTTGATAAAACCATTTCTTAAGCTTTTCTTAGTTTTAAGTGGAAGTTCTTATTAGCCACATTGCAGTGCCATATGTTAGGAGTAGGTTTTCTGACAGCCTGGTTACACTGCCATGCCAGCCCCAAATAACACACTGAGACGCTGTATTAGATATAATGCTGTAGGCCAGTTACTAGTTTCTTATCGGCTAGCTCTGTCTAAATATTAACCCATTTCTATTAATCTAAGTACTTCCAAGTGGTCTTATCTTACTGGAGAGAGGAGCTGGCGTTATCTCTCTGTCCTCCATCTTGGATCTCCTGCCTACTACTCCTCTCTCCTCTTAGTCTCCTAGTCCTGCCTATCTTGCTTTCCTATTGGCCAATAGTGCTTTATTCATTAACGAATAAGAGAAACATATTTACAGAATGACATGTTATTGCGGTAAATAAGGATCAGGATAAACAAATAGGCCGAATAGATGTTTAATCAGGGAGAAATAACTTACAACCTAGACAGATGAACACCAGGAAATTCAACCCGATCCTCTTCTGTCCGAGTCACGCCAGAAGGAGCAATCCTTTAAATCAATAACTATAATAGGCCATTCTTTGGGAATCAAAGAAGGCAAGGGCATTCCAGGCTGTAGAGAGCCCATTGGCTGGATAACTTTATTGATGGCTCTCAGGTCTGTAAGCATTCTCCATTTACCAGATTTTTTTTTTGATCACAAATACAGGAGAATTCCAAGGACTGGTTGATTCCTCAATATGTCCAGCATTTAGCTGTTCCTGAACCAGGCTTTCTAAAGCTTCTAACTTCTCAGAGGTCATAGGCCATTGTCCTACCCAGACAGGTTCTTCTGTTAGCCATTTTAAAGGTAGGGCTTTTGGTTCCTCTGTTTGTTCAGCATTTGTATTTTGTTTTTGTACTGCCTGGATATTTGGTCTCTGTCTTGTATAGTACTTAACAGTATTCTTTCCACAATCATGAGGTCGTCTATGGTTCCTATCTAATACAGGAGGAATGTTAATCTGTGTATTCCATTGCTGTAATAGATCACGACCCCATAAATTTATCACTACATCAGCCACATATGGTCTCAACCTCCCTCTCTGTCCTTCTGGTCCTATACATTCAATCCATCTCGTGCTTTGTTTTACCTGAGCCAGGGTTCCAATCCCTAAGAATTGAACATTTACCTCATGCCGCCGAGAGGCTCTGTGCGAATGCAAAGTCCCATGCGGAAATGGGCAAAAAATGTTAAGCGGTAAGTGCCTTCTCAGGTCTGCTTTAGCGGCAAAGATCTCCTTTGCAGTAAAGAAGAGGCAAATGTCCCAAAGCTGTGGTGAGTCCACCTGGTTAAATCCTGCCCGTTGGGGAAGGTGGGGGAGGGGGGCGGCTTCTGCCGCCTGGGGGCAAAACCCAGGTAAATCCTGCTTCTGACACCAGATATTGCGGTAAATAAGGATCAGGATAAACAAATAGGCCGAGTAGATGTTTAATCAGGGAGAAATAACTTACAACCTAGACAGATGAACACCAGGAAATTTAACCCAATCCTTTTTTTTTTTAAAGATTTATTTATTGTGTTTACAATGCTCTGCTTACATGTCTGCTCCAACACCAGAAGAGGGCACCAGACCCAATTACAGATAGCTGTGAGCCACCATGTGGTTGCTGGGAATTGAACTCAGGACCTTTGGAAGAGTAACCAGTGCTCTTAACCTCTGAGCCATCTCTCCAGCCTCCTCTTCTGGCGTGACTCGGACAGGAGAGGATCGGGTTAAATTTCCTGGTGTTCATCTGTCTAGGTTGTAAGTTATTTCTCCCTGATTAAACATCTATTCGGCCTATTTGTTTATCCTGATCCTTATTTACCGCAATAACATGTCCCATCATATGTGTGTGTGTGTGTGTGTGTGTGTGTGTGTGTGTGTGTGAGAGAGAGAGAGAGAGAGAGAGAGAATGTGTTTGTTCTCATCAATGTAACAATGATATTTTTCACAGGAAATTCACATATATAATATAATAAGGTAAGGATGAACTTACCTTATTCCTTTATAGTATACTCAATATTCAGCACCTATATTTTATTTTGATTATAGTGTCTCATAGAAAATCAAGTTCCCACACCATATGGCAACCTTTTAAGTGCTTGAAGGCAGTCCTCCTGATTCCCTTTAGACATCTTTTCCAAGAACCAAGCACCCTTAAATCATGATTTCCAGACACCTCACCATCTTGGCTGCATTTTCCTTGACAATTATCCAGGATTGAGCATAGCATTCCAGTTTATTCTGGCCAGTGAAAGGTCTGATGGAACTGTTAGCTTTCCTGTTCAGGATGTAGCATTTATTGATATAGCCTAGACCTGACCTACATTTCTACTCTCATGTATGCCACATTAATTTGTATGAGGTTAGAGATCATACAGGTCATTTTAAACCTTTAAGCTCCCTTTCTATCACTCTCTCTCTCTCTCTCTCTCTCTCTCTCTCTCTCTCTCTCTCTCTCTCTGTGTGTGTGTGTTTGTGTAATATACTTTCCCCTCATGTTCTTTACTTGCATGGATGATTTTCATAAACTGGACCATTTGCATTTGTAGATATATTTATTCTTAATGTCTTGTCTTGGAATTGGGTTATATTATTCAAACTTACAATGGACTTTGGTGCCCTGATTCACACTGATTGATTTACTTTTCTCCCTATGCATTGAACTACCAGTAAATGAGTGCTTATTTGATTAATAAAATTCTTATTACAGAAATAACTTGGGTTTGGTAATATATATTCATTTCAATAGTTAATAAATAAATATTTTTTAAATGGAAGGAAATGAAAAGAAAGACTTCTTTAGACAATCAGTACATCATAACTAAAAGGCCTTATATTTGGTATTGTTTGGGACACATATTTACAACCTTGTCTTCTCATTAATTTTCTCTGTTTTGCCTACAAGCTGCAGTACAGAGACAGTGATGTCTTTGTTAATGTTCTAAGGTCCAAATCCATACCTTCTATCATGACTGAATTTTTGTCTCTGTTGATTCCTCAGTTTCCCATCTCAGTCTCTATGAAACTAAGCTAGGTAGAAGTTTTCATTTCTATTCCAACCTTTCCATTTAATAATAATGATCTTTTTCTTTATCCTTTGATAACTTTATACATGCACACAATGTGTTTTGATTATACTCACCTTCACTACTCCAATTTAACACCTTCCAGGCTTCCCTCATTATGTTACCCTTTCAACTGAATGTTATTAAAAACATAACTCACTCCATCTAATTAGTTTTGGGAATGTGCTCATGGGTTTTGGGCTGTCTACTAGAGCATTGCCAATCTATCAAAAGTTCTAAAGAAAACTAACTCTCCTTTCCCTAGCATCCATTAACTGTCAATAGTTCCTCAAATAGGTAAAAGGACTTAACTGCTCATTCTTCACCCATGCTTGACTGGCTTGATCACATACATGTTTTAGGCAGGCAACCATAGCTGTTATGACTCCATTAGTGCAATGTTCCTATCATGTGCAGAATAATGTTTTGCCCCAGTTCTTCTTGACCTCTTACTACTACAAACTTTCTGCCCCCTCTTCCATTACATTCCTTGAGACTTTGAGAAGACATATTCAATTTATGGCTGAATACTTCTCATGCATTGATTCTCTTTACCTTTAACCAACTATGAGTCTCTGTATTAAATGTTATCCACTGTACAAAGAAACTTATGTGATGAAGACTAAGAACTATGGCTATAGAGAAACCATGTCCATGTAGCAAAGTATTTGTAATAGGTTCTCCCCTCTGACATATGATCTCTCCAGCCACAGATTCTTGATCAGAGATATATTTCTCAGCATAAGTGTCTTTCTGTGTGTTGAAAGTGAAATCTAATTAGAAAGATGTTGGTTACCACCATAATATTTATGCCACTATTTCACCCATGGGCATATTTTACCATAATGATAATTTTTTTTTAGTTCATTGCATTCACAGCTGAGTAAGATTATTGACAAAAGACAAAAGCAAGAAACTATAGAAGAATGTCTTGAGTTCTTGGGAACAAATATAATTTTTCTCAACCAGAATCCATAAAGCACTAGTATTAAAGAGGTCAACATTAAATTTATGAACTCCTAATCATCAAAAGATTGAGTGAGTAATTTTCACATTATATATTACACATCTGTACATCAGGACAGTGCAAACCAAAAGCACAAAAAAAATCGCAAAATTAAAACCAGACTAGTAAGCATTGCATACCACACACTGTCTGTGGGTTCAAAATTACAGGATGTGTGAGGTTGGACATACGAGTACTTTATTAAGAATGTAAAGGCTAGGCCAGGAGGTGGTGGCATGTGCCTTTAATCTCAGCATTCGGGAGGCTGATGGGAGATGCCATTCTGTGTATATGTTTCTCATACTGGTTAATGAACAAAGCACTGTTGGCCAATAGGAAAGGAAGATAGGAGGGACTAGGAGACAAGGAGGAAAGAGGAAGTAGTGAGGAGGAGTCAAGATGGAAGTCGGAGAGAGCAGAACGCTGGCGGGCTCTCTCTCCGGTAAGATAAGACCACGTGGAGATGAATAGAAATGGGTTACTACTTAAGACAGAGCTAGCCGATAAGAAACAAGTAACTGGCCAACAAAAATATATCTAATACAGAGTCTCAATGTGTTAATTGGGGCTAGCACGGCGGCGGGACAAGACCACTCTTGGGCATCTAACTGAAGGATTCCTCATCCTACTACAGAGACCTTTGTTCAACCATATTCATTAACACTCTATAGGCAGAAATTGGAAACAATCTAGATGTCTGTCACACAAAAAATGGATTTAAAAAGGTGTTACATTTATACACTGCAGTATTACTCAGCCCTTTAAAAATGACATCATGAAATTTCCAGGCAAATGATGGATCCAGAAAAAACTCATCCTGAATGAGGTATCCCATACCCAGAAAGACAAAATGGTATATATTTGCTTATATGTGAATATAGCTGTTAAGTCACTGATAACCAATGTATAATCTATAGATACAGAGAGAGAGAGAGAGAGAGAGAGAGAGAGAGAGAGAGAGAGAGAGAGAGAGCAGGTATATAGTGAGGAGCTATAGTGAACAGATAGATCTCATTAGGAAAGGGAAGTAAATGGATATGTATAGATGGATGGGATCGAGAAAGGGAGGATCAAGTGGGGAGGTATAGAGGCAGGCACATCACTGTGAGTTTGAGGTCAGCCTAGTCTACAAAGCTGAACAGAGAAACCTTGTCTCAAAAGCCCAAAACCCCAAACCAAACCAAACCAAAACCAAACCAAAACAAAACAAAAGAATGCGAAGGCTTAGGTATTTTTCAAAGTAAAATGCATGCATACAAGTAGAAGAATGTTCATAGAAATGCTATACACAATTGTCCTGACCTTGGAAACAATCCAAACACAAACTTTGTCCTGTATTTGTCTGATATAATATGACACTATAATAGAAACAAACTACTGTCCTGCACATAATGTGATTATTGCTCATACACATAATGCAGGATTTACTGGATCTAGAAGAAAACAGATTTTATTGTTTTATGTAAACACTTTTAAAGTTTGCTTCTGTGATTGTTTGTTAACTATACATAGTCACTTATATGTTAATACTTTGATTTTTCCAATTACTAGAATAATGATTTTGGTTTTTGCTTCTTGATGCTCAGAACGCTGACTTAAAGGAAAGGATAATCATAATTTTCCTTAAAAATAAATGCTATCATTTCAGGAGTGATGATTAATCCAATTTTGGTTTTTAATGCCTTTATCTGTCCCCTTTTAGAAGGGACAAGTACACTGCATTCTTATATATTAGACAAAGTATGGTTTTATAAATTTTAAAGATTACATTGTTGAGCAGAAATTGAGATAATTTTACAGAGATGACACATTATAGATTATAATAGAAAGAAAGAGTACTTCGAACTCAAAGTACTTCCAGGAATCTAGAAAGGGGGAATGGATGACATAGGGAGAAAGGTCTTAAGGGAGAGGACTAGTGGAACATAGGTGGTATGAAGTGTAAAAGAATAATTGACAGGTGGAAGGGAGACAGGTAAGTAGGAAAGGGGATGGCAGTATAGAGCAGAGAAGGTGAGAAGGTGGCAGAGGTTGGGATAATAATAAGGATGTTTGAAAGAGCTATAGAGAAACATACTATTTTATAAACCACACACACACATGCGTGCAAGCTTGACCCCCCACAACACACTCATTCCCCTCATATAAATGGTGTTACCATACAAAGGGGATGATTCCAGTTAAGATTTTTTTCTTTGCCTCTAAGAACTCAAGGCATTCTTCTGTAGTTTCATGTTTTCATATTTTGTGCTTAGGGTCATAATATGTGGGTAATTTTTGTGTAACACAAAACAATTCCTTTTAGAGTATCTCTACCTAGATGACTTAGAATCATTTATTGAAATAATTCCTTCTTCACTGATTTTCAGCTATATATTCTTCTTGAGTTAAATAAATCCATCCACCCATTCATCCATCTGGGATGATTGAACCATTATACTCAAAAAGATCTATTTAGGGAGAATACATTAATTAAAACATTAATGTGTTTTTATTGTTTGTCTTAGAGTGAGAGTCAGAAAAATAATGGTATGTCAGCTAAATTTAGTCTTTTACCCACTATTAAAAATGAAGTATTATTGGGCATGAAGTGTACAGAGACCAACTAGTCAGCCTGCGGAAGCTAAGATATTTACTAGCTATTACAGAAAATCCTTGCTGGACGCTTCTTATTTATTGGATGCTTCGTATTTATGTTATGGTCTTTATATTGATTTATAGAAATATATTTACATATGATTTGTCCATGGGTGCTTTATAAAAATGCTAATTTTGTATAATGATAATATAGCCAAACTGTGGGTCCTTTTTGGTTTTATTATATTTGCCATCGGTGTTTACTTCTTCTTTGTTCCTTATTACATGCTTTTAAAAATTAAATTAGTATTAGTAGAAATCCATTTTGCTACTCATAGTAATCCTTACACTTGACTTGCTATATTTTTAATAACTTATCAAAGCTTTCTGTTCTTTATTTATAATGAGCTTTTATTATGAGTAGATTTTGAACTTGTAACATATTTTCACTGAGTATATTGAATCATGTAATTTTACTTTTAAGGTTTTAATCTTAAACCTCATATTACTAAAGAAAGCCCTTCTGGTATCGAAGTATCAATTTTTTAATACCAACCTTTATTTGGAAATAGTTAATTTAGATGTTTCCATTTGTGATCAGGAGAGATACTGAACTGTATTTTTTCCTTTTCATTAGGTTGGTTATCAAACATATGAAACTCCCAAAATAACTTGTAAGTGTTAACATTTTCTACTCTCTGGAAGGTACTTTATAAGCTTCAGTTATTGCTTCCTTAAACAATGGGTATAATTTGTATAAAGGTATCTAGGATTGAATATTTTTTAACAGGCAAATTTTCATTTAAAGATTAAAGGTATTTTTAAATTTAATTTTTACTTTTTAAAAGAATATATTAGTATTGTACATCATTAAAACCCTCCAACTTCTCCCATATACCCTCTTCTTTCTCTTAAATTCATGACCATATCTTTTTAAATTTTTTTTTGGAGGTCAAAGGACAAGCTCTGATATTAACCCTTGCCTTCCACTTTTGAGGTAGGCTCTCTTCTGTTGTTCACCGAAAGATATGCTAGGCTCCCAAACTTTTAGGAGCTCTCCTCTCTCCATTTCCTGTCTCACTATGGTAGCACTGAGATGATAGACAGTTAGTACCACATTTGGTTTTTAAATGAATTCTAGGGATTTGAACTCAGGTCTTTAAGCTTTAGTGGCAATGCTTTGTTCACTGAGCAATCTCCCCGATCCATTTCTCCCATTTTTTATGTCAATCAAAACTTGTCATTTGTGAGTTAAGTTTATAGCCAATAAATTAGGGAGTTCCCAGTCCATGTCCCTTTGTCACGGAAACACTTCATTTTCACTTGCTAGTATATTATAAAGGATATTACAGAAAATAAGCTGAATAACAGGATCCTATGGATACATAGGGCCATGTGTGTGGAAAGGGTACAGAGCCTTCATGTCTTCTCTATGCTTACTATCCTCTGTTTTCAACTATCTACATGCTCCCCCCCAAATGCAATCCTTTTAGTTTTTGATGGAGGCTTTATTATATAAATACAACTGAATATGTGACTGATTATTGGTGATCACATCAACCTTTTGCCTTTCTACTCTCCCCAAAATGTGAGGAATGGATATTCTAATCTTCATTATTAAGTGGCTGGTGTCCATGCCTACTGACCTCCATCTTTTTGGCTATGTATTTTACCAATACTAGTCTTGTTAAAATAAAACATGATCCTATTAACCAAGAAACTCCAAGGTATTAGGAATTCTGTGCCACGAATCAGGCTGCAAAGGCCAAATGTTAGATCATTAGATTAAAGGATTTATTCTTATTTTACATATCAACCCCAGTTCACTCTCCCTCCCTCCCATGCCCCCCCCAACCTTCTTCCATCCCACCCCCCCACTCCACAGGGAGGGTGATGCCTTCCAGAGGGATCAACAAAATTTTTCAAGTCATTTGGAATAGGGTCTAGGCCCTCCCTCCTGCCTCTAGGCTAAGGGAGTATCCCTCCATGGGGAATATACTCCCAAAGTCCTTTTGTGCACCAGGGATACATCCTGGTTCCACTGTCAGAGGTCCCTTAGACTGCCCAGGCCTTCTAACTGAGACCCATGTTCAGGGGAATCTGAGTTGGTCCAATGCTGGTTTTCCAGCTATTAGTCTAGGGGTCCATGAGCTCCCTCTTGTTCAGGTCAGCTGTCTCTGTGGGTTTCTGTAGCCTGGTCTGACCTGTTTTCTTATCACTTTTATCTACAAATTATGAGAAGCATGCTTTCACAAGTGGGTGAGAATTAAATATTAGAACAAGGATTCATTTAATATTTTTAAAGCTTTTGAAATCACCAGTTTTTAGAAATGAATAGTTTTAATGCCAATGTCTAATAGTAGAGCCATTTATGTATATTTCTTATTACTTCATAGCTTCAATTTTGTTCTTAAGTTATAAAATGATTATTGTATTTTTTACTATTTGGAATTTTTATTTGATTCATTTTTATAATTTCTAGCGTGTTTTCTTTTGGAGAAAAGATTTTGAATATTGACGTCTATTCCTTGCACCCATTCATCATTGTTCTCAATAAACTCATATTTTAGTTACTTGATTCAACATTTATTGTTGATAATTTCATTTATAAAGATGTTTGAGCCTATCAACTGTCTCTCTGTCTTGTTGAAGTTTATTTTTTGATGTCAACTTATTTTTGACAGAACACAAGATGCTGTATATAAGCAAGCAATAACTGTGGAAATAGTTTGTCAACTAAAATAATGGTATTTTTCATCACTAAAGCTTACATTTGCTTCTAGGAAATAACTAGGGATACAATCTGTGATAGTCTTAATCTAATTTCAGGTTTTGAAATTGTTGGAATCTTATCTTTCTTCCCTTTGAGATTGGCACATTTCTGATTTATCTTTTTTATTTAAGGTATAGCTTTTTATATTCCCGATATGAAACACTGAAAGTTTATGTTTCATATTTAATCCCTCAACTCTAAAAGTTTGTATAAAGCTCTACTTAGGTTCTCAATTGTTATAGAATATTATTTTAACTAGGCAATGATGTGTTACATTTGTTTATGATGTGGAATATTATTTTAACTGTGTAAAGATGTGTTATATTTGTTTATGCTGCATTTGTTTAACAATGTAAGGATGTGTGTTTAACTATGTAAAGATGTGTTGCATTTGTTTCACCTTGCCTGACTAAGGCACCTGACTGGCTTAATAAAGAGCTGAACAGCCAATAGCTAGGCAGGAGAAAGGACAGGCAGAGAATAAATTGGAGGAGAAATCTAGGCTTAAGAGGGGGAAGAATGAAAGAGAAGGAGAAAATGGAGAGCATATGATACACCTGGCACAAGAAGCCAGGAAGACATCAGCCTGCCACACATCCACACATAGAGAAGCAGTAAAAGTAAGATATACAGAAGAAAGAAAAGTAATTAGCCCTGATGTAAAGGGTAGTAAAAAGAGAAACAGGTTAGTTTAGATTAAAAGAGCTAATCAGAAATGTGCCTAAGTTAGACTAAGCATTCAAAACTAGTAAGTTTCTGTGTCATGATTTGGAAGCTGGCTGGGATCCCCATAAAAGAGAAAAAGCCAACTACACGCAGCCTCTCAGCTGCTGGTCCAGATCTATCAACTCTCTTATGGTTAAAGTGACAGTGCATTCTGAACTCGTCACTTGGGTTCTTATCTCCATAGTCTTTATAGCTTCAAGTAAATTATAATAAATTTTTAACTTTTATATTATTTCCCATGGGAAGATCAGTTTCAGTCTTATGAATGTCACCAAATATTTTTAAGTACTGCTGTGTCAGGTACATTTGGATACATGTACAAGAGAATTCAAATTGATGACTTAAATAAGAGATTTCTATTTCTCTTATTTTTAGGAGCTACAGAAACAGCCCATCCTGTCCATGTTGAATATGTATATGGTGATTAGAGATGTAGGGAATTTTCATATTTCTGTCCTACCAGCCTTGCTGTGTGATTTCCACCTTCAGATATATAACAGAGTCTGAGATGTCAGTTAGAACCCCAAGCATTGTGTGTTCCACAGAAGTACAAATAGGAGACAGATGCGACAACCTACTTGCAGTCTGACCTTCAAAGAAATATTCTTAGAAGCTCCCCTCAATATATTATATATATTTTTTTAATTTACCAGAATGTACTTAGGAAACAGAGTTAGGTGAATCTCTATGAGTTCAAGGCCAGCCTGTCTACAGAGTGAGTTTCAGGACATTCAGAACTACATGAAGAAATCATCTCAAAAACAAAACAAAACAAAACAACAACAACAAAACCCAAACAAAAAACAAAAAACAGATGAACAAATAGAAAAATCCCTGGTAGAACTTCACAGTATCTTATCATGTGATGTACTATAATTCACTTATTGATACAACTTATACTTGCCCACATTTTTCATTATTATGATATACCCTAGTGGTTTTGATTTTGTATAAGCTTTAATGCATATATATCCTATGTTTTATAGAAAAGTAACTTTATATTATACTTTAGGCATAGATTTAATATAAAAAAGACTTTTATACATATTTATTATTTTTTCTTATTTTACATATTGATCCTAGTTAAAAAAGACTATTGAAGAAATCTATACCTTTGTAGTAAATATACATATGTATACATATATATACATACATATGTATGTATATATATCATATTATATATTATAATTTATTAAGTTATCTGTTGTTGGATACATTGTTTATATATATTATTTTGTCATTATGAATAAAGCAACTATCAACTTTATGTTCTCTTTATTTTAAAATCTCTATCTTTTAGAAGAGTTTTAAAGTTAGAAATATTTGCTTATAGATATTAACAGTTTTAACTTGCATTATTCAATGCACCACAATATTTATAGTGCAGAAAACACTCATTAACAATATGGTGCCCTTTCAACACTCCTTTATCAACTCAAATTTATACTTTTAAAAAAAAGACCTTTATACTTCTATAAGTAAAAATATGACACAATTTACTTACTTTTTATTTAATTAATTTCTATTATTTTGAATGACTGCTCATCTACTTGTCATAATATTTTCTTTAGTGATTTATACACTAACCACATTTGGCTAATTTCTTACTGGATATATTTTTTGAAATAATTTATATAACTTTGATGTAGAAATTATATTTACTCTCTGTATCAGTCAGTTGCTTTTTTTCATTGCTGTGATGTAAACCTGACAGAAGCAACTTAAGGGATGAAGGCCTTAATTTGACCTACAATTGGAGGGAATTTCAAGATGGTGTGGAGGCATGGTAGCAGAGGCTTAGGGCTGCTGATCACACTGAATCCATAGTCATGATGAATAGAATGGTAAATATTGATGTTTGGCTAACTTTTTTTTTCATTTTTATGTAGTTTAGAACCAATGAACTTAACCAAGACGATACTACAACACATCCCCAAAGGCATGTCTTTTATGATGATTCTGGATCCCATTAATTTGATAATCAGTGTTCATCACATTGCATTTTTCATTTACAGTAAATACAGTGGACATTATGTTTCATCATAATATACTTATATCTTTGTATTTTTCTACTTTGTTTTCTTCTGTCATGTACTATAACCATTCTCCCTATAAAAGCAATCAGTTAAATATTCACATATGTTTTCTTTGAGTTGTTTTCATGATTATATGTATTTTTCTCAGTATACATGAATTTAAATTTCTTATTAGCCTCATGATGTAGATTTCTCGCAGGACAAATCCAGATGGCGTATTTCAATTACTGCCTCAAAGTTCTTGGACCCACTTAACAAAATTCTCATGTTTAAGTGAACGTTCACAGAATAATTTCTGTACTTATGCTTTCTGCTCTCCATTGCACACAAAAGGTATGAAGGCTCAAAAGACAGGGTATAAAGAAGTATTGTTTTAATCAACTATGTTTAAAACACCTTGCTTCTATAAGTTCATTTATGCTTTATTGTAACTCACAACATAGACAGGTGAACACCAACAGGTTCCTGCTTCCAAGAATTCCTCTGGATGTCCTCCTGCCCCCCTTGCAGCTGGAAGAGAGTGCTCTCCTGCGCCCCCCCCCCCCACCTAGTTCCCCAGGTCACTTCCACCCCTGGTTCCACCCCCCAATGGGTGTGGTCAGTGCCACAGAAGGAGACAAAGTGAATATCTCACTACAGTGCTTATTTCTCTAACTAATCAGCATCACTGTCATTAGTTTTGCTTCTACCTTTAAATTATTTTTGTTAGTTCTTTGAGAATCCATGCATTCTATTTTCATATATTCATCCCTACTCCTCCTGACGCCTTCCATATCCAAACACACTTCAAAACTTTCCCAAGTAACAATAATCCACCTTCTCTAATTTTTGCTACCCATTTGCTTGTAAGTGTAGTGCCATCCACAGGATCATGGCCAGTCTACTGAGGGCACCCTTCATGTAAATTTTGTTTCTCCCCAGAAACCATCAACTGTCCATATTTGCTCAGTTAGCAGTAGGGCTCATGAACTTCTTTCAATTCCAAGATGGAGTGTTGACCGGCTTTATCTTTTGCAGATCTTGGACTGACAGTTCTAACTGCTGTGAGTTCATGAGTTTAGCAGTCTTGTCATACCAGAGCACACTGTGCTGATAATCATTTGTATAAATCTTCATGCCTTTTCCTTTATTCTCTATGCACTAATCCATTACTAAACATTTTTGGTTAGGAGCTACATGATTAACTTGTTGGAAAGTGTATGGGGAGAAGTAAGGCAGGGTCAGAAAACTCAGGTCAGATCATAGCCTTTATTGGTCTCCCTAAGTCTTATTTGCAATTATGCTAATTAAATCAAATTTTATTAGAATTTACCACTTAAACAACAATTCCCTTAAATTTTATGCCCTTCAGTTGCACTAAACTCAGAATACTAGTTTTTACAACATTTATATTAGCAATACATTTTAAACATAATTGCTTAAAACACCCCATCTTTATGCCTCCTCTTTTGACTCTCTGTGTCTTTTTTTTGTGGTCATCAGTTTAGAGATTAGAAATCATTTTATAAGATGTGTTTAGCTTGGTATTAATGAATATATTTATGCAAGCTATAATTGCAATGCTTCATTGACATTTATCATTTTTATATGAGGAATTTCTAGAAATACTACCTTCTATGACAAATTTTAATAGATCCTAAGGACTAAGAGATATGTTAGTGGAAGAAAAAAATGTTGAAAATGCATAAAATTAGAAGCTTATATCTAGAAAACTGAGATAGCACTAATATGAAAGAATTTTGATATCCATAGTAAAATTTTATGTTGCTTTTAATGAGTGGTAACCCTGAAAGAAAATCTTAAGCAATCAATAGCAATAAGGAACTTCATTCTTAATTGCAGATTTGCACAAACAGCTATTATCTTCTTTACTTTCAGAGGAGAGAATTATATCACAATATTATTATATTATGAAGCAACAATTAAAGAACATACAGTCATAAAGTATGAAAAAGAGTATTAGGCAGTTAATGAAAATATACTGAAATGTTTTTCTGAATATTGTGATGGTTTTTGGTATTTTTCAGTGTATAATTATAGCAGTTTCTGTTCATAATCTTTTATACTTTTATAATTAATTTGTGTATTTATGACTCTATCATTTTTATTAAAGAGGGATATTTAAATTATACAAGTTATTAAGACCTAGCCTTGCTGTTCTATTCTTGCAATGCTACTTTACTGACTAAGAACTGAGGGAAGAATCTTGTTATTTGCAAGCCAAAGTCCTTGGAGTTTTCAAAGTCAACCAACTCAAACCATAACTGTAGCACTAGTATGCAGCCCCTGCTTTTTGGGTGGGAGCAAAGAAAAAAAAAGGATGGAGAAAGAAGTGCTTACAGTTTTGGCAGGTTACACTGATTTCATGACAGAGGTGACCTAACTTTCAGGTGGGGACAGTGCCATCAATCAACCTTGCTTGAACTATTAGTGCTGCCAAGGGTAGCTTTTCTTGATTGTGAAATCCCCTCAATTAAAAGGGCAAATAAGTCAAAAGCAGAGGCAGGACCACTCATCTCTAGCAACAAGATCTCTGCCCATAATTTTAGTCTACACAGGCTTTTGATTTGGTGTTGACAAGAATGTGAAAAAGATCCTCAGCAGAAGGACTGGACTTGCTAGTACAAGAGTTTGGGCCAGGACTTGCATAGTTTGTCTTGGAAGAAGGTGTGTTTGTGATGTCATGAGTAGGAAGGTTAGCATTTTGCCTGCATGATGATGTCTGTTTAAACACAATAACAGTAGACACGTGCCTATATTTGTTTGTACATGCACTATCTTTGTGGGACAAGTAGACAGAATTGCTCAATGACTGTATCAGATATAAAAGCCAGATATTAAGCTATGGCTCCATTTGTCAACAGGAAAAATAGTATCTTTTAAGGTTGTGAAGGTTATTTAGATCTGAAAGCCAGGATGCCCTTTTCTCTTTTCTCTCTCTCTTTTAACCTAAAGTAGATGCTGTATACATCTGTAGAATACAATGAAACCCCCAGTATTATTAAAAATTTCAATATTTACATGATTTGAAAAGAAATCCTTAAAATTACAATTAGTAATTAGAATTAGAAACACTTAAAACTCTAGATACTCATATAGTTTGTGTCTTGTCATTTTTACTGTGTGTGTGCGTGTGTGTGTGCATGTGTGTGTGTGTGTGTGTGTGTGTGTGTGTGTGTGTGTGTGTACATGAGCCCAGGTGCATGTGTACAGAGGCCATCAAAGAATGTCTGGTGTCCTGGTCTATTGCTTTTTTATCTTATTCAGTATTATTTTTTGAGACTGGGTGTTTCACTGAACTTAGAGCTAACTACTTCAGGTAGATTGGATGGCCAGCAAGCAGTGGAAATCTGGCTGCAACTGCACAACTCTAGCATCTGGTTGCAGGTATATGGTCATATTTGGCCTTTTACCTCGGTGCTGGGGGTCTGAACTCAAATACTGTTGCTTGTGCAGCCAGTGCTCCAACATGAACCAGCTCCTTAGCCCAGATACTGACATTTTCCGAGTATCCATAGACATCTATTCTACTGATGGTTTAAAAAAACTTTGCATGCCTACTATTTTTCTCTTAGTTTTCAAACTAAGGGTTGCAGTTCTGTCTCACATGAACTGGTTTCTCTTCAAGATAATGCTGTCTTTGGTCCTTGGGAGCCCATGATTGTGATATTTTAGTTCTGTCTGCTGTAAAAGCATCAGATGCCCTGTTAAAGGGTGAAATGGGGCAAAGATTTCAGTTGATCTTCTCTTTAGTCTTTTTTTATCCCTTCCTCTATTCCAAAATGATCCAGAAAATTAAAAAATGTACCTGTCAGCCACTTAAATTAATGATAATGCTCATGTGTAATGGAGGGAGAGCTTCTCTGTATGTGCTCTAGATACATATATGAATAGCACTTAGTGTAGATACATATCTGCTCTGGGTGTCAGTGTAATCCATGTACATCCAGGATTAGCTTTTAAACTCTCATTCCCAGAAACCTAAGACAAGAACTGTTGAAGAGATATGGGGCATACATGATTTGTCTTTTTACCTAGAGATCAACTATTAAAATTGACTGACTGAAAATAAACTTCCTTTTTAAGAGAGCCCTGCCTTCATTGATGAAGGAGTAGGCCCTTGCTGGCTTGTGTTAAGAGTTTAATTTCTTTAAAGTAACATTAATGCCTAAGAGAACTGCTTTAAAACAAAACAATGTATCCCATTTCTGTAAATTAGGTTACCGACTAGCACAGATGCTTTCTCTAAAACTAGTGGTTTCAACTTTGTGTGGTTTTGTTTCCCACTGTTGAAGACATATTGATTTACTCTACCTTGGTGTGGTATGATGCATTTGACATGGATAGTAGTAGACCTTCTACAGTATATACAATCCCCATCACAAAAGTCATAGTGCTCAGTTTGAGAAGCCTTTGTTTAAACAGCGCGAATAAAGTAGACATAGCAAACTGTGTTGATTCTGATGTGACCCAAAATCTTATTGACATCTAAAAATGCCCTTGACTGTGAACTCTCTGACCTCTTGTATAGCTGTTAATTATGGCCACACAAGGTATCTTGAAGAATACAGGTTCTGATTGCTTAATGCTGTTTTCATCTTTATTTATTTATTTACTTAGAAACAACACTAGCTTGGGTGTCAATAGCCTCACCTATTGGCTGTGCTGTGATGGAGTAATGTTGTTGCTGCTTCACTATAGTTCATTATCTTGGTATAAAATCTGTCGTGGCCTATGGATACACCTGTAACTATAGACTTCTCACAGTACTCTGGAAGCCATGGCATCCCTTGTAGTTTTAGATGTCCTGCTTGGGACCCCTTAGGAAATATTTGTTATTTTGGTTTGCTATGTTGTCTGATAGAATAAAATGTAGCTTTAGAAGTCAAAAGTAAAATTAATGATTTCTTAACATTCTTTTTTACATATCTAAAAGCTCATTTTATAAAAGAGGTTGATAGGAATTCATCTGAAATGCAGAATCACTGATAATGTCATAGGAATTGACTGAATTGACTAAATTAATTAAAATGTTTTATCAGTTACAGACCTAATATTAATTTTGAAAATTGCATAATGATATTTACTTGATCCAATACATCCTACAGTCTCCCTATTATACTTTAATATTTCTGAGTTTCACAACTGTAGCAAGAAAGATAGCAGAAGAAAACTAGACAGATAGTCATGATTGCAGAATGGGCTCCTGTAATTGGGGAAATAAACAAGAAGAACCCTTCAGCCTATGAAATGTAACAATGAACATGGAAGCCACTTAGAACATGGAAGACTAATACAGAAACTAAACAAAGCTAGCATCTGCAACCATAGGAGGCTGAGCAAAGAAAGTCATGGACTTATAAAGTAGAATGTACACTTACTAAGAGTGAGATGGTCATTTAAAGATCAATAATCTACATATTCTTTAAAATACTGACAAATTAAGTTCAAGGATTTAGATAGTCTTCTAATTGTAGTCCATATTTATTTCCTCTGGTAATTTTAACAGACTAACACTTAAAATAACTAAAGACATTCATGTTAAATAAGTTTTCTTGGAGAGATTAAAGAACTGTAACTCAGTAAAAATTCCATTTTGATTAAACTATGAATCTGTTGGAGCTACTTATTGGAGAAAGGAAAACTCTTGAACAGATATGGAAAAGTCCCCTAAGTGGTATAAGCATTGTCATAGCACTGGGAAATCCCATCCCAGTTAATTGTTTACATGTTTACCTCAGACGATGTTGGACCTTGTGAGAGTACTGTGATGGCCTTCTAGGGTTTTTGTGAGTCTCATGAGTCTGGTGACCCTCCACTGACCCTCTATGAGATTTGACTTTGAGAGAGTCTCCTGTATATCATCACAGATTCTCAGTTTCAAGATGGTGATGCTTATGTATAACTAGAGGAAGCATCTCTCCTTCACTCAATTTCTTAGTATTCTAGGGGTCAGAAATTAAGGTAAAAACCAAGGTACCTGTAGGGTACCATTCCACGGGGCTTTCAGAACAAATATATATCCTGTATCTTTGAGTCAGCTGGCTGCCATCATTCCACTCTTTTTGGGACATCACTGTGATATCCAGGGCTAGCATCTTCAAATCTTTCTGGTCTGACATGTTTTTGGTCTTCACCATGTAAGTGAAAGACATTTCTGCTGGCATTTTACACAGGTGCATGAGATAGCATTTGGGAATCTCCCAAATTTGCCAACAGGGTAATTTCCTCATGTCAAGATCTTAATGTAATCACATCTGCCCAGATACTTTCTCCACATCAGGTTCAGTGTATTAAGATTCACCATCATTACCCTGGTACTAGGGCCATACTAGTTGAGTGTATCATAGGCACTTCCTGCATTAGGATACTGTGATTCAGTCTGTGATCTCTTGTTTTTTCCTTCACCACACCCCAAGTCTTGGTTTTCTCATTTACAAAATGAGCCTACAAATAGGCCATAAGAGTTTTATGAAGGTTATTTCACTTAGTCCTACTGGAACACTTAGAGACTGGCATTCAATCAACTTCAGGAAGACTCAGCAATCATTCTTTTTTGTGCTTTGCATGTTGGTATCATGGTCATCACAAAGAAGAGAGCTATGTGAGAAAAAACTAAACATTTGCTTTGTGACCTATGTTATACTGCTTATCATACTTCTTTATTGTTACTTCATTTTAGGTATTTAAGATAGCTAATGTAGATTATAGTATTAAAGCAGAAAATCAGTGTTGAAACAAAGCATTTAATATACTCCATGGAGTTTATTTAATTTTGTTTCAATGAAACATACTAACTGAATCCTGAAATCCATTTGGGTAACTGAGAATCCAAGGTCTTGTTAACAAAAATGGATTTAAGAGTAACAGAGATAAAGTGTTCACTCAGGGAAAAAATCGTACTATACTTTAAAAGTGTTTGGTCCACTTTATAAACTTGTCAGATGTAGAAATAAAATCTCTGTGTTTTAGATTATAGCAGTGGTTCAGTTAAATAATTTTTTAATTGAACTATTAATTAAATAGTTATTTAATTGAAAGTCCATCCTTAAGTAAGTTTGTTAGGCACTCTCCAATTCAAGCATTTTTTTAACCTCTAAGAGAGCACACTGCTCCCTCTCTTCATTAATGTAAAATAAGCACAATTAATTTGTTATTTTAAAAACAATGAAAACTTTTTTAGGTTAAAATTATGTTGTGTTTCTTTTGAAGGGATAGTGTTCTATATATCTAATGTATGGATTAGGTTGTTTTGAAGATGGTGTGAAGGGCTTCATTGTACACACTAATGGGTAGATTATGTAATTTCTTTTGGGAGCGTGTAAGTATAATGGCAGTCATTGATGGGTCACACTATAAACAGTATTGTTTTCATTATTAAATGATAAAATGTAATATAACAAAATTCAAATGACAATGCCAAGGGCATACTGGTGGAAAAAAATAATTCGTTTTCTCTTTACACTTTACAAACACACACACGCATACACAGAGAGCTCTCATGCAACAGCAGTCTGCAGACCTTTAGCCCTTTGACATAGTACTAGGCTTAAATAATAAGGACGTGATATTGCATAGGTTAAATGTAGGTTGAACATGGCAATTCTGTATGATACAGACAGTATGGAAAAGGAGCTCAATTTTCCAGAGCTATCAAATGAAAATAGCTAGATGAAACATTCAACAATAGAAGGAGAGTTTTACATCTCCCATTTGCTTATATTCCTCCCAATAAATATCAACCCGGTCTTGGCTCCCATTCTTCACTTTAATGTTAGTGGTTATAGGAACAAACATTATTAAGAGAAGGGGAAATGAACAAAAGAAATTCATAGTGGGGAAAGCCAGGTAAACAGAAAACAATGAAAAATACAAATTGTTACAAACTTTGTAATCATTTCTTTTTGACAGTGTTTATCTCTTTAAGTGTCTATCTGTGTACCCATTTTTATTTCATCTTTATGTGTCTCATAAAGTTGGAGATCACTCAATGTTTAGCTTTTTGGTGTCTGATCACAGAGAGCAGATTGTCCTGGCACTTTTATATACTCTAGGAAAAGAAAGCAATTTTCATATACTGAGATTTATTATTGGAGTATGTTTTTCAATATAGCAATGCAGGCTACAAATTTTAATGTACATGCATATGCAAGTGTATGAAGCAAGAATAATATCAGGTAAATCTTTATACCTTCTGTTGGAGAAAATGCAGAGAGGCAAGTAAATGTGTACACACACATACACACACACACACACACACACACACACACTTTTTCTTCTTTTATCCTACACTTGTCTCCTTGTCATCAATGATATAGGGAAGGAACATTGCTTTTTTTTTTTTTTTCAGAAAGTTCTCCAAAACATCCAGTTATCATATGGAGGAGGGTTTCTTAATCATAAATGGTTGAGAAAATGCTAAACATCCAGTGGAAGAGATAGCTACCTTTGGGACATATGATAACCCAGGGAGGAGGAGGGCTTTACAAAAGTAGACTGTGTATTGATAAGTTGTGTGAACTCATACTAATTGCATTTCTTTTATCTGAAGATTCTCACCATGTAGGAAGCAATCTCCTATTATACCTCATGGTACATTCCATGGTGGAGTGAATGTGAGTTAGCAAAGTGAGATAACTTCATGATATCACCCTGTGCCAGCATGTGTACTACATGTTATTAATAAAGTGTGTGTGTGTGTGTGTGTGTGTGTGTGTGTGTGTGTGTGTGTGTATGGGGGAGAAAATGACTGTGGCTCAGACATTTGGGAAAAATGATATAGCTTTATTTCTGTATATGCATTTATAATAGAACTTTCCATCATAGCATAAAAAAAAAAAAACTCAGAAGATTTGGTTTCAGCCCAGAAATGATGGAAAGGAATTTATATTTTTCATTTATTTCTTAGCAGTTTGACATATTATTGTCAAAGAGGAAACAGTATACAGTAGCAAGTAAATAAATTAGTCAGATAACTTTATATTGTGTCTTCTGTGGTTGAAAACTGCAGATATTTGGAGAGTATATGAAACATGGGAATGGAGAAGGTAGATAAAGGTAGCAGAAGTGAAATGAAATTGGAATGCTATTTCCTTATATTGCTCTTGAATATTGCTTTATGTTTTAATTTTTCATAAAAAATTTAATCTCAGCTGGACATAGTTGTGTATGCATTAATTGTAGCACTTGGGAGGCAGAGGTGTGAGATCTCTGAATTCAAGGCCAGTCTGGTTTACATAGTGATTCCAGGGCAGCCAGACCTACACAATGAGACAAATAAAACAAAATAATAATTTTTAATCTCAGGATTTAACTGTTTTTCATCAGCAATTTGAACCAAATAAGAAACAAAAAGATCCATTGTATCATAGTATCTATTTTTCAGATGTAATTCTACAATCTCAGTTTCTACATCTTTCTGGAACACTGCATAGAGAGCATCTTCATTGTCTCTCATTTCTGTTGCTTATGCTCTATATGTATATAAGAATGCTCTGTCATGAGAAGATCAATTTAACAACCATCACACATGATTGAGCAGGAATGATAGAATAAACAGAAGTAGAAAGAATGAACAGTATAGAGATTTAGAATGAATAGGAAGTGAAGAATGGACATTTGGATTAAGGTAGTCTGTTAGTATCCCTCCCCTGGCCCAGTAGCATAAAATTTCTCAAAGTCACACTGTTACCTTGGGATATCAATGTTCTATAAGCACACTTCAAAGAGGAACCTCAAATCAAAAGTTGTTTGGGGAGATTAGAACTTGGTCTGGTCATTGTTTTCCATAACACTCACTGACACAATTCTTTAGCTAGAAGTAGATAACATTGCTGAAGTTGCTTGATGGTATATCATGAGTAATATTAAATGCCAAGGTTGACTGAACTTATACTTAGTGGTTTCTTATAGATTGAAGAAAAGGAAAGACATGCCCAGGTCCTTGTTCTTGTTAACTAACACGGTTCATTAAAACGAGGTCTGAAACATACTTTAGTTTTCTTTTCTATGGGAGATTTCTGTGTATTAAAAGGAGGTTATAGTTTTAAATAAGTTTCCTTCTAAGGCCTCCAAATATTTATAATATATAAATTCCTTGAATAGTGATTTATGAAAGGTTACACACATAAATATATAAAGAAAACACAGCTTTACACTTGTTCCTTTACCAAATAGCACATGAGTGAAATTCATTTCATATGTAGTTGGGCCAGGGTATAGTTTCCTTTATTCTTATTCCATAAACATTAGCTCATTCTTTTATTTGACTCCATTGTGTGCTGCAATGCTTGTATGCCAACTGAAACTGTGTTCCCTTTTTTAGTTTTCAAGTCTGTCTCCCCCTACTGGAGTATAAATATTTTTTGAGGTGAGGAATTATCTTTAATAGTTTCAATAAATGCTGATTGTCAGTAAATGGTTCGTGCTTGGGATAACTGAACTGGTTTCATAACATAAACATATGTCCTTTTACTTTCTCCTGTTCTTCCTTCCTTCCTTTTCTTTTTCTTTCCTCATCTTCCTTTTTCTTTTTAAATATTCCATATTCTTACACTGGTCCTGCGTCTAGGAAAGAAAAACATTTCATCTACTGAATGCATATGTCCTATTTCTTTATTGAGTTACTTATACTTTTCACATGTCTCTGTTTTCCTGATGCTTAGCACTTGTAACAGTTGAAGAACCCAAATGCTGTCTGTTATTGCCCCCACCCCCATCCATCCTTATATTGAGGGAAATCCAGCTGGACCACCAGTCTTTTACCTTGTGCCAACCTCCACATCCTAGTTCTTCCAATTAACCTCTCCTAGAGGGATCATTTTATAACACAAGATTGTCTCCATAGCCAATTTATTTTCTGCAAATAGAGCGAATGTCAGGAACTTATTCCACAGCTTTGGGTGTGCTAAACAAACACTTTCCTACCAAACCATATATTTTTCCAAGACACAGATTTTTGAGATCACTGTATCACAGGGATCTAGCTATAGTGAGGAATGAAAGCAGTGCTCAAGTCATTGACAAACATTGACTTTTGTTGAGGTTTTAATTTGGCAAGCATACTGTCCATTATAAACCAGCGTCAGATTGACTCAGACCCCCTGAACGTGGGTCTCAGTTAGAAGGTCTGGGCAGTCTAAGGGACCTCTGACAGTGGAACCAGGATGCATCCCTGGTGTATAAAAGGACTTTGGGAGAACATTCCCTATGGAGGGATACTCTCCTAACCTAAAGGCAGGAGGGAGAGCCTAGTCCCTACTCCAAATGACTTGAAAGAGTTTGATGATCCCTTCTGGAAGGCATCACCCTCCCTGTGGAATGTGGGGTGGGATGGGAGGGAGGTAGGGGACATGGGAGGATATATGAATAATATCTCTTTTTAGAAGTCTTTCTATTCCCCTTGGGTCTACTCAGTTCAGGAGAAGAGCTGTCCTATACAGTAGGAGGTGTTTGGGCAGCTTATCTCTCTCCTTAGCATCTTGGATGATGGAGAGAAGGTTAAATGGTAAATAATGTTTTCAAGGTATGTGCCCCGCAGGAATTCACATTTGTTTGCAGTTTAGAGTTGAGGTAGACAGAGATTCTGGATGGTTATGTAGTTCCAAGGGAATGGTGCCTGTGCCAGTGACAGGTAATCTTCCTTTTTCACTCCTTCAGCTGAAGTTTTCATCAGGTTAGCAAGTATAGGTTGATAAGTCATAGCAAAGTCATGTCAGGGTTGCTACAAATATCTCTTTCTCCTCTTCTCCTCCTCCTCCTCTTCCTCTTCTCTCTCATCCTCATCTCCATCCTCCTCCCTCTCTCTCATTCTCATCAGCCTCCTCTCCTCCTTTCTCCTCCTCTTCCTTCACACTTTTTGGTAAAAGTTTATACAGAAGAAATAAAAAATCTTAACAAACTTCATTCAAGCTGTCTTTTTTTTGACTATTTCTTTGTAAACAGAACATGGCATCTATTAGCACTGAATATATATGGGGAAACAGCTGTTCTAATTTACAGAGAGAAAAATAAAACTAGAGGTTCTCCATTTATGATTACATGGGCTGCATGATCCCAGAAGTGTGTGTACATATGTTCACCATGTATGTCATATATATATATATATATATATATATATATATGATGTACATATACATGTTAACATATATATGTTAACTGAGTAGGCATATATATCTCCTCATATATATATATATACACATGTATTCCATATATATATATATACATGTATTCCATATATATATATATATATATATATATATGGAATTTATTGGAATGATTAACAGGCTTCAGTTCAACTAATCCAGCAATGGATAGTTGTGAAAAGAAAGTCCAAGAATCTAGTAATTTTTCAGTCCCATAAGGCTGGGTGTATCAGCTGGTCTTCTGTATATGCTAGTATCTCAAAGAAGAGTAGTTTGCAATGCCAGGGAAGGAATTAATGTGCTAATGTGCTGGCAAGGAGAAGGAGTAAACAGGTGAAGGACAACCCCTTCCTTCTTCCATTGCCTTAAAAGTGTGTGTGTGTGTGTGTGTGTGTGTGTGTGTGTGTGTGTTTTAACCTCAAGATCTGAACTAAAGACCTGTGTCTTCCAGCCTCAAGATCCAGATCAAAAGCATGTTGTCTTTGTGTCTCAAGATCTGGAGGTGTAGACTCAATCTCTTGATTGTTATTCATTCTAGATATAGTAAATTAGCAACCAAGAATGCCCTCAGAAGTCTGTAATGCCAGCTACTGAGGAGGCTGAGACATGAAGGCCACAGACTCTATTTTGTTCTAGACAACTTAGAGAGAGACCCTGTGTCACAATAAAGAACAGAGTGAGAACTGATGTAGTTCACCAATGATAGCTTGACTGGCACATGCATAAATTCAATACCCAGTAAAATTAAGAAAGATACAAATCAACATCAATAAAAGTAATGACAAATAAGTGAGTTGTAATTGTTTAACATTCAACATTTCCAGGAAGCAGCAGATGTGTTTCCTTTTAGGCTCTTAGGTTAGTGTAGCTTTTATCACTAATGCAAAAATCTTAGAGTATATTGGTTTCTTTCAGGAAGGAAGATTTATTAGGATCTTTAAAATGATAGAGTAGTCCCCTGAGAAAGTAAAATGTCTGTTCATGAATTTGTTTATGCATCTATTTGGGAAGTAATCATTTAGCTAAGTGGTTATATCTTGATAAAAGACTTCTAGCATCCATCTAATGAACAAGTCCAGCTTCAAACCAGATTTACATTTCATGCCTTAGATTTTTGTCCCTGTAAGTCACACTAATCCTTTCCTGTCTCTAACCTCTTAGAAGAGAACAAATATTCATTTAATCTGATAAAAAACATAGCCTTTAAAATTGAAATGGAAGGGGAAAGTATCACTTATGAATATCATATTCTGCCATTAGCCCAGTTGCATGGTATTATGCATGTGTGGTACAGTAATTCATTCTAAACTATTATCTTAATAGTACCCTAGGTTTAAAGAAGTTTTGAGGAATTATCTTATTAACCTTCCTCCCTATCTCAAGAACTAGTCTAATGGTAACATTTTCATAATTTCTCTTGGTAATATGTCTCATTTATAATCATCTTCATTACAGATGTTCATCCCTACACCAAACATGAATTATTTTCCCATGACACAATTAATTCTTTTAGCTTCCTATCTCTACTGAAGTTGAGAAAGAACATCTGGTTTTCCCCTTTGTATTAATGTCTACTGATTGAAAGAGGAGCTGTGGCATGTCTCACTCCCAGAACAAGTCCTCCCACTGCCTCTAGAGTGGCAAGAGCTGGCATGCGCCTCTATATCATTGCTCATGCTACATGTCCATGTACTGAACTGTGAATAAGGAGATGTAAAGTGAATCTTTTAAGAGGTGCTATAAACCCATTTATAAAGAATGAGCTGTTTTATTTGAAAAATGAATATCATCTGCTGGTTTCCAACAAGCTGTGGAATGAAATAAAGGGCAAGGGAAAGTTGTTCCAAAGGTGATGGACTAGTTCTGCCCATTTTCCTTTGTTTCTTTTGGTCCACTGTAATGGGTCATGGAGGTTCAGGAAATGAAATGATTGAGTTACACTCACAGAAAAGGGTGAGTTAAAACTGTTCATTCTGAGAGCTCTCTATTCTGGTGTGTCACGTGTGTCAGGGCAGGACTATACTCCACTCTGATCCCTTGTGATCTCTTGGCTCACAAGGTCCCCAAGTTTGGCTATTTCCAGAGATAAACAATTCTGAAAAGAAAACACTCAGAAAGCCAGCCTTATGGCACTCTGAGATGTTTGGATGGTGATGGGGTGGAGAGAGACCATCAATTTTAATACATACCAGGTCAGTAGTGACTGAACATTATTCCCTCCTAACAGCGTTCATTGGCCTCTGAGAAATGAGGTGGTGGCTACAATCCAGGTTCTGGATAGCTGTCTTTCTCAAGAGAGGCATCTCCAGAATTGACATTAATTGGTTTTCTTATGGCGTCCTTTACAGCCTTTTACTTTCCTACCATGTTATTTTTATTTGTGTAGTAATTGGTCATCTGTGATTCTATGTGTAAAAAGATGTGAAGACAGAGGTCAATTTGGGGATTGTTCCTCAGGTACTACCCACCCTATTACCTTGTTTTTTGAGACAGGGTCACTGGGATTTAGGTTCACCAATCAGGCTAGAGTATATTTGAGCCTGAGGGTTCCACTTGTCTTCAGCTCCTCAGCACTGGGGTTACAGTGTATGTTGGCTTTTATGTGGGTGCTGGGGAAACCACAAAGGTGCTCATACTTGCAAAGAAAGTACTTTACTCACTGTCCTTCCGTGTGTGTGTGTGTGTGTGTGAGAGAGAGAGAGAGAGAGAGAGAGAGAGAGAGAGAGAGAGAGAGAGAGAGAGAGAGCCTGACACAAAGTAGGGTTATCTGGGAAAAGAAACCTCAGTTGAGAAAACACTTCCATCATATTGGCTTGTAGTCAAGTCTATAGGGCATTTTCTTAAGGAATGATGGAAATAAGTCCACTGTGGAATGCTATCCCTAGGGAAAGTGGTCCTGGGTTGTATAAGAAACTGAGCAAATGGGAGGGAGAACGGTGGTTGGAATGTAAAGTGAAATAACAAAACAAAACAAGCAAACAAAAAAGAACAAAAAAGAAAGAAAAAAGAAAGAAACTGAACCAACCATGGATAACAAGGCAGTAAGAAGCACTCCGTCCAGGTTCCTGCCCTGAATTCCTACCTTGACTTCCCTCAGTGGTGAACTATTACTTAGATGTTTAAAATGAAATAAACCCTTTCCTCTCAAGTTGATTTCACTCATAGTATTTTACCATAGCAATAGTAACCTAAAGCAACTATGGAGCCATAGTTTCTTCAAATTCCTTTACTACCCCCCTTTTACCTTCCCTTCCCTCCTTGTTCTCTTGTTTATTTATTTCTTCCTTCTTTCCCCTTGTCTGCTTGAGGTAGGTGGCCTATAAGAATGAGCAACCTCAGTTCATGAGGGAAGAATTCATTAACACCTCCCATGTGCCAACACTTGCCAGGGAAGGGCTGTAGGGAGAGCATTTCTCACCTCCCACAGTGCTGCCTGCCCCGCCTCAGCTGAGTTACTTTGTTTAAGGTGTGTCAGAGTTGTGTGTTTTGTCCATTGAGATGCACATTTCATCACAGGTAGGCAGGGAACATGGCTGTGTTTGGAGAAGGGATGGGTCTGTGGAGAATCTACAAGGAATCAGTATCTGTGGTAGACAGCTCCCTGTCAGGCACAACCAGAAGTGGAGACAGGAAGTTGTGCATTTTGTGATGTTGTTTTCTGATTAGAACACATCATTTAGTGAAATATGTCAGAGAGCATTATTTGCAAGGGCTTAGTCAGCACATTTGCCCTTCAATGCTTCTATGAATTAATAATTGTTGCATTTATCCTACCGATTTTTAATAAAGATACAACTCCATGTTAATTATGCATTTGACAAATCGTATGAATGAGGCAGATTATAATGCTTGAAAGCAAGGTTGCTTGTGTGCCTGTGGCATGAAATACCATTGGGGCAAAATCTCTCTTTCCAGATCAGAATGAAGGAAAGAGTGTGAGGTAGCCGCCATGCTCCAAATTATCAAGAAGGCTTTCAGGTAACCCAACTTCATTTTCTTAATCTCAGTTGAAGAGCCAAGAAGCAAGCAGACTAAAGAAAGACTCATAATTTGTTAGTTTTTTTTTTTTTTTTTCAACCAAAGGCAGTCAATGGCAGGATCTGAGACACTCTTACTATGAAAAGGGGGGGTGCATTTTAAACAATATTATAATGGTCTATGCTCATTAAAAATACCTGGAGTGTTTTTCCGTGGGCTGTGTTTTTGGAAATGAAAACTGGCATACAAAATTATATGGGGAAATTCAACTACCATGCCCTCTGTTAGTTTGCATTGACTTCATTAGCATATTGACTGCTCAGGAACAATTTTATGACCAGAGGATATCCAAACCTTTTCAGTGAGATATGAAATCTGAACCAAGGGACTGAGTTGGGCAATATTAAACAAATGTTGATCCCTAGATATTCTTTGCAGTTTAGAAAATAAAATTTCTAGTGAACCAACTTCAGCAAGAGTTTTTGATTCCCAGAGCCATGAGCTGACCAGGAACAAGAAAACAACTGTTAGGAACAATGAGGTTTAGAGTTCTGGGAAACGACCAATTCCACGTGACTCTCCAACCATGCTGACCAACTTCTCATTGTGGGATGGGGAAAACCATATGTTGCCATGTCATGATTGTTCTGTGACTTAAAGAGTATGAATCACTTGAAGGTTAAAAATGTTAAATGTCATAAAAAGCAACTGGGTTTCAAAAATAAAGTGGTGAGTGATATCACTAAAGGATTAATTTTTGAATAATTAAAATATTTACATGTTTAAAAAAAAAAAAAGCAACTGGGAACCACATACAGAAAGAGACCTAGCTTTGGGGGTTGTAACTTCTGAAGTGCTGGGCAGATGGGAGAAGATGCTCAGTATAATGATTCATTTACTTAGAAAAAATATCAATAGAAGTCTGACAAATGGTTTTATTAGGTTGGTTATGGGCTACTACTCACTTGCCTTCATTTTAAACTTCCATTCCAACATTTCTAGTCTTAAAACAAGGGAAGAAAAAAGTGAACAAACAGTACCCAGGGAGTATAATTCTGATTTGTAACTTCTACTATTCTGCACTTTGCATTTGAAGAGGAAGCTTTTTCTGACTTCCCACTAACCATTCTTCTAAAGAGGCCATTTCCAATCACATCATGGATCTTGAGAGCCAATGACAAGGGAAGGAGAATCGGTTTACTTTTCTCTGTCTTAGAAGAGCTCTGTGGAGGCTTGAGAGCTTCAGGCTTGGGCAGTGAGTTGAAGCGTTATTCCTGGGGGGGTCATACCTCCTGTCCTTGTTGGCAGTGACCTCATCAGGTATTGAAGTGTTCTCATCTACACTAGATGAGCTACCATGGTCACCTCCATCTCTTTGTCCTTTCTTTCTTCCCATAAAGGCTTGAGAAGTGGGAGGGGAAGAAAAGAACACATAAATATTGTATATATGAATGCTAGCCTTTTGCAAACAGTGCCTGCTGGTCCCAGGACAGATGTTCTGTTGTTTGTGTTAATTTTCCAAACATTTGAAGTCTCCTCTAAAAATTTAGCCCATGGAGTACATACCCAAACCTCACAATTGAAGACTAAAAGAAAAATAAAGAAAAGCAAAATATAATATGGTAGTGAGCCTTTGTCTTTGGGGAGGGCCATCCATGCACAAGTTACCTCACTTTAGAATTGCAGGGCACCTCTCCACTGTGTCATGTTGTATGTGAATGGCGCCCCCTAGTGTGAAGCAAGCTGAACCCTCTACATGGCCTAGGATTCATTCAAACATCCTCACTGAACTGCACGTGGGCCAGGCAGGTTTCTAATGTCCTAGGAAGATGGCAGTGTGCATGCAGGAGCTGTGGATCACACAGATCTTACCCTCTAATTAGTTTTCAAAAACATCTAGCCAACTGACCAAATACATCTTCAGGCACATTGTAGCCCATGCTCCTCACATAGACTGACTCTGCTCTGTCTAGGCTTTTACATTCTGTCAAGTATGGAGGAACAAAACAAAGGAGAGCAGCAGACTGACCATCTCTATCCACTGCTTAACTCACGATTAATGGAGACTCCATGCACATAGAAAACTCAACTAATTAACTTTCAGTTTCAATTTTGTGCTTCTACCCAAGTATCTAAAATTACCTCTGCTTCTGTCACGAAAAAGTCATTCTCAGAGATGATCTGTTAGGCAAGGGAGGAAGGGAAAGTAGAAGGAGGTGGTAACTGTCACAGAGACTAAGAAGCAAGGAAGTCATTGAGATCCAGGTGCCAATTCTTGGTTTGTTCCTAATCACTTATAGGCTTATTTATTTTCCCTAAATCTTAAGGCCTCTTGTGAGATTTCTCAGCCTCATGACATCTAAATGCCGGTGAATGGTAAGTTTGTTTTATCAGCATTGAAGGAAAATGACAGTAAAAGATTTGGTCACTCAGTTCTGTGCCTGGAAGGTTATTAGTGTTATTAATAATAATTAATTGAAGCTTCAGTAAAACCAGCAAGAACACCTGTATTGGGTTTGGGAATTGGCTTTAAATACTTTGGTCGTTTCAAATAGTGTAAATTTTTCTCAACTCAAAACTCATTTTGTGTTCCCTTGGATAAGATTGTTACTTTAATACATACACACACGCACTACACCTACACACACACACACACACACACACACACACACACACACACGATATATATATATATATATATATATATATATATATATATATATATATTCATTCACAGGACCCAGGACCTGTGGGGGGAAAAAACAGTCATGATATAAAGGTGTAAATCTCATATAGAAGCATTAAATATCTTACACACACACACACACACACACACATATATATGGGACAAAAACCATCCATGTTCACTATTTACCCTTTTCTACCTGCCTGCCAGGAATCTTTATTGCCAAAACTCCTGATAATATAATAAAAATGGTAACCAGAGGAAAGTTTTTAACATATTAATCTACAAATTACTTTTCTTCAAGTTTGGAAGCATTTCCTGAAAGCTGTCAAAGGTGATATTTTCCCCTTTCTCTTCCTTTAAATCCCAAAACAAAATCCTCCTGTCTTTCCCCCCCACCCCTTCTTTAAAAAAAAAAAATGTTGTGGAGTTTTGCTTTTCTGTTCACTGCACTCCTGGCCAAAGTAAAGCCCTCTTTCTCAATGACGTCAAGATCTTTAGCAAGATTAGGCTTTCATTTCTCTATTGCAGCAATTAGCCAGGGAATGTATAAAAGGCTTCAGGGAGACTCACTGGGCTGCAGAGAGAAGCACTCTGCTGCACAGGCAGAAGATAGCAGAGAGGAAAAGGCAGAGGGAGGGGGCAGAGGACTCAGCCGCTCCTGGAGAACCTGGAGAAAGGACAGACAAGAGACAGGCGGGGAGGAGGAGAAGAGAAAGTATGTTTAACACGGAGTGAAGACAGACAGACAGAAAGAAAAAACAAACAAACCCTACCCTTACAGCATAGTTAAGAAATTGGCAGTGCAAGAAGAAGTCAGACTGCGTTTAAAGGGACATGAAAAGCTAAAAGAAATTTTTACCATCTCTGCAGGCTCTAGGTGTCTGGAAATGAAAGTAGAGCTTCCTGTCTTTAACGGACTCTGACAGGGGTAACTGGATTAGGGACTGGTACGCCAGGGCTTTTTGCTTTTCTTTCTTTCTTTTTCTTTCTTTTTTTTTTTTAAACCATCTTAAATCCTGAAAAAAAAAATGCATCTCGGAATTGAATGAATTGATGGGCACACTCCAACTGCTGGACTGCAGAGAGCGAACTTAGTCTTGCCATTCCTGCTTCTTTCAAAGAAGAGACAACTTGGGCTTCCTTCTAATTCGTTTTTTTCTCCTTCTCCCCCCACCCCCACTCCCAACCTCCCCTCCTGGTCCCCCACCTCCTCTACCACCACCTTCCTTTTGAAAAAGAGGGTGAAGGGAGAAGCAGAGCACACAGGGGCCAGGCTGAGGAGGCAGAGAAGATGGGACTCCTCAGCGTAGACTTGCTGATTACACTGCAGATCCTGCCAGTCTTTTTCTCCAACTGCCTCTTCCTGGCGCTCTATGACTCGGTCATTCTACTCAAGCACGTGGCCCTGCTGCTCAGCCGCTCCAAGTCCACTCGCGGAGAGTGGCGACGCATGCTGACCTCAGAGGGACTGCGCTGTGTCTGGAAGAGCTTCCTCCTAGATGCCTACAAACAGGTGAGCTGCACCCTACTGGGCTTCTAGGTCAGCAGGACCAGGGGACTGGAAGGTATGGGGTTGCAGGCCATGGGGAACTCGATCTGGGGTGATCTGCCCAGTGATTATGTTCAAGGGAGTCTCAATGTCACTTGGGACACCTGTTGCACAGGTTAGATTTGGGAGTGACAGGTATTGAGCCATTGTGACTCTGGGTGACTTCAGCAGGAGTCTTTAACGAGGGTTGCTGTTACCTTGCTCTGATCTGCCAGTTTGGGGGTGGTGGTGAAATAACTCTGGGTAAAGTGAGAATTATTGGAGGCTGGGAGCTGTATTTGTTCTGCCATTGACACCAGAGGACTTCTGCTGCTTTGCTTGACAGGGGGTGTGTGTGAGATGTAGTGGGAAGGTTTGAATGTTTCCTTTCTGCTGAGATGGTCAGAATCGAATGATGATGATGATGATGGGGGTGATGGTGGTGGTGGTGACACTGCCTGTGACCACACCCTAGCCCCTTCATTTCTTGGGTGGAGAACAGAGCTAATGGAAGCAACCCCAGTGCAGCAACCTACTTGGTTAGAAATTGTGGATTCCTAGTTATCAAGTGTCCGTTTGCAAAAGAAAGATCTCTAAACTTGGTATGTGAAAACAAATCTACAAATAAGTTACCCCAGAAAGCACTGATGGGTCTATGGTGTGTTTAGAGGTCAGGCTCTGGCATTAAAACAGTGACCTCCCTTACCTGGTGAAGATGTGTTCCCATCTGCATTTGAAAACACCAGAGTTGGCTACTGATATTTTAGAGCACCAACTTCTGGTGTTCCAGCCTTTCAGCAGCTGGGAGATATTGAGAGACTGTTTTCAAATGGTATCTGTCAGGGCAATATGGTCCTCTATCTCTTAGGTTCATAGGACTCCTGAAGCATCCTGGGTATGAAGAATAATGAATTCATTTGAAAAAAAAAAGTTTCTACAAAAGGAGGAAATGTGTCCCTAGGGGTACTGGGAGAGCTTGCTGGAAAAGGGAGTTTGCAATAGTGAAGCCAGATGTTCAACCCAGTGGCATTCTTCAGACAGGTGGAATGGTAGACACCATAATGGAAACTCAGAATAGCAGAGGAGGAAGGGAAGGAGTCCCCCCACCCCCCGCCAATAAACATTGGAAAAATCAGTCCATGTGCCAGGGAAATAAAAGAATCCAGGGCAGGGTGTTTCACTGGAAAGCAAATGTTGAGGAAGAAAATGCCTTTTGTGAACGGGCTGTGTGATTCATGACATTATTATTGCAAGTAACCTGAAGAAGGTCCCTTATTGCTGTGCTGAGTACATGTCAAATGTCAAGTCCCCCCCCCCCTTTTTTTTAGCGAGTAGGAATGCTTTCATCAGCATAGTCTCCTGTAGTTAAAGCTCAGTCATATCATGTATGTAGAGGCAATAAAAGGTATGGACAAGGAGATACTGAGCTATAATTTCATCCCCACAGATGTGCAACATTTTTATGTATGTTTAAGTGTCAGAAGTTTGGAGGAGTGGGGCATTGTTTCTGTAAATTAAAAGATTATTGATTAGTCAATCCCTTCAACTACATCTATGTATCATGTCTTAGATAATATGGGATGTTAGTGGCCTGATGTCAGTATATTGAAAGTTTGCCTCTTGAAAGACAATGGACTTCTGCTTAGAACAAATTAAAAGTGACTTTTGAAGAATTTCACCCACATGCATCTAAATATTATTTTCATATCAACTTTAGAGGCTACAAAAGCACTCATACACTTTAAGTGGGGTTGTTTTTCACATCAAGATCACTGAAGTAGAAAAGGAAAAGGCAAATGCATGCCCCTATAATAAACTTCATTAGATCTTTTTTTTTCACTACTGTGTAGTGTTCCATTGTGTTGTAATATGTTGTTATTTGTGCTCATGGGAGGTGAGAAAGATGAATGATTTTTTTTAACTTTTGATATATGGTTTGTGTATTCCTCTTATCTATTTCTTTGTCTCTGCCCACTGATTTGATTTGTGACCAAGTTCATGACTTATGTGATTGTGCTTGCTTTTAATAATTTATACAATATCTAGTATGTGCAAAGGAACCCTCAAGGAAACACACACCCAGAGACAAGGCTGGGCTGAGTGTAAGATACATGAAAATGAATAGTGAGACTTGAGCTAAATTATGTCCTCTTCTGTCTTTGGGTATGACTGGAATTGTGGTGGATGTGGTTGGTGGCCTCCACAGCTTACTCAGAACCTCTCAAACAGGTTGAATCATTTGCCAAATGCTTCGTCATTTATGGCACACTGTCTTTAGGCGTGACTGTTTCCATAGATGCCAGAGGAGGCCCTGCCTGACATTGCATCTTGGGATTTCACAATCTTGACTTGCATTATTTGCTTACTTCCACCCCTAAAGCAGACTTCCTTTCCTCTGGAATGAGGAGTGTGTCCACAAAGTACTCAGACAGATTGTTCATGACTCGCAACTATCTTGGTTAGCTATTATATTTGGGAAGATATTTAGAGGTGCTACTTTTACTCACAGAGGCAGCGACACAAGCCAGAGCTAGAGTGAGGGGAAGGAAGAAGAACAGAATGAAATACTAGCAATAAAAACTGTGATTTAAAATCAACTTTATAAAGAAATTGTCAAAGATCACACAGGCTTGGTAATGGTCAGGAGGTGTGTGCGTGATTTGGATTGAAAGGGAAAACTAGAAACTGGTGAAAGTGTTGGAGCGGATAACAGGTATTTGTTGTTTAAGTTTCCTTGGTGTCTTTGCTTGTGAACACTGTACCCTTGTGTTGGTGCTCAGAGACTTCAGAAATGCAGCCCATAAGTAAGCTGTCCTCCTTGGAGCCTAACTCGTACCTAAATGAGGTGTAAAAGTAAGCAGACAGTATAGACACTGACAAGCAGGCTCATTTTTCTGCATGGCTAATGTTGCAGTGGCACAGAAAACATGCTCATTGGAACATATAATTTTGGTTTTGAAAGAGTCTCTTTAACATTCTCCTCCTTCTCTTTATTCACCTCGAGCCTTTTGACACTGGCTTCTGCAGTGAAAAGTGGCTCTTTAAAGAGAGAAATTGTCCTACAAGTACACAAAGAAGGCCACAGCAGAGCTTGTCTGTCACTTGGATAAAACATAGGGAAATGATAGGGCTTTGAGCTTCATTTTCAAGATACAAATCAAAAAGAGAATAGCCAACAAAGGGAACTTAACCCAGAAGAAGGAGTAGGTAGGCTGTTCTTCAAAGTCTGATTTATTTGGCCCTTCTGAATGGGGATGGCTAAAGCTCTGCCTAATGGTTGTTTGGCCATAGTTCTAAGAATATTGGTATAGCCTGATCATTACGTTAAAGAATTGGAAACTTCCTGAGGGTTAAATTCCAGTACTTTGGATGACAAAAAGTGTGTAAATATTCTGATATGTGCCCATCCCCCATTTTTGTGATTTGTTTCACTACTCATCATGAGAGTGTATGATGCTTTCTTTACTTAAAAGCTCCTCTTAGGCTGTGGAAAACAAAACCAGAAAAAACCAAAACCAAAAACAAGGTTAGCAGTTATATGCTATATTTCTAGTACACCCAGTGAATGGATCCATATTCCCTTGAGTATGCATCTTTCAGAATGTTCCTCTATTCCCTAAGTACTCAACATTGTGGTGAAAAGGAGCCCATCATCAAGGGTGTCAAATTCTTATATGCACTGTGTATTTGTGCTTCTGTCCACATTTATAAACATCTACTATCACCTTTGAACTTGGCCCAGAGATGTCATCAGCAATAAACTTGAAAATGCCTCACCCACTCCCTCAGTGGGCATTGTGTTCCTGTCCACTGAAGAAAATATAAGAAAGAATGACTGCAATAGTGCAGATGAGAGTAATAAAGGTCAGTAGTGACGCTATCACAATTTACGTGTGTCCTTTCTGATCCTTGCAAAATAAAGAGACCCTTTGGGAACATCGGAACTTCAAGACCAATTAGTGGAAATGATGCTTCTTGTGTTTGGGCATTAAATACTAGGCAGGGTTCTCTTTAGGCGGCTGATGCTGGCAGGGAAAGAGGTACCGACCTAATTACTCTTCCGCAAGAGCAAAAAATGCCTTTTGAATGCCTCTTTGGCAAATATGTCTCATTAAGGACAAAAACCAAACACAAACCCTCTAAGAAGCAGAAATTAAGATGATAGGTAACTTGTGGCCAGGAGACTTTCTGTGCCACTGTGGGAAATTAAGACAAAGTTTGGGAGTACCAGGGGATGATTTGTTTTTGTTGAGTGTCTTTCCTGTAGCCTCAGTGTTATTATGGGACCAACTTTATTTTCCTCATCATTTTGGCTCTGTGTCAGGGAATACTTTGCTCCTGTCTTCCATTGTGAAGGCAGTGGGGTTTCTCTAAGTCCAGTCCATCTCAGCAGGGTTTCGAACCAAGCAAATCAGGAAATTATCCACTGGGAATTCTAATCTAATGGGAATTTAATTTTCGATAATTTTTTTAATTTAAATTTGAAACAAGCTTGTTTTACAAGTCAATCCCGGTTCCCACACCCTCCCGTCCTCCCACACCCTCCCGTCCTCTTCTGTTCCCCCCATCAACTGGCTAACCCCCATTCCATCCCCTTTCTGCTCCACAGGGTGGGTGAGGCCTTCCATGGGGAGACTTCAAGTTTTCATGGTGATTTGGGCAAAGAGATGATGATAAATAGAAATGGGTTTCAGAGTTTCTTTTTAAGAATAAGTTCATCTTTTTAAAATTTTAGCCAACTTATCCCTTATCAGGTTTTAGAAAAGATGAATGAGTTTGTAACTAGTTTTGTGAGGCTTATAAAATCTTACTATTGATCTACTCACTTGGGTTTACATCTCTGTTTCTCTCTGTCTCTCTGTCTGTCTCTGTCTATGTCTCTGTCTCTCTCTCTCTCTTTGTGTGTGTGCTCACTTATTTTGTTATGCCAGGACTAAAACCTGGGATTGTATGGATGCATACTTAATTTCATTAGTACCATTAATCTTGCCTATGTATTTTCTCTAGCCTGTGACCTTCATGAATAAGGTGACTTCTTAGTGTTCTGCAGCATTCCACAGCTGCAAAAGGAAGTAAAGAAGATTTATCTCATTTCTTTTATTTGCTGGTTAGCTGAATTAATTAAGAGTAGGTCAATGACATTAGTGTTGACTATAGCAGTTCTCTGGTGAAAGAGGAGAGTTCCCGTTTCTGCATGTATATGCTTTAGTTGTTTGTCCATCACCTTACTGTGTTCACTGCAGGTCAACGTTGCTATTGTTACCTGACCTAGGATTATAACAACCAGAATTTATTCACTAATTCACTCAATAATGCTTTTAGAATGGATATTTTCTTTTTCTGTTTTTTTTCCTTTCTTTTTACTGATCTCTTTTTTCATTTTTTAATTACTTTTTCTTATTGTACATATTGATCCCAGTTCTCTCTTCCTCCCTCACTCCCTTCCATGCCCCCTGAACCCCCCCCCAGACTAACAAAACACTCAACACTTCCACCACCAGAGACATTAAGAATGTTGATTTCCCTAATCTTTAAATTTAGAGTGTGAGATGCTTGTCCTACATTTTTTAAGGTAATCTAGAAACTAAAATTTCTTTGTTTTTGGAAAGAGTTGTGAGACAGAACTGTCCAGTGTCTGTAAGAAGTGACATGAACTTAAACTTTCCAAGAAAATTAATTATAGGTAACAAGAGATCATCTGTGACCAAAATATCAGATTGGATTGTTCAGGCAAATAGTAAAGAATGACACAATGATCAACATGTTTAGGTGACAGCCAGGGAGACTGGCTTTATTAAGACCATACAGTTTTTCATAGAGCTCAACAATGGTTCCCAAATGCAGAGGGATGCTTTTACCAGAATGACTCCTCTACTCTGCAGCCCAGAGATTATTTCCTTCCATGAAAAATTTCTGACCTAACAGTAAGTCTCTACAACACACTAATCAGAATGCATCCAGGCCTTCTCATCACAGGTCATTGAGGAACATTGCACATCCAGTGGTGTTCAAAGTAGTCCTGGCACCATTTTATGATGTGAAGGGAAGTGAGAAGTAATGGAAATCCCTTCGTAACCTTATTTAAGAACAAGTATCCAGAGACCCCAAGATTTTAAAACTGAGCACATGCCTAAAATGTATGTCTTTAAGTTTAACACACTTTTTAGTGTTTCGAAGAGTCATGTAGCTCACTATGAGACCATCTGACCAAAGGTGAATTATGAGAATGAGAATCCCCTATCTAATGTTGATTAGAAAATAGCCAAGATGATTCATACACACACACACACACACACACACACACACACACACACACACATATATGTATGTATGTATCTATCTCATGTCTGTATTTATTTAAATCACATCTAAGAAGGCAGACTAGGATTTTAAGATGTCTTTTGGGCCACCAATTGTACCTATTTCAAACTGCTCCTGAGCGTTTCAAGAATAGTAAGAAAGAACTTTAATTCTTTCTTTAAGTGAAAATAAGGTATGTCTCAACATTAAAACATTTGAACAAAAATCCCTGGAGTGTTTTACATCAGTGTGCATCATTGCTCTCTAACAATTAGCTTTTAAGTAGCTTCAATTAATAAGAGCTTTATATGGGACTATATTTATATGAGAAAAATAAGTCGATCCAGTTGGAAATGCCTTACAATATTAAGGATGGTGTATAAAAATCAATTGTACCATTGAAAGCTATCTCTAATGGTATTAGCTTTGAATAAACCATTCTAGAGGGAGATCCAATTGTGTTAATTCAGAATGAAGTAATTGGCTCTTTTCTGTTGCCTGCTTTTTATTATCACTTTACAGATCCAGAGGCCACTAACTTCCAGTATTCTGTGTTCAACCATTTAAACAATGTGCTGAGGGGGTTCATGGACTAATTTTAGTCAATGTGCCATGTATTTGAATGCTTATCATTCTGAGAGGCTTGATAATAAATGTCCTAGAAAATACATGGTTTGGGTCTTCCTATATAAAAGTATAAGGAAAACTCAAAATACATGGAAAGTGAAAACTTGGCTAAAAGTCATATTATAGAGTAGCTAGTTTTCTTGTATATTTTTGTTTTTCAAGGGCAGCTTTGAGATTCTAGCCATAATGTGTATAATATTCACAGTAGCCACAAGAACCTGAAGAGGTCACATCATGCATGCTGAGGGAAACATAGATGTCTTCGCAGAACAATTTGCCTTTTGTTTTGAACATCTGATTTTCCAAGAAGAGTGGTAGTGTGCCTTATGTGGTGGGGTGCTGTCTGACAGTGGCAGCTCTTACCTCCACACAGTCATTTATAGAGCCCCTGTCCTTATCTTATCCCCAGTAGCCACATAAGGAGAGCAGGTATGGTTGCCTAGATTTTGCAGGTGGGAAAGCACTGGCAAGGGCAAGTGGGAGGAAGCCTATTTACAAATGGGAGATTGTAGATGGTCCCACTTTGCCCAGAGACAGATCCCACTGGTTTTCTGGCCCATTGGTTGCTATTAGAGACCTTCCATTGGGGTGGTGAAACAGTTCCCTGGGCAATGCTTGCTGCCAAGTCTGATGAGATGAGTCTGAACACAAGAACCCAGATGATGGTGGAAGGAGAGAAGTGACACCAAACAATTGTCCTCCAATTTCCACAAGTGCAACAACAACCAACCGAACAAATAAATGCAACATTTTATTATTTAAAGGAGAAGAAAAGAGAACATAAATTAAACTCATGTCTTGCCCGAGTCCTTTAGAAGTCAGAAAGAGTCAGTCCATTCCAAAAAATGAAATAATTTATCTTAAAGTGGGACATTTACTTTTAATTTTTAAGAACGAAGTCAATTAATCACTCATTCTATAATGCCTGTTGGGCACTGGCAGAAAAGTGAGAATAGTAAAGAATACCAGAATCAACGTAATTATGAAAACAGTTGGCGTCTTCAGAGATGGAAACAATGACCGCCAGTGAATATTCAGAATAGAAGACATTTATTTTTTGACCATCTTTTATGTTACCTGATATGACTACTTTTTACTCAGATCAATATATGTGTGTGTGTGTGTGTGTGTGTGTGTGTGTGTGTGTGAACCCATTCTATTTAGAGTAAATTGAAAATTGAAGTACCAATGCGTTTAATGTGGTAATTCTTTTTTTCTTTTTCACCATTAGGTTAAATTGGGTGAAGATGCCCCCAATTCCAGCGTGGTGCATGTGTCCAATCCTGAAGCAGGTAACAGTTATGCCTTGGAGAAGACAGCTGATGGGGCAGAATGCCACCTCCTTGACTTTGCCAGTGCAGAGCGCCCACTGGTGGTCAACTTTGGTTCAGCTACCTGACCACCTTTCACTAGGCAACTGCCAGCCTTCCGCCAGTTGGTGGAAGAGTTCTCATCAGTGGCCGACTTCCTGTTGGTATACATTGATGAAGCTCATCCTTCAGATGGCTGGGCAGTGCCTGCGGACTCCTCTCTGTCTTTTGAGGTGAAGAAACACCGGAGCCAAGAGGACCGATGCGCAGCAGCTCACCAACTTCTGGAGCGTTTCTCCTTGCCGCCCCAGTGTCAAGTTGTGGCTGATCGCATGGACAATAATGCCAACGTAGCTTACGGGGTAGCCTTTGAACGTGTGTGCATTGTGCAGAGACAAAAAATTGCTTATTTAGGGGGGAAGGGCCCCTTCAGCTACAACCTCCAAGAAGTGCGGAGTTGGCTGGAGAAGAACTTCAGCAAGAGATGAATTCTAGATTAGCTGTTTAAAGGTGTGATTGTAATAGTCTTTATTATTTTTTAAAACAAATATGTTAAAGCAGTTGAGAACTGAACTGAATCTACTATTTCAACAGAATCCCATTGCCTCACTGAAAGACAGGGGTATACCTGTCAGTAAACAAACCTCTGAACATTTCAATACATCCTTTAGTGCACAAATGGCATCAGGCTAAATAACAGCCCTGTTACCTCCCTACTGAGTGAACTGATCCAAGATGGAGTGGAAGAAACCCTTATGCAATGTGTGTTCATCCTCACTTGCAAAAGAAGTGATTCTTCTCTATGTGTGCTTTGGGACCAGAGGACAAAAGTTCCCTGAATACCTAATGTAAAGGGAAGTTACTACCTATGATCTGATGAAGTGTATTGTCTCAGCTTTAGTCATCAGGAACAAACCCAACTGGAAACTCCCTCAAAACTTACTTATATTGTGATCTTGAAGCCATGATGTGCATTTAGGACTGAGGTGTTAGTTCTTGTCATGCAATGCCTTGGGCTAGTATCTGTAGTTCAGAATTCCCAAGTGTCTATGTAGATACCAAGAATGGATCCCAACCTGGAGGGTTAAGATGGCATTGGAAATCTGGTAGATGGAGAACGAATTAGGCCAGAGAAAATGAGCTTAACAAACAAGGAAGGAGGTATCAGGAAGAGGAGGAAATTGCATAATGTTTTACCTGGAAGCTATAGGTAATAAGAATGCCATTCAACCACACCTGCATGGAAGCATGTACACAGCTGGGAAAAGAAAGGGGTTGATTAAAATAGCACAGAGAGGATACAAAAGGAAACAAGATGTGTAACAGTACCCCTAGACTGAGAGGAAATGGGAGATGGGAAAGTTAAAAATGAATGGATTATTTTTAAGGTGGAGTTAATTACTTTATAGAACTATATGTGAAATACCCATTAAAGGAAGATCCAGGGGGTCTGGTGCTGCTGGGTTGTTCCTGCTAGATTCCTATGGTTAAAATGTTGTACTCACCTCCATTCTTAATCTCTGAAACACTGTTTTCTCTGGGTGCTGAGTGAAGGGTATAGGAGACAGGTACCTTAGTCATACAGCTCCTGCCCTCTCCTAATGTAGGTAAACTCTAATGAATATGGGTTTCTTCACGTAAACATGAGAGCAATTTACTGTGATGATTTCTACATATAGTTTGGAAGGCTTACACATAGATTATCCTTGGTGTCACAGGGATTTGATAAACTGGTGTTTCCACTGACATTTGAGTTTGGATTTTGGTTTTCCTTTAACTGGGGTTAACCTATCAGTTGAAGTTTAGTAACTATGTGTATTATTATGATTATATTTATGGATATATTTCTTTTAAAATGAGAGGAACACAGCTTTACCATCAAGCAATACATAAAGATCACAGCCTCCAAATAAAATCAACTGATGTATCATAATTGTATTTTAAACTCAAAAGGCTTTCAGATCATTGCATAGCATATGGCTATATGTACAGGTGAAATTAATTGGTTTTAATGTCTATCCCATTTAATAATTAAATCTAAAATTTAACTATATGGGAAAAGATAATCTAAAATTAAAAATATGTTACTAAAATGGTTGTCCAAAATGAGAAAACTAGGAAGTAGGTGTGTATGAAACAAAAGTGTTGTTTTTAAAAATGAGAGCAAGAAATGAGTCAGATCACTAGCCCATATTTACTTAGCTATTAAAGCACCATTGTGGCTAATATTTTTTGACAGCTTCTAAGATTGCCAGTGCCTTAAATCCTACAAGACATAACCACAAAGAAACAAAGCAAATTTCAAAAGTGCAATGGTATCTATTGGACTGTTGTAAAATCATATTGAAGATAGACTACTTCAGATTCCTCAAATGTTAAAGTGTGCAATCAAGGCTTACCAGTTATTGCTCTTTGATTTTAATCTTCAAAATGATGTTGAGATTTATTTGCCTCCCTAAAGAAGCAAAATGACACTCGCGTTGTCATCCATAAATGTCCCCTGTTGTTTTCATGTGCCATAGTGGAACAGAATGTCAGAGAAGTGGGTGGGGGGATGAGTTTTGGCTAATGCAATGCTAGTTGTCTGGGGAAAAGAGTGATGGAAACAAATCACCCAGTTGTGCTCTATTTTTTAAGAAAGAGAAGGTTGTATGTGTATACAATTTGTCTTTTTGAAGGATAGGCCAATGGAGGAAGGGAGAAGAGGAAGTAAACATACAAAGACACAGTCTGACTGTCAGGGACACAGACATGTTCAGTAGAACATGGCAGAAACACTGGAAGAAAAGCTGTTGAAGGGCCTGGGAAGAAGTGGATTGGCAGAGCTCAGGAATCTTACACTGTGTAGTATGGGGTGGCCTCCCAGGTATTACAAGCCTGTAATTATGTAACCTGTTTATCTCAATGTAAACGTCTATGAGTTTCTTATGATGTGCCTTTTATAAAGTTAAGTCATTAATCCAGGCAAGATTGTCAGTACCCATCAACCTGGTATGCCTTTTATAATGCATATTCCTTTGAACAGTTATAATTCTCACAAGGAAATATACATATATGTATGCATACTCTCAAGACTATATATATATATATATATATATATATTCTTGGAGAGATTTCCCCAATAAGATATGTTTACATGGGGATATCAGTTTAGACTTTTAAACTGTATTGGCCTATCTATCACTATGAAACAGTTTCTCAGAGCTTACCATAGCATCTGCATTTCTCAAGCACTTGGTGTTTGAAAGATGTCTTAGACCATTGCTTTAATTTATTGGTCAGAGGAAGCAAGCACTCTCTACCATGACTTTCTTGAATGGGCATGAATGAAGTTCCTGCTCAGCAAATGTAGACATACTTTATACAAGTGCAACAAACCTCTGTGGAGTCGTTGTTCTTGCTCTGTGTTGCCAAAATGGCAGTCATTTAACTTACATGATAACTTTATTCATGCTTCAGGTCTCTACTCCCATGTCTTGACCTCGTTCATAGTTTATGCCCCTGAATTTTTGTTAATATCAGCTTCTAAGTGGTCTATTAGTTAAACTCTTCTAATAATCAACAGTCACTTGTTCTTTGATCCCGCTGCCTGAGTGTACATTAGTATTGGGGTTTTGAATACAATTTACAGAACATTGTGAGGTCACAAGGCTGCCTCACACAAATACTGAAGGAGGTACTTGCAGATCATATTTGTGCTTTTCAGAGAATTCTCAGGTGGATACAAGCTGCCCTTGACATGCCCTGTAGCCTCCATCCACAGCAAGAGGGATTTGTTGATGTCCAGAGCTTCCTGGTATGTACACCATAAGAGGATCAACCTGGACATTAGTTCCACCTGACCTCTGGCTGATGGTTTAGAAAATAAGTTTAATTAAAATCCCCTGGGCACTGCAGAGGGGGAAATTAGGCTGATTTCTGTCGCAGTGAAGGACAAAGGAAGACAGACCAGCGCTGCAGCTTTGCAGAACATGTCTAATGCCATCTCTCTCAGTGGAAATTGACCGTGAGTCTTTTAATTTTAGGACCTTTATGGTATACCCCCAACCTAGAACCCAAGTATATTTAGTTAGACTCCAACTTCTACCATTGCCTTAAACATAGAAGCCAAACCCACTCTTTATATGGACTTCCAGGATGCACATAAGGGTCACTTGCCACTTGATGATGGTACTATGTTGGGACTATCATGAATCCCCCTGGCAAAGGAGGGATCTGAGGCTGTATGAACTAGGGAGCTGCTATCTGGGAGGAATTAGCCCCCACCCACACAGGTTTGGCTTACAGATTTGGAAAAAATTGAAATGTAACTTATTATGCTTAGAGGAAGGCTTCTGGGTGTCAGTAAATGACTTTAGGATGAGCAAGTGTCAGGCCTCTACTTCATGCCATGTGTTCTAGATAATACCAGAAACAAGGTCTCAGACTTGACAGACTCCATTTCAAGGTGAGTCTGAACCAGCACAAAGAAAACATGTACAGATATCCAAACAAGACTTTTCATGCAAGCCAGGGCTTGCTGCCTGTCTCGGGCAACAGCACCAGGGCTCTGGGGAGTTTATTTAGTATTTACTGAGACTTTGGAGACCTAGCAGATGTCTAATGAAGTCACTATTTTGGCTCAAACTGCCCTCTCCCATCTGTCTTGAGAAAAAAAAATCAAACAGGTAAACATAAAAATGAAAGAGGTCCACAGAAGGGAATGGGAAATAAATAAAATCCTCTCAAAACCATTCCAGACCATGCCACATGGTTTTTATGTCAGGAGTGGAGGATGAGAAGACCTATGTGTACCCAGTACTTGATAACCAAAGCAATTAATTGATCTTGGGTAGGGAATGTTGGCCAGTTTTGTTTAGTTTTGTGTCCATTGTCACCAGACTCACAAACCCAGATACCAGACACCGGAAGGGGGAAATGGAGATGTGCAGAGCTTACTGGTGTGCAAATGATAACTACTGACGAAAGAGTCACCCGCTCAGTCTGTGGTTGGATGTAGTCACATGAGTCTGCCTCTCCCATCTCTGTCTCCCTAGCAAGGAGAATATTTGGATCTTGATGCAAAGTGTGCTGGGTCAATGCAATGAGAATGTGTGTGTGTGTCCATCTCTGCTTCTCAGTTGCAGACAAGAGAAAAGCTTTGGGGATTATCAATAGAAAGAGTGTTGTTCTATCGGTGCTGAGTGATGTGTGTGCTCTTACAACTTGTTCTTATATTTTAATAAAGTTTGAATAAAAGAGTAGAGTTACTCTTTGGTTCCATTTGTTTATTTTTAAATAACTTTCTAGACCTTGCTCTGGGCTGAAACACACTCATGGTTGACAAGCAGAAGAGGATCCATCATTCTAATATTTACTCCTTGGTATTTATTCATGGGGAAAGAAGCCAGCAATGGCTGATTATTTTAATTGGATGCTGTGTGCCAGGGTATTCAAGGAAATCCAGATGAGTTCAAAGTAAACCTTCAGATATTTTCCATATTTATTAACAAGTTACACTACTCAGGATTATGGAAAAGGGGCCTAAACCTAGAGACTGTGAAGCAAACATTCAATTTGTTAGATTAGTATTCTAGATTTTCTAAGTGTAAGGAACATTCAAGACGTTGATTAAAGCAACACACATGCAGACACACATACACAGTCATATAGACAGACACATATACTATTTGTTATGTGATCAGCAACACACTAATAATGTAACTCAAACATTAGATCCATATATATCACACATGTCCCAGTGTGAAAGGACATAAGGAATGGATGTCCCATGGAGGCTATGACTTGAAATAATAAGGAATATGTTTGGAATAGGGTTCAGAATTTTTTTTATTTCTTTCCCAAACAGATTACTTAAACACATAGTTGGTATTTCATGAGACCCTATTCTTTATCATGATTTTTTTTACCCATAATTTCATTAATACTTGTAGTATATTATGGACTATGAATTTTAGTAGAAGAATTTTTAAAATAATTGTTTTAAAATTGTTCATTCAATCTTCTTCCATTGAAGATCCCCATGTGATATGTCATAAAGTCCAGACTTTGTCAAGGGGCCTATCATGGATGAATTTGTTAAAACTTTGCAAGAAACATACACAAATTTGGTTAAAAAAATTTTAAAATAATTTCTATTGCCTAGGAATCCCAGCCCCTGAAAATAACTGGGGCAAAACCATGCCTCATTTCTTTTAAACTTTAAAAATATTTATTTTATTATTTATTTATGTGTGTGCATCACTTTGTGTATTCACACTTTCATGCAATAACCAGTGGAGGTCAGAAGAGGGCGGTCACTCGCCTGGCTTTGGAGTCATAGGTGCTTGTGAGGTACCTGGTACAAGACAAGTGCTTAGGAACAGAGCTTGGGGCTTGTGGAGGAGCAGAAAGTGCTCTTAACCTCACAGCCATATCTACACACACACACACACACACACACACACACACACACACACACCACTTTTTAATAGTTTCCTTGAATTTTCAGTAGTCAATTAGAGCAAGTTCTATCCCACTCAAACAACTCCCTACTGTTCCAAGTAGTTTGAATGTCTCAAAGCAACAAGCTACCTTTATTTTCTCTTTCCTATCCCTAGTATTGTCACTTATTCCACTTACATGCATACATGGTTACATGCATTATTGTCACTAAATTTTTGAGCACTGTGTTCTGTTACCTAAGAATAAGGAAAAATTATTTTTATTTTAGGTTTTCTGTCAAAGTTCTTTATGCAGCTTGTGACCCATATTATTTTCCTTTTCTCTGATGAATGGGTTTCTTTTAATGTTTCTTATGCAGGAGGTCTACTGGCAATATGCTTTCTCAACTTTTATTTGAGAATAGCTTTGTTTCTCCTTCACTTTTGAAGGACACTTTCAAAAAGCAGGCATCAGTGAGCCTTTGTCTCAGAACTGTGATCCTTACAAATGTTTGCCCTCCTTAGGTAGCACTGGCTAACTAGAATCAGCTTGATTTTTGTATTCCTCTTTCTTGAGTCTTGAGATCAGTCTGGCTCCCACAATACCCCAGCTTGTTAAGTATTGTTAACCAGTCTCAACTGAGTGTCAGACCTCCAAAATAATAGGGTTCTGGTGTGCTTCAAAATGGCTTCTTTTGTCTTCTGCTTGCCATACCCTAGAGAGGAATTTTTCTAATTTTCTGAGACCCAGTACAGTTTCTGGACACCATGACTGGATCCTTCTGGAAATCTTATTGGAGATTTCCTCACACTGAGGCTCCAGCAATGCATCAATTACAGTTGGGATCTTCTTCTCAGGGAAAGGTTCCCGCAGGTGTTCCTAGCTCTTAACCTTCCACTAGGTCAGTTGTGATGTATTTGCCTTTCTGTTTCTCCAGTCTTGGGAAGTTTTTTTTTTCCCCTGGGTCTATGCCCTCCTCACAGATTGAAGAGCGTTGTTGAGTTTTCGGTCTGTTAAGCTGTTTCCATGTTAGGGTGTAGTGGTGATGGGCAAGCCCCATGAATTACTTGTCATCTTAATCTGGTTCTGATGCTTCCAGAGTCTCACTGTCTTAGTCAAAGAATTTTTAAAAAGTGCACACAACTACTAAGGAAGTGAGAGGCTTCAATTAAAAAGACAGTATAGGATACATTGCAAGGGACCTTGGATGTCCATGAACATTGGTTACGATTTGGGGTTTCTTTTTTACAGAAGGGGAGAATAGTTGGTTGCTAAGGGACATAGTGTGGGTGAATCTCCAATTTGATTGACTGATTTAGATTATGAAAGCCTTTCTCCACTGTGCATGTCATTTCTCATAATACATTTGGTTTTAATCTTATGCATAATCATAAAAGGAAAATAGGCCATTTTACCTAAACATTCAAAAGAGGACACACTATGCCTTACTGCCTATGTACCCAATAGCAGCCCATTGTCTCTCTTCCCGAGTAGGTTCTAGCATGTTTGCATGGAAACTAACCACAAAAGAGGAATTTATTATTAAAGGAGAAAGACTTATTCTATTGTTTAAGATCTATATACATATGGCTCAGTGTGGCAGGCTGCTAAGCTATCCTATGTTTGCATGCCTCATATATGTAACTGGAAACCTAAAAAGTCAATATACAGGGATGGTGAGAGGGCTCAGTGGGTAAATGTGCTCAATGCACAAACCTGATGGCCTGAATTTAATACCAACCACCTATGGGAAAGTGGAAAGAAAGAACCAACTCCACAAAGTTGTCCTTTAAATCTTCACACTTGTTCCAAGACAGGTGCTCCCACACAAAAGCTCCATGCCTATGTACACACAATAATGGATAGAAATTTTAAGGAAATAAAGTTCTGATAATATTTAACTCCATCTAGAAAGGGAAGAGTCCAAAAACATACAGAAGAAACATCTAGAAACAGAAATTTTAAAAAATAAAGGAAGGGCTTGGGAGATGGTTCAGCTAGTAGTGTTGAGAGCACAGATATAAGGACCTGAGTGAAGATCTCTACACCTGTGGGAGGGGGGACCTTGTATGTAATGTAGATAACGGAAACATCACAAGGTTCCACTCTGATATAAAGAGTTACTTGCAGCTAATGACTAAAGAGAGCAGGAGAATCAATCTTCCCCAGGGTTGAGCCCCCAAATTGGTTATCTAATGCCAAGTGATCCTTTCTAAAAGCATATACATGCAAGGACATTAAATAAACTCAGTCAGTTATATTTCTATATGTAGCAATAATAAAAAAGAATTTGAGAGGGAGCAGGGGACACAGGAATAGTTGGAGGCAGGAGCTGCAGGGGTTCAGGAATGATGGAAATATTGTACTCATATGAAAAATTATCAATAATAATAATAGTATTGATTATGAAACAACCTAGCATGGTGGTGCATATCTGAACGCTAGTTCTGGTGGGAGTGGAGGTGGAGACATCCTCAGAGCTAGCCAAGAGGCTAACCATCAGTGAATACCATGTTCAATTAGAGGCTTTGTCTTAAAAAAGTAAGATGGACAATGACAGAAGAGGCCATTATCCATCTGATGTTGACTTCTGTCTCCCATACATACATGAATGTACAGGCACATAAACATGAACACATACACACACACACACACACACACACACACCCCAAAGGTCTCTTTTGAGTAGCCTTGAGCTGCTATTACTTGAAATTATTTTATGCAATCATTAACATAGTGCATTGTGTTGAGCATTTATAATCTTTTCACAGCTTTGCATGTGTGATGATTTGCTATGGTTTGCGCAACACATTTAATTGCTACGACATGGGTTTTCTTAATATCCAAAAGGAAATGAAGTTAGAGTAAAAGGCAGGAGATGAATTCTCACCATAAGACCAGTGCAAAAAGTTAAAACCTTTCAGTCAAGAAAGCACAGATGCTGCTATAAGTGAGGCTAATTCAATATCTGGAGTGAACATAGCATCGAGGCTTTGGGAATTCCGGGGGGCTCCATGTGGGACACAAGTCTGGCCACAGCCAAACAGCTGTAGTTTGCTCTGTGTGGAGCCTGTGGCTGTTTATGCCTTGCAGCTTAAGTGTCATGGGAACCATTCTCAGTCCTGCAGCTGCCTTGGCCTGAATGGCAGAATTAGAGATTACGTGGAACTTTTTGGTAAACCACAGCCATTTTAACTGGTTAACATCAGGGATATCAGAAGTGCTGAGCATCCTATTCTTGCTTTGGGAGAACAGCTTGTTTCCTCTATTGGCTTTACCCTCCCCCCACCCCACACCTTCCCTTGTTCATTTAAAAAAGGAAAACACACAGAAACAATACAGCTTTAGCATGTGGTGAACATGGAGCTTAAATGACATGGAATGGACATGGAATGGACAGGTAATCATTCTATATAGTTCAGACAAAAATCTTGATTCATCATTTTACACAACATATGCAGTATTTTAGGCAATTTAGTAGTGTGTGGAATTTGTAGGTCTAGGTGATTCTGGTATTCTTAATGCTCAAATAAAGACTTTATTGTGTTAGAATGACTGGAATCCGCTAAACTTACTCTTTGTCACTCTGTCTTATGGATTATGGAAAAATTACTTTGGCACAATGCATTTTCAGTGTTTTATTTATTTATTTACTTATTTATTTTGTATATTTGACGGCATCTATCTCTTTGGGGGTATGTAAAACAGTACTGACTTAGACTTTGCAAAATCTGAAGTTTGTTCCATATCTGCTTCTTTTTCCTATATTTTTGTGCTCATGGCTTCTGTAGAAAGAATGGTGAATAATCATGGTCCAAATTTGTGGTTATATCTTTAAGATATCCATCATCTCTTATTACAAATAAAACCATATTGTTATCAGTAATGCAAGTAGTTCATTCTAGAGTCTGCATATGTTGGTTAGCTTTGAAAGTCCAGTTAAGGACAAAGATGGGTTGTACTCAAATGAATTGTCAATTGACATCCTACTGACTAGATTGAATAGATCAGATGTGTTAGTGGATGTACCATGATTATGGAAAGGCATGGGGGCATTGTTCATCACAAGGACATTCTCTGCTTCTTCATGATTCAGATACATCTAGTCCAGAAATACCCAACACATTTGGGTGCTGGTTTTATGTAGAGGTGGAAGGCTTCCGAGTAACATGCAAAAAAATCTTGAGGGCTGGCCAACAGCATTATATCAAATACAGAGTCTCGGTGTGGCTGTGGGACTGGCTGTGGGGAAAACCTTACTTGTAACAGTTGGGTCGTTTTACTGGCTGTGTAGTCATTCTGTGAAAATATCTCTTTTAAGTCACCAGTGATCTCTCTCTAATTTAGATGGCTACATGATTAATTTATTTCAGTCCTCATTCTCCATATTTTAATGACATCAGACATTATTCACTCCTATAGTTTCTCATTTCCCCTCTGTCTTTCCATACAGTCTGTTAAAAATAGATATGCCTATGGATTTTTTTCTATGTACTATCTTAGTGTTTCTACTGTTGTGAATAGACACCATGACTACGGCAGCTCTTACAAAGAAAACATTTCATCGGGATGGCTGGTTTACAGTTCAGAGGTTCAGTCTATTGTCATCATGGCAGGGATCATGTTGGCTACATTTTGGTCAGAAAGCAATAAGAAATGGATTGTGTGTCACACTGAATGAAGCTTAGGAGACCTCAAAACCTACCTCCACAGTGACATACTTCCTTCAACAAGGCCACACCTACTTCAAAAAGGCTACACTTCCCAATAGTGCCATTTCCTATGAGCTCATGGGGACCAATTACTTTCAAACTATCACAGTACTCCTTTGAAATAAAGAAAATAAGCATCATTCTGTACATGAAATTAGGTAGGATGAGATTAATGTGATAGAGATTTAGACAAGGCAGATATACATTATTCTCTGTATTGAGTATTGAGGCAGGAAATCAGAGCAAGGATGGGGGTTATACTGCACAAAGTCCGCCTAGATCCCCAAGTGATTGTATTCTCCTTCCAATCTTTAGCTGTTCTTTTTTTATTATTTTATTTAATTTTATATAACAAAGTCCAATTAACTGAAAACAAACATTTATACACAACATTTGGGAATATTGAGTCTTTCCAAACTACTTCCTGCTGGTAAGGGGCACTGTCATGGGGGATTCAAAGAAGATTCAGATATCCTGGCTGTAGTCTGTTTTGTCCAGCTGTTTTGAATGTAGGATCACCTTGTACTCTGTTTCAGGCAGTCTGGTGTGATCAAACCACATTAGTCTGAAAGGAATCCACATCTTTTCATTTTTTGTGGAAACAAAAATAGAAATCCTTTTCCCCAGTAACTTGTCCTTCAACTTAAATTTTGGAGTCAAAGCATCTTTAGCTGTTCTTATACAATTATATTATCAACAGAGGTAGCAAAGGAAAACTAGATGGGTAAAGCATGTGCGTGCCAGCTGTCTTTAAAGGAGGATCTTGTGGGCTCCTTTTTAGACATTTCCAAACACTCCCCATTGGCCAGAGGTTTGACACCCACTGTCTGGTACCTTCTCATTGCTGAGACAAAAGACCCCAAGAAAAGCATCCTAAAGGAGAAAGGGTTTGTTTTCACTTAGCATTCCAGAGGATTATCATCTACTATGGTGGTGAAGACAGGGCAGCAGGCAAGAAAGCCACCATAATAGGAGAAGGATGTTGGCTGGTCACATTGCCTCCAGACTTAGGAGGCAGAGAGTGAACAGGAAGAGAGGCAAGGCCAGAAAATCTCAAGTCTCTTCATCAGTGACTCACTTTCTTCTCCAAGGTTCTGCCTCATAAAGGCTTCAGTCTTCCAAAATAGATAGCACCACTATCTGGAAACCAAGTGTTCAAACACATAAACCTATGGAGCAGTCACAGCACCAGACACTACCATCATGCAAGGTAGGTTGAAACATGTAGTCTTTATTCTTGATATCTATGCATCCATATAAAATTTCATAATCATAGAAGAGGAGAGCATCTAGGTATGGTTGTTCATGCCATTAATGCCATGACTTGGAAGACATAGGCAGGTGGATCTCTGAAGTTGAGGATAGCCTGGGTTTGTTCCACACTGCCAGTGCTGCACATCAAGACCCTGCCTCCCCCAAAAGAAGGAGGAGGTTAGAGAAGTGGAGAAGAAGAAAAAGGAAGAGGAGGAGGAGGTTTTCCTGTATTTTCTTTCAGAAGTTTTACCGTTTGATTACATAACCTTGTATATTATGTATATGAAGATATTTTCCTTATGATACTAGGTAAGAAACAAAATTCCACCTTGCTATCATGTCAGATAATTGTTAAATCATTTTCTACCAATGTTCTGTAATGTTAGTTCTGGATGTTTCTGACTACAAGTTTGCAAATGCAAGTATGTGCCCCTATGGTGTCTAATTTTTTAATTTTTTTCTCTATTATCTTTCTCTGTACCAATAATATGTATTTATTTATATATGTATGTGCATCTGTATTATAGGAGTGTATATGAATGCATATATAAAATATATACATTCTATATTATATGTATCATTACATATAAATATATACACTTTCACACATATATAACTTTCTCAATACTATTAAACAACTATTATTAAACACTATTATCCACTAGCTTCATATAAAATTGTTCAATAAAATAGTCATTAAATATAATCAATTACGCAAGTATATGTCAAACAATAAATATAGGTTTAGAGATAAGAAAGGAGAAATTTCAATGTTTGTCAAAGAAAGGCATAGCTGTGATATGAAAGAGACGAACTCCTGATGACCTCATTTTAATAAATGTACACATGTACACCCCCTTTATTATTGTTTTAACGCTTAAGAATTTATCAACATTTGTTCTTGAGCTATACAGTGCTGGTTCTCTATGCTTTGAAATGAAGTATACTGCAGTTTTGTGTTGAGCTTTGTTACAGTTAATTCTCCTTCTGCTTTCTCCATTTATAATTACTTACTAGGAACCTCTGGGTTATTATTGGCAGTCATCTATTTCATATAAGTTTTGGAATATACCTACCAAGATTCAAGAAAGAATTCTTTTTAGCATTTTTGTTTGATTTTGTTAAATTTATCATCATTTCATGGAATAGCTGACATCTGTTCACTAAACACACACATACATATATATGTATATTCATACACAATTGTGTATATGTATTACTGATACTGAGAGTGACAGTAAAGGATGAAAATCTTTGTATTATTTTATGTGTTGTGAAGCCTGTTTGTTTTACTTTACCCAGAATCTATCAGGGATTTTAGTAGAAGGGTCAACCCCTTAAGAATATTTAACCCATCCTGTTGCTGAAAGCATTCTTAGGGAATGCTATATAATCTGTAAACCATCAACCTCAATTCTATGCTTATGAGGGATTCTGAAACCTCCTCGTGCAGAACCAAATCCACATCTGCTTTCCATCACCATAGACCTTTGGAAACATGAATTAGCCACTCAAATATTTCATTATCTGTTAAAGCACAAGATGTGGAACAATTCATCTTCTTTCACAAACCAGTTTTCCTGTCAAACTCTATTCCATTGTTATTATAACATGTCAACATTATTCTTAGATTTGAACACATCAGCGTTGGAAACACTGTAGAAGATAAGAACAGTCTGCCACTGGCTCTTCTGTCTGCCCTATTACATATATTATGAATTATCATTACTAATTCCACTTAAAATTCCAGGTTCTTGCCACCTCACTAAGATTAATTCAATAAAATTTCAAGGCTACTAATATCTACTATTCATCTGGTCTGCCTAAGGTAATGTGTACGATGCTACAGGTTATACAAGAGATGAATGTTATTTGACATTTTTCTTAAGATTCTTGGTTCCACAACACTAATAAAGAAGACATTAGTTATTAAATTCATATAATATTATTATCTAATTAAGTATTAACTAAATGCAATCAGCTACCCAAATATCTGGTGAGGTAATAAATATGTGGGTGGAAATAAGAAAGTAAAGACTTCAATATTTGTTCAAAGAAAGGCAGAGCTGTGATCTAAGAGAAACAGACTCCTGATGATATCATTACAGTACCTTCGTTAGGCTATGCTTGAGTATAGTCTAGCTATAATCTAGTAATTCCTCTCTCTTTTCTTTATTTTTGTTAACCTTTCAACTTTCCACATCACATACATTGTTTTGTCTCAGGCATTTTCCACTCCTCATTATGAGTCTAGCTGAGAGTTCTGTGATAGAAAGCATCCTGATTCTCTGCCCACTGAGATGTTGGTCTTTCTGCTCCTGGAAATACCTACCCTCTTTGACTTTTGTGGTTACTTATAGCTCCCAAAGATTCAATGTTTCCTTGAAGATTGTTTTGACTCTTCTCACTTCTAGTTTCTAGTTTTGGATATCTGCTGCACATACTTTCTATATTCTTAGATAAAGTCATAGCTAAATAAGCATTCGTTGTATTCCACCTCTCAATCAGTATCTTTTACTGAACATTTTCTTGAAGTGCTGGGAATCGAACCTAGGACTTTTTCCATGTAAAACTCTTCTATTAAGCTACTTCCCCAGTCCTTAAATGAATTTTTAACATAAGAAATTAATTACCTTATAACCCTGTTTCCATTGACAAATATTGATGTCCAACTCAGAGTTATCACTTAACTGTGTTTATGAAGTAAATGTGTAGGAAGACTACTATAGACATTAGAAAAAAAGTTGATCACTCATCCTTCGGTGTCCTCCTAACTTCAGAGAATTTTCTGATTCAACATACTCATTTAGAACATTCTGTGTGGGTGTCTAGGAACTTTTTTCTTCAATTGCAAATATTCTTCCATCATAGATATGCTTTAGAATAAAGCTTCAAACAAAAGAATGTAAATGCTAACTAGAAACACAATAGATCATTAAAAGTCAAACCTGGTACATGAGCTAGCTTGTTAGAGCCTATTCCCTATGGTGGTATGCCATGCTCAGCCTTAATGCATGAGAGAGGGGCCTGGCCCTGCCCCAACCTATTATGCCAGACTATTTTGACTATGGGAGCCCTTATCTGTGAGAAGTGGGCTGGGGGTAAGTTGGGGGGGGGAGACAAGAGGGAGTGGGAGGAGGCTAGGTGGTGAGGAAAGAGGTATGGAAGGGAGAACTGTGGTTGGAATGTAAACTAAAATTTAAAAATGGAGAAAAGAAGTAAGAACTAGGAAAAAAGTTAATACTTTTACCCATTCTTGAAAATTTGTGGAATGAACTTATTGATACATCTTCTGATTCTATTTGATTTTTTTCATTTTAATTTGTCACTAACTTTTGATTAAGGTATGAGTGACACGTGTTATGCTTCATATAATCTAGGAGATATAGGGACATAGACCTGTTTAGGACTCGAAAGCATGTCTAGCTTACTCACTGTTGGGGATTTAGTTCCAGATGGCATACTGATAATTTATGAACATATAGACAGTGGTATTTTTGTTCTGTTCATTCTTTTTTATCCTTATTGGATGCTCAAAATAATTGGTTGATTATAATATTAATATATAACATTATGTTGAACAAATAACATGCATCTATATTAAGCTTAATACTGAATTAATGGCTGTATTTTATAAGAAGTCAACTCTCAGAATGATGTAGCTTTATGGTTACTCAGCTAAATTTCAATCTCTGCCTGGAAGGTCTGTTTGTCCTTCAACAGGGTAATGTGTGAATGTAAATACAGAAGATAACAGGCATTAAGGGGACCTGGAGCAGCAGCTTGGTACATCTCACTTAGTACATCTCACTATTAAATTACTCAATATGTGATATTATGTGAGGCTGATTCTGCATTTTGAAGCTTGTTAACAAGAAGGGCAGTGGCCTGAATAATCAGAGGCTGTAACATAGCAGTATCAGCCTCCTGTGACCGCCACCTTGAGGGATCCTGTATCATCTTTCCTTATTACAAATGAAAAGGCTGGGTTAATTGCTAAGGTTTCTTCCTACTATTTCTTTGTTTGACATTAAATCTGTATGATCTCTGGTTCATAGCTAAAGGCAGTAGCTATCTCTGCTATTATTCAAACAGAAGTTATAGTTCTTGTATAGAAATTCAAGACTTCAAATTTGATCAGACATAGTTCTTTAAAGCTAGAAAGTAGTGTTTTTTATGGGATTTCAAACTTTTAAATATTTGTGGGGTGGTTTAAAAGAAAATGCCCCCCAAAGGGAATGGCACTATTAGGAGGTGTGGCCTTGTTGGAGGATAAGCAACACAGTGGGGACAGGCTTTTGCTCAATCTTCCCCCAGTGTGACTGCTCGTCAGTTTCTGTTGCCTGCAAAATGTAGGATTCTAAAGTATTTCTCTAGCACCATGACTGCCTTCACTTCATGCTCCCCATCATGATGATAATGGAATGAACCTCTGAAACTTATAAAGTGAGACTTTATAAGAGTTCCATGACCATGGTGTCTCTTCACAGCAATAAAACAACTGGCTATAAAAAAATCAAATCATTTTTAAACTGTTCAGTCCAATCCAAACATAACACAGAACTGGGCTTGCTCCTTGGGCTGACAGTTCAAGCTTTAAAGCTTTCGTTTCCATCCTTTCACCTCTAAATGACTTCGTTTTTGCTACATGCCATTTGTTTTCCCCTGTTGGCTACGCAGAGGATAGATTGAGCACAGAAGAATGGGTCACCTAATAAGTATATTAAATATTCTAACATGAAATTATAGCTGTGGTAAAAGAAAAATTGTATTTATGGTCAAATTTCATCCAGATTTCCAATGGATGGCATGGCAAAATTATTTTATTGAAGTACAAAGTGGAAAATTACTGTATTATTATGGGGAAGAAAGGAGACATCTAGAAAGTGCTTCAGCACCACAACAATCAATTCTGTAGAAACCTTGAAGCCAATTCTCATGTTCAGTCAAAGAGAAGATACAAGTAGACTTGATAAAGGATGAATGCTGTTTCATATCGAACTTAATTATATTCCTTCTAAATTTTTATGCCTGGTGAGGTCATCTCAACTTCACTAAAATTTAATTGAGCCAGAATGGCATAGCAGAAAAATCACATGGACATTTGAATCAGACTTGGATATGATTCTAATTTCAATCATTAATGGGGTGACCCTAAAGTTATTAATCTTGTCTTTTGCAAAAGAGATGCTATTTGTGAGGGCTTTTATGGGACATACAAATAATGCATGTAATATATAGAACACATGAAATGGTAGCTACACTTCAACTAAACTTAACATACTATACAGGGAACCATTTATAGGACACTTTGTACCCAGTAGAAAACAACCACAAAGCAAAAATGACTGCCTCTCTCAAAGTTTTAATTCTCTAGTTGGGGTAACTTAGACATAATCATATATGGTTAGTAATTGTAGCACAGCGTAGTGCATATTAACTCATAGAAAACATGAGGGTACCCTCAAAGGAGAGTTCTCCATTGCTTTCTTGAACACTTTTGCTATATTGATAAGTGTTGGTGTCTTATCTATTTCAATAGGGAGAGATCATTTGGGAAGAGATACCAAGCGAGACCTTCCCAAAGCACAGGATATGAGAAAAATGCATATTTTCTAGAAAGCATAAGACATATAGTAAGGAGATTGATAGAAAAATAATATAGGAAATAAAATACTAGAAGTAAAGAGTTTGGAAATGTAGTGACATTAGAAGAGGTGTACAGCATTCTTTCACACCATCAGGTTTCAATATAGTAGTCAAGTCATGAAAAATATGGGAGCAGAAACTAGAAATTGACATCAACTTGCTATATCCAGAATCTGATTATTCTCCAAAGGCTGTACGGTTGATCCCTATGGTGGTGCTCCTTGGGTATGGTATAGCCCTTGTAAGAGTGATCCTAGGGGAGGCCCTCAGGTTGCTGGGGGTATATCTATATAGGCTATTATATGACCCTTTCCTTTTTTTTTTTTATCTTCTTGCCTACTTGCAATGAGGTAGAGTTTTGTCCCACAGTGCAATCTTGCTGGGATTTTCTGTTTCCTTTCAACCCCCCAAAGAGTACTGTTGAGTATGGAGTCTAACCTTGGACAATGAGCTTATACAAACCTTTTATATTTATTTCCATTACCTCAGTGATGGAAAGGTAACCAATTCACCGTTTTCTGAAATCATCTAGAAGTTCTGGCTCGATAAAGACTGATATAAGATACAACAAATAAAGCATAGGAGAGTGATTTGTAATATTCTGTCTTATAAGGGGCATATGGCTTGTGCTCAGGAAAGCACAGATTTAATTGGAACTCTTATAGAGGAATGGCAGGATTGGGTAATAATTTATAATAACTTAAAACCAGAAAGACAGCAATTCCACCCCCCCCCCAGAGAAGTCCATGAAGAACTATCTACCTTAGCTTCTACTTTTGTAGCAAATGCCAAGCATGGCTGACGTTATCTCTTTATCTATGAGGAGATATCAATACGGTTGTAATACCAGACACATAAAAATTGTACTGTAGTTCAAAAGGGTAATTCTGTCTCTTCCAAGGTAAGGAGGAAAATTTAGAAGTATTGTTATCTTTATTATCATAATTCAAGAGGTTGTCATAGCTATGAAAGTAGAGTGAGCAGTTGTAAATGGGGGATATTCTGAGAGTAAGAAAGATTTCATAGACTTGTACAGAATCCTTAATTAGGAGAAAGCTGCAGAGAGTTGATTGAACACTGTGAAACTGAATAATGATATTGGAAACTGAACATTTCTCCAAGATCCTAGGGAATACTAAAGTACAATTCTTACATAGAAAAAAAAATAAAAGAGATCAAACATAGATTTAAATAAAAAAATACATACAGAATATGGAAATTTTTAGAATGATAAAAATGGAATGAGTAGGGGGAAAAGTAAAATAAATTGTTCTGAAAAGACCTGTCTTTAACTGAAAAGAATAATTGATTATTTATTTAAATTTAATGGAAAAAGATTAGCACCTACCTTAAGTCTATTGAAACACTTAAAATGAAAGTGAGTAAACTGGAAAATTTTGGAGCTAATTGGAAGAGGTTGCATAGGAAAATAACTAAGAAAACACTGACTTTTATGATAATGCTTCAGGTAGACCTTTGTTACGAGCACTTTCCTGACAGCCTGGGCCCAATGCCATGTCAGTCCCAAAGTAACACACAGAGACTGTTAGTTATAAAGCTGTTGGCCAATGGCTAGAGTTTCTAATTGGCTAGCTCTATCTTAAATATTAACTCATTTCTATCCATCTAAGTGTTTCCATATGGTCTTACCTTATTGGAGAAAGGGTCTGGATCTCTTCTGTTACATCCTACACCTTGACTCCCTTTACTACCTCTCTCAGAATGCTCCTTGTCTCCTAGTGCTGCCTATCTTGCCTTCCTATTTGCCAACAGTGATTTATTTATTAACAAATAAGAGAAACATGTTTACAGAATGACATCTCCCATCATCTCCTCTATTATGTCTAAAATAAAAAGAAGGGCTTTAACTTTAACATAGTAAAATTACTTGTGACTATAGTTATTAAATATGAACAATATTTAGTAAGATTTAAAGAAAATATTCCATCAATCCTATCTTTTTGAGTCTAAAGTCTTATATGTAACTTATCTTTAATCCTAACTAAAGAAAACTATAACCATAACTATCTGTCTTCAACTCCATCAAAGACCACAGAAGGATAGTATATAAACTCTAGAAATGACACAGACATCTCATTACCTGGACAGTCACTTGAAGTTCTGTAAATTGGAGCATCCATCTTTGGTCCATAGGCCACAGTGTATCTGGCAGACTTCTCAGCAAAGCAGGACATTTCAAACTGTCCCACCTGTGTTGGCAGTTTGTCAGTCATTTGTCTCTGTGTCCTGAAGAATGTCTGGCAGACTCTTCCATTAAGCAGGAACCCTGTATCACTGTACATCTTGTTTCAGCAGTCACTGCATGTCCAGTTTTATAGCATAAAGCCAAACAGTCCAGACAAGAGCATCTTGCCCAAATGGCTAGTCTTGCAATATTGGAACCAAACTCCATAAAGAGTTCTTTCATGTCCATCTTCCCTTCTGATGCAGTTGGTGTTGCCAGGAACAGTTCTGCTGCACTGTTAAGAAAAACCCTAAATCGTTTTAAATGCCATGTTTTGTAAATCTTTGAAGGCTTGAAGAATGCCTATCCATTTGAAATATAGCTCTATAGATCTGGAAACCTAACAAACTTAACTATAAGCTTTGCTTTTCATAGGTAACTATCTACCATCTGTACTTAATTATACATAACATATTTAGTGAGCTATGCAAACACAATACCTAAAGAATAGAAAAAATATACCTATTACAAAATTGACCTTAAATTTCTATCAATAAATGAAAATGCATTCCAAAACAAAACATTCATTTCTATACCATAACCCCTTTTTACCTTTGAAAAGTGATTGGTTGTGATTATTAACCATTTATAACCAACCCCATTTAAGTGAAAACAAACATTTATAGACAATATTTAGGAATTTGGGCCTCGTTCTTTCCAAACTGCTTCCTACTGGTTGGGGACACTGTAATACCATGGGAATCCTAAGAGGATAGAGAAATCTTGGCTGTAGTCTGCAAGGCTGCCTTGTCCCAGCTGTTTTAAATGTTGGATCACCTGGGACACTGTTTCAGGGGGTCTTGCTTGATCAAACCATGTTAGCCTGTAAGGAATCTACGCTTTTCATTTCTGTGGAAACAAACTAGTAACCTGTACATAGACTTAAATTTTGAAGTCAAATCATTTTTAAAACATATAAATTGCATTAATTCAAAAGCATTGATAATTGCTTGTGTTTTAGCAATTGTTGTTCCTTCTTTAGCATTGGAGCAATTCAAAGACAACACAATAGCATATAATATCTAGATTCTGTTTATTCCCCATCTTTAGGTGCCTTTTTATATTACTCTACTTCTTTTACTTCCTCTTCTTTTTTTTTTTTTTTTTTTTTTTTTTTTTTCATTTTTTTGAGACAGGATTTATCTGTGTAATTTTGGATGCCCTGGAATTCACTCTGTATACCAGGCTGATCTTGAAATCATAGAGATCTGCTTGCCTCTTCCTCCCAAATGCTGGAATTAAAGGTGTATGCCACCACACCCAGCTACTCTCTCTCTCTTGCCTTCCTTATTTCCTTCTCTCTCTCTCTCTTTCTTTTTCAAACCACTTTATCCTGTTTCTTCTCCCCCCAAGCCTATGTTTATTTTTAAACACACTGTAAAAACCTTTTAGGTTTTACTTCATCTGAATCAGTCTTTACTGTATATCTCTACTTTTTTTCTAACCACATGCCTTTTTTTCTGCTAAACAACATTGATAAAATTAAAGGGGCAGCTGTTTTAGTCAGCTGTTCATGTATACCATTTAATTGTCAGCAGGGCCTTTTAAAAGACCCTTGCAGTTTTTTCTGCTTATACTGTGTCAGGAAGAGTCCCTTAAAGGAGTCAAACATGTCGCTGCTTGTCTCTAGCAAAAGGGAGCCTTCCCAAGAAAAATGCTACCACCAAGAAGCCTTGTTTGTCTCTCTTCTTTTGTTTTTAAAATCCCTGTTTAAGCTTTTGTTAAGTTTTGAGTGGAAGTTCTTAGTACCCATGTTGCAGGTGCCATTTTGTTAGGGGCACTTTCCCACCAGCCTGGTTCCAGTTGGTGAGCCTTTTATTTTAGACAGAAAAGAGGAGATGATGGGAGATGTCATTCTGTATATATTGGTTAATGAAAAAAAGCCCTGTTGGCCAATTGGAAAGCAAGATAGACAGGTCTAGGAGACAAGGAGGATTCTGAGAGATGTAATAGAGAGGAGTCAAGATGTAGGACATGGGAGAAGAGGTTTACACCCTCTCTATGGTAAGATAATATCACATGGAAACACTTAGATTGATAGAAATGAGCTAATACTTAAGACAGTGCTAGCCGATAAAAAGCTCTAGCCATTTACCAACAGCTTTATAACTAATAAAGTCTCTGTGTGTTATTTTGGAGATAATGCAGCTGTGGGACCAGGCTGGTGGGAAAATGCTCTTATAAAGACCTTGGCAGATTTCCATGGCAGGTGAAGGTGACTGAGGTGGAGGGACAAACATGACAGGCAGACAGAGCTTAAGTGAGAAGTTTTATTAGAAAGCAGAGGGAGGGGGAAGGAAAGAGAAAAAAAAGATTAAAAGATACAGACAGAGCAAGGACAGAAGAGAAGAGGGAGACAGGAAAAGTCCTGTCTGCTCCTGGGGAGAGCCAGAAAGAGAGAAGAGAAAAAAGAGAGCATAAGTGGTGGAGGGAGGGGTCAGGGCTTTCTTTTAAACGGGTCCTTCACATCTGCTTGCAGACTAATTAATCATGGAACACTGGGCTGACCAGGGTACTGCCTGAGTGCATTCTGCCAAGTGACAGGGCAGGCCAGTGTAATACCTGAGTCCTTATACTGACAGCAATTTTCTTCAAACTACCAAAGTCAATAAGGATAGAGGATGAAAAGAGGTGATAATGAAAGTTTAAATATTGTTATGGAAAGGTCCTTTATATGACAAAATTGTCACAAGTAAGTTTGGAGAAATAAACATATTTTAGATAGATGCTTAGAGAGTGTGAAACGACTGTACACTTCTGAACAAATTTATTAGAACAACATTATGTGAAGATAATTGAAAATTCAAAAGAACCATCAACCCAAAAGTAAAACAAAAATTTCATCTTGAAAGATAAAATTTGAAAACTATTATTATTATTATTATTGGTAACATTGTGTAGTTAAAATAAGCTTTAAGACATGTTACAAGAGGTCATAAATGTAGTATGGAAATTCAGATTATTGTGACAAAAATTGGAAATTTGTTAAGGAAACAAGAATAGGACAGTAACTTCAGGCTATATTGTATCCCAGGAAATTGAATACATCCTTTTCTTCCTTACTAATTACTAGAGGATCAAGGTGCTAGTATATTTTTAATATTGCAGCTAAGTAACTCACTACTCATAAAAAACATGATGAAGAGCTTTGAAGCCACTGCAGGAAAATATATATATATATATATATATATATATATATATATAATTGAATGAATGTCATGATATGATCATCAAATAAAAGAAGCAATAACTGTACATACTAAAAATGTCAGCATTGCTAGCTCTGTGTTGTGTCAGTATGTTATAGGCTTTCCTGTTAAGATATATGTACTTGTCTACATCTGACATAATTTTTATGATAACCATGTACTAAGTATACAATAAAAACAAGTGATTACATATTTATTTGGGGTCACAAATGATATCAAGTGAGTAAAATTATTTTAAATATGAGAGGAATGCCACTGGTAGTTCTATCAAATATATAAAAAGAACCAAGATGTTTCTACTTTTGTAAGTTAGTCCATATGTAAGCAGATAAAAATGCTTTTGTGAATGGTGAAAAATGGTTGAGGTTCACACATTTTTTTTTTCCGTAAATTTTCTAGAATTACGTAATGTAATTAAAGTGATAATGAAATCAGTAAGTTGACAGTAGACAAATGCAGTCGAAGAGTTGGTGGGGGTGATGCCTGTAAAGAATGACCATCAGGTTAAAGGATTTGTGTAGCTTGTTTAATGAATGGGGAGCCACTGGAGAGGTTTGTGAGAAGGGAAGTGATGCAAATAGCTTTGTATTTTGAGATTACTCAGCCAGCAGTGTTATTGTTTAGGTTGGATTCAAATGGCTAATTGACTGGAATTCATTGTAATGGTCTAGACAGGAAACACATCTTGGCAGCAGGAGGAGGAAAGAGAAGAGGTATTTGATGTGATAGAGAGGAGTGGTTAAGTGGAGGGAGGGGGTTTGGGAACAGCATGTGGTGTCAGTGAATAGATGAACAAAAGAACCTAAAGAGACATGGAACTGAATCATTAGCTTAAAATGGTACTTTAAACAGTACTGGGCAGGTGAATGTTATTTTAAATATATGACATCAAATCTTTGGAGGTTTCATGGAACAATAGCTACAGATTTGAACCTTGTGTTTTAACTGGATACACCTAGGAAATCCTCCAGTGGATCTGTAATGACCTCATTGATTGATCATACACTTCCTTTGGAGCACAAGGCACGAAAACAAAGATTTTCCATTGCTTTACAGCAATGACTACACAAGGCCTCCTTCCTTCCTTCCTTCCTTCCTTCTTTGCCAAGAGACTATAAACACAGCTGTTGATACCATGTAGCTCAATGAGTTCCTGGGTGATTTCGACCATTAACAGGACTGGTCTTAGGGTTTAGCAACTAAAGTCCCAGACCTAGACTCACCCCTTCAGGAGCCTGCCTTCTCCCACACCACTTTAAGGTACTGCAGAATACAGGGGTAGATTGCCCCTTCATCCTAGGCCTTTCTCCATTTCCACAGTGATGTGGAGCCTAAAGCCAGTGCTTAGCGCTTGGTCAACCTTCTTCTGTGGTCTATGTTCCCAAGGAGAAATTACTCTGTTCCCAAGTTTCTTTTGACCCACAGGAAGGCTTAAAGAGGAGGAAGTGTCTTTGTGGTAGTTGGAGGGAAGTTCAGGAAAAGGTGGGCAGCCTACAGTGTGAGGCCTCCAGGTAAACGCCTGTCATGAGTCACACACAGTCCATGGGAACGTTTAGCAGGCAAAGGGAAGCAGTCAGTGAGCATGGTAATGAAAGAGGACTTGAAATCTGAAAGTGTTTTTAATATTTTTGTTACTGGTGATAATATGCTAAGCATATTACCTCATAAGAAGATAATTAGGTACAGATTTCTAATAAGGCTTCCTCCCAAGCCACAATTAGAAACCCATTTAATGGAATCTTCCCATGCCTTTGTGATTCATGGCCAATTGAAATCACCATTGCCTTTAGAAGTGGGTTGATGAGAAACATAGGAAAGTGGAGATGTGTGACACTTTCATCTAGTCCAGTGTTTTTGTTGTTATTTTAACCCTCTATCGTCAATGTTCCAAAGATGAAGATGGTTGCTCTATGCTTGTTTCCAACCCTCATTTCCTCTCGTGTATTTAGACAGTCATCATCCCTGAGTAGTTCTCACAGGACAGATCTATCCCCTCACCTGAACTTCATACCTTCAACTGTCCACTTTTACCTTGTACTGCCCATAATTGGTTTGACCAAGGTAGGGAAACTTATCCAGTATTTTTAGGTGCTAGAATGTAGTGATGGTGGATTGCCATATATTCCATGATAAACACGAACAATAAAGATGTCCATAAGATAAGGAAGGTGTGGAGGAAAAAAACCAAGATGAAGATGACCAAATTGTTAAACCGAATCCATCGATGTCCTACTCCTGGATTTGCTTGTTCTACTTTCTGTCCTTGTATGGACCTGCTCTTCTTGGTGATCCGTGGAGACTCCTGAGATTCATTACAGTATCAATACTTGGAATAACTCAACCAGGTTTTTGTTCTTTGTAATAAGCCATCTTAAAGTCCCAATGTCAGCTATACTAAGATTAACCCTTTTATTCATAAGAATCAATAACTGACAATTTGGATCATATTCCCTGTTCATCTCATACAAGCATGCTGGGGCATAACTTCAGGAATAACTACACAACAAATCTTGGTATAATTTTCTTTCTTCACAGGTGCTTAGAGCAAACCCTATTCTAAACTCAAATGCTTAACACATAAATAGTAATAGCCTAAGTATAATCAATATTCTTATTGAAAATATCTGCAAACCTCATGCTATAACATTATAATTCATTTTTTTTTCTGATCAATTGATTTTCCTTTCTTTCCTTATATCCAGTCCTTCCTCACTCATTAAAATGATGTTTTGCATTAATAGGGCAAGAAGCTATGACTCCAGATGCAACAGTTTCATCATTCTGTTCATTAGAACAGTATTCAAGACTTTGCCAGTAACTACTCCACAACTACTGCACCCATGTGCTTATAGCAGCTGTGGTTACCTGCATATGACATGCAAAAAATCAATCCAGGTAAAACTCTAGCATAGATAGAGATATTGACAATTGAGAGGAGAGGGTCATTCTTTGGGGGGGTACAGCCACTGGTAAATTTCCCATGCTCCAGTAGATGACCCTACTGGGAAGCATTAAATATACTTAATAGGTTGTTTACAAAAAAAGAAGAGTGTGTGGAGTTGAGAGGCAGATATATATAATATATATGCATATATATTATATATATTATATAACCGAGTCCATTTAAATGAAAACAAACATTTATAGACAATATTTGGGAATTTGGATGTCATTCTTTCCAAACTACTTCCTGCTGGTAAGGGGCGCTGTCATGGGGGATTATAAGAAGATGCAGAAATCCTGGCTGTAGTCTGTAAGGCTGCTTGGTCCAGCTGTTTTGAATGTAGAATCACCTGGTACTATGTTTCAGGCCGTCTGGCTTGATCAAACCACATTAGTCTGGAAGGAATCCACAGCTTTTCATTTTCTGTGAAAACAAAAATAGAAATCTTTTTCCCCAGTAACTCCAGTAACTTGTCCTTGAACTTAAATTTTGGAGTCAAAGCATTTTTTTTATTTAATTTATCATTTTACATGTCGATCCCAATTCCCTCTCCCTCCCTCCCTCCTTCCCTCCATTTTACCCTCTCTGCCCTCTCACCTGCACTCTAACCACCCTTCCCTCCCATCCCCCCACCCCAATTCCATATGTAGGGGAATGCCATCCAATTGGGGTCATGTAGATCTGACAGGTCATGTGAAGTAGGGACTAGGGCTTCTCTCCTGTTTGTAGATTAAGGCAGTTATCCCTCCATGGGGGATGTGTTCGCAAGGTCCTTTTGTGCACCAGGGATACATCCTGGCTCCATTAGCTGAGGTCCCTTAGACTGCTCAGTCCTTCTGGCTGAGACCCATATTCAGGGGGGCCTGAGTCAGTCCCATGCTGGCTTCCCAGCTATCAGTCTGGTGGCCCCTTAGCTCCCCCTTGTTCAGGTAAGCTGTCTGTATGTGTTTCTGCCGCATGGTCTTGTCCTCTCCATCTGCATCTGGGTTCTAGTTCGACTCAGTGTTTATGTATGGGTGTTTGCTCCTGTTTCCAACAGGTATTAGATGAGGGCTCCATGGATAAGTTAGTTGTTGATCCCACTCACCGGGAAGGGCATTTATGGTAGCCTTTCCACAGAAGCTCCTCATATTGTTAGTTGGCAGCAGTCTTGTAGTTCTCTAGACCTTTCTTTGTGTTCAATTTTATCTTCAAACCGATATTGGCTCCCTCTTTTATGTTCTCTCTCTTTCTTTCTCTGTCTCTCTCTCTTTTTCCTGTCTTCTATTCCTAATAGGGCTCAATCTTCCTAGTCACACGTGTTTTCCTTTCTTCCTCCTCGTTTTCTCCTACTTCTCTCTCCATTCGCTGCCCCCCCCACTTCACCTGAGCTCTGGGGGACTTGTCCCTTCCCAGTTCTGTGAGGGACTTTATATGAATCTCTTAGAATACACCTTATATCCTAGTTCCTCTGGTGATGTGAATTATAGGCTGGTGATCCTTTGCTCTAGGTCTAGTGAGTACATACTGTGTTCCTCTTTTTGTGACTGGGTTTCCTCATTCAGGATGGTTTCTTCAAGTGCCATCCACTTGCCTGCGAATTTCAAGATACCATTATTTTTTTCTGCAGAGTAGTATTCCATTGTGTAGATGTGCCACATCTTCATTATCCATTCTTCAATTGAGGGGCATCTAGGTTGCTTCCAGGTTCTTGCTATTACAAATAGTGCTGCTATGAACATAGTTGAATGGATGTCTTTGTTGCATGGATGTGGATCCTTTGGGTATATGCCTAAGAGGAGAATTGCCGGGTCCTGTGGTAAACTAATTCCCATTTTCCTGAGGAACCCCTATACTGATCTCCAAAATGGCTGTATGAGTTTGCACTCCCAGCAGCAGTGGAAGAGTGTTCCCATTTCTCCACATCCTCTCCAACATGAGTCATTGGTGTTTCTAATTTTAGCCATTCTGGTAGGAGGAAGATGGTATCTCAAACTTGTTTTGATTTGCATTTCCCTGATAGCTAAGGATGTGGAGCACTTTCTTACGTGTCTTTCAGCCTTTTTGATTTCCTCCATTGAGAATTCTTTCTTCAGTTCTGTACCCCACTTTTTAATGGGCTTAGTTGGTGTTTTGTTGACTAGTTTCTTGAGTTCTTTGTATATTTTGGAGATCAGCCCTTGGTCGGGTATTGGATTAGTGAAAATCTTTTCCCAGTCTGTGCGCTGCCGTTTGGTCTCGTCCACTGTGTCCTTTGCCTTACAGAAGCTTCTAAGTTTGAAGAGGTCCCATTTATTAATTGTTTCTCTCACTGTCTGTGCCCCTGGAGTTATGTTCAGGAAGTGGTCTCTTATACCAATTTGTTCAAGGGTATACCTCCTTCTTTCTCTTCTAAGAGGTTCAATGTGGCTGGATTGATGTTGAGATATTTGATCCATTTGGACTTGAGTTTTGTGCATGGTGACAGACATGGGTCTATCTGCAGTCTTCTACACACCCTCATCCAATTGTGCCAGCATCATTTGTTGAAGATGCTGTCCTTGCCCCATTGTATAATTTTAGCTGTTTTGTCGAAAATCAGGTATTCATAGCTGTGTGGTTTAATGTCAAGATTTTCAATTCGATTCCATTGGTCTACTTGTCTATTTTTGTGCCAATACCAGGCTATTTTCAGAACTATAGCTCTGTAGTAGAGCTTAAAGTCAGGAACGGTGATGGAGAGGCAGATCTTATGGGGGGAATTAGAAGGACAAACAGGAGGAGTGGTAGATATGGTCCCAACTTACCATGTACATGACAGTCTCAAAAGAATAAGAAATAAAATAAATTTACAAAAGAAACTGCTCCCAAGGAGGAAAGGTAATAAATTTCATATTTATCCCATTTTATTAATTTTTTTTTCCGGGATAGGTTATAATTACAACATTTTAATGACCTTTATTGTCTCCCACAGATCTTGGGTTTCAAAACTTGGTTGATACTTACTATGGATGGATTCTTTCGTGGGTTGGGAACACTTGAACTACATTTTAGGTCATTATAAGGTTAAATAATAAATTATAAACCAGTCACCTTACCATCCTGCATAAGCTTACATTTGAACCTCCTTTTTTTGCATAAGTTTTTTCCTTTTTAATTTTTTTTATTTTACATATCAATCCCAGTTCCCTCTCCCTCCCTCCCTCTTTCCCTCTCTCCCCCTTCACATATACCCCAACCACCCTCCCCTTCCATCCCCCCCACTCCACATGTAGGGTAATGCCATACAGGAGGGGTCATCTAAATCTGTCAAGTCATTTGAAGTAGGGACTAGGGCTTCTCTCCTGTCTCTAGGTTAAGGCAGTTTTCCCTCCATGGGGGATATGCCTGCAAGGTCCTTTTATGCACCAGGAATTCATCCTGGTTCCACTGTGTGAGGTCCCTTAGACTGCTCAGGCCTTCTAGCTGAGTCCCATGTTCAGGGGGTCTGAATCAGTTCCATGCTGGATTCCCAGCTATCAGTCTGGGGGGCCCATTAGCTCCTCCTTGTTCAGGTCATCTGTCTCTATATGTTTCTACAACCTGGTCTTGTCCTCTCTCTCTCTCTGCATCTGGATTCTAGTTTGACTCAGTGTTTAGTTTTTTGCTTCTGTTTCCAATAGATATTAGATGAGGGCTTCATGATGGTGGATAAGTTAGTTGTTGATCTCACTATCAGGTAAGGGCATTTATGGTAGCCTTTCCACTGTTGCTCAAATTGTTAGTTGGCGGCAGTCTTGCAGGTCTCTAGACATTTCTTTAGGTTCAGTTTTCTCTTCAAACCAATAATGCAATAATGGCTCCCTCTTTTATGTTCTCTCTCTCTCTCTCTCTCTCTCTCTCTCTCTCCTGCCTTCTTTTCTTCCCTTGACCATTCTGCAATGTCATCTTCTCTACTCTGCCTAGCCTCCATTGACCCTGGTTCTACCCTCCACTTTATAAAGTAAATGTTTACATCTACATAATGCGAATATTCCCTATTTGCTTTCTTAATATGAATAATTTTCTTTGTATGAATATCTTCATCTTAATATAGTATCTCTTAATTACACCCATGTTGCTAAAAATATAAATATTTCATTCTTTTTATGGCTAAACATATTCCAATGATCATAGTATGTCATAGTTTTAATCAGTTCATGTGTTGATGAACACCTTAGTTAATGCTATTGTGAATAGCATTGACACCAATAAATATACGAGGGTGGTTATGTTCTAGTGATTTCTGTGATAAAACACCATGACCAAAGGCACCTTTGGGAGGAAGGGGTTTATTTTACCTTACAGCTTATATAAATCAATCATTAAGGAAAGTCAGGGTCAGACACCATGGAGGAATGCTGCTATGTTCTTCATGACTTTCACAGACTGCTTTCTCATATCACCTAGGACTACCCAGCCCATGGGTGGCATCATTCACAGTGGTCTTGTCCCTGCCACATCAATCATCAATCAAAAAAGTGTATCACAGGCCAATTTGTTGAGGCAAGTATTTTTCCAGTTGTTGTTCCCCACTTTCCAAATGACTCACATATACCAAGTTGATATAGAACTATCCAGAGATATAAAACTATCTCTTCTGTATTGATTCATTTCCTTTGGTTATATATTCAGTAGTGAAATAGTGAATTATACAGTAGTGTAATTGTTTTGTGAAACCTACATATTGTTCTTCATGATAACTATAATAATTTATAATATAATCACATAATCAATGTACCAGACTCCCCTCTTAGCATCCTTATGAGCATTTACTATTGTTGTCTATGTTTTATTAACAACCTAACTTGAGCAAGATATCCCACTGTGCTTCTGATCTACATTTCTCTAATGAATAGTGGCCATAAGTATATTTGATATATTTATTTTTTAATTAGATGTTTGCCTGTTTTCAATTAGATTATTTGGCTTTTTGTTATTGAGTTGAGTCCTTTAGAGAGTTTAGATACCAATCTTTTTGTGGATAAATAGTTTGTAAGTGACTAGTGAGGTGGCTTAGTGGATAAAGTGCTTGTCACACAAGTGTGAGTGCATGAATTAATGAACTGCAATCCCCAGAATCTATGTCAAAAGTCTGGAGACAGAGATCCCTATGGCAAGCTGTTTGTCTAGACTTTCCCATCCTCAAAGTGTACATACAATTGAAAGGAGAATGACAGATGGAAGAAGAATCAACATCAACATCAAGGCCTTTACAAAGAACACACATGAGTCTCCTACATCCACATGTGTGCTCATACATGTGAACATGTACATGCACACAAATAAATACCTTACAAATATTAGTTCTTGTGGTTGGGGAGGCTCTTTCATTACTCTCTTATTTTCTTTTGTTATACAGAGGTTTATTAGTTTGTTGTTATTCTGTTGGTACTTAGGTTTTTGAAACTTTAAGCAAAATATTGTTGCCTATACCAGTGTTGTAAAGTGTTTCACATATATTTTGTTCTAGAAAATTCAACAGTTTTTTTTTTCAAGTTAATTCAATTAGATTCGCTTTGAATTGATTATAGTACCTGATGATAGACAGGTATCTAATTTCATTCTACATACAGTTTTCCCAAAACTATATGAACAAAAGACTATACTTTGAAATATTTTTGTACATTTAGAGATCAGAGATCAATAGCCTGAAGATGAATGCATTTATTTCTCATTTCTCTGTTCTTTTCATGGTGAATTTTATTGTGTTTTATTTTAATACCAAATATAGTCAATGTATTTACTATGTTTTATTTTTATGTTATTTATGCATCTAAGCAACTATATATGCATTGTCTGCCTATATCTATCTATCTATCTATCTATCTATCTATCTATCTATCATATCTACCTATATCCTCTTTACTGCTGCCTATGGAGATAGAGGGAAGTCTTAATCACTTGAACATAAATTTACTGGTTGTTATTAATCAATTTTTATTGTGGACATTGAGAGGTAGTCCTGAGTTGCCCAAAGTGGGTACTACAAACTGAACTTGGGTTTTTTGGAAGGGCATTAAGTATTTTGAAGTGATGATCCATATCTCCAGCACCTTATTATATTTTTGTAGAGTGTTTTGAGGTCTCTTTGACATACCTCCATCGTTGTTCTTTCTGTTCAAGTTAATTTTTGATGTCCAGAAGTCCGCTGTTGTTCCACATGGACTTTTAAAAGCAAATTATTTATTTAACCTCCTGGCCATAATTTCCCCTCCCTCCTTTCCTCTCATTCTTTCCTCCTACTGCCCCTTCCACCCAACTCACTGCTCCTCCATTTCTGTTTAGGAGAGGGCAGGTCTCCCATAAGTATCAACAAAACATGGCATTATCAAGTTTCAGTAAATCAACACACCTCTCCATGTATTAAGTTAGTCAAGGAAACATAATATGAGGAGTAGAGCCCCAAAAGCCTTTCTCATTATTAGGAGTGCTACAAGCAGACCAAGCTATGCAACTGTAACATATGCACAGTGCCTAGGTCAGTTCCATGCAGACCACCTAATTGTAGGTTCGGTCCCTGTATGCTCATATGAACCATGTTTAGTTGATCAGTTTTTTTGCAGTCCTTGATCTTTTTGGCACCTACAATCCTTTCTCCTTCTCTTTTGCAGGATTCTCTGAATTCATCCTAAAGTTTGGCTGGTTTTACATGAATTTTAAGTTTATATTTTCCTTTCTGTAGAGGAAGCCATTGATACTTTTATGAAGATTGTATTGAATCTCAGCATATAACAATATGGACATTTAGACACCAGTACAATTAGGCAGTCTATACATATGGGGTATATTTTTACTTTTTGTGTCCTTTTCAATTTTCTTCATTACATTTTGTGATTTTCTTTATAGACATCATTTACTTCCTTGGTTAAATTTATTGTTAGGTCATTTTGTAGCTATTATAACTAATATTATTTTCTATATTTCTTTTTTCATATAGTTCATTATTGGCATATAAAAATGCTGTTGAGTTTTTTATGGTAATTGTCTTCAATTTTTAACAGTTCTAGCAGGTTTTTGATGGAGTCTTCAAATTTTTCTCTTTATAGAACTATGATTATCTTTAAATAAAGATAATTCTGTAAGCCAAAGATCCTCTATACTTGTCTTTGCTGCCACTCATTCCTTCATTCCTTACTAAACAAACTATCTTGGACTGGTATCTGGTTTAGATATCATTCTAGGAGACATACAGTTGTATACTTCTGTTTTGAACTAAGAAAATTTGGGGCAGCAGTAGGATATCTGAGAGGAGTTTCAGTGAGGGTAAAATATTGATGGTACACCAGAAGCCAGAGGCCTTGAATCTGACCAACAACACATCACAAAATGATCATTTGCAAGTAAAGCTTTTTGGGAAGAAAAGGTATACTGCATGATACACAGCAGCTCCCAATACCATTAAGATTAATGAAGAAATGATGAGATGGGAAAGACAGAGAACCAATGGGTTTTCTACATGTGTGTATGTTTGCTTGTTTGCTTTTGTTTTTAATTAATATTCTTATTTTTTTATCTTTAAACATTCCTGGGGAGTGGTATACGTGTGAAGGGCAGTATAAATGGACTGGGAAATGAGTGGGATTGGGGAGCATGATGTAAAATTACCAAAGAATCAATTAAAAAAGTATATATGTACCAATCTCATTTTAGGGGAAGGGCATTTAAGGTAGCCTATACACTATTGGGGTCATTCTTCTAGAGCCTTCATCCAGTAGCTGATGGAAGCAGAAGCAGACACCCACAGTTAATCACTGAGCCAAACTCCTGGAATCCAGTTGTAGAGAGGGAGGAGTGATGAGGAAATGGTTCAAGACCAGGCTGGAGAAACCCACAGAAACAGCTGAGCTGAACAAGGGGGAGCTCATGGACCCCAGACTGATAGCTAGGGAATCATCTTAGGATGGAACCAGGTCTCCTGAGTGTGGTTGTCAGTTAGGAGGCCTAGGCAATCTATGGGGCCTCTGGTAGTGGATCAGTATTTATCCCTAGTATATGAGTAGACTTTGGGAGCCCATTCCACATAAAGGGATACTCTCTTAACCTAGACCTGGGGGAGGGCCTATGTCCTGCTCCAAATGATATGACAGACTTTGAAGATCCCCCATGGAAGGTCTCACCTTCCCTGGGGAGCATGGGAGGGAGAAGGAACTAGGATTGACATATAAGATAAGATTGTTTCTAATTTAAATTTTAAAAGGCATAGTACATATATACAAAACAAAAAAGAAAGAAAATCAAGTATTTTCTAATAGGAGTGACATCCATGCTGATGGGGTGAGCAGTGGTAGATGTAATTCAGGCAAAGTGGGAGATCTGGGAGATTTCCAGTTAGATCAAAGTTTTATCTTTAAACCATTCCAGTAGATCTGAGAAATAACAAGTAGTCAAGGGAGCAAAAGAACAACAAAAAATCAGTTACACAATTGTGCAATTTCATATTTAAAGGTTGACAGTATCTATCAATTCTATTTCCTTTTTCTTCTACCAATCATATTGAATATATCCTCATGATCAAAGAAAGTTAAACAGTTTTTAGAATATTTTCATTACTTTAATAATTTGGCAGTCTGGTTTGTTTTTACTATCTCAGTAATAATTGAAGACAGAATTCTGACTATGTCCCTTCATGAGAATGCCAAATCTGTGTCTTCTTCTTGCACCATATTTTACATAAGTTGGAAAGACTTTTTCTAAGGTCAAGTGGTAGGAGTTTATTGCACAACAGCCCTTAAAGTGATGCTGGCTGTTGGAGTATGGTCAGCTCCCAGATGCCCCCTATGGTTTGTGTACAGAAGGAAAATGCTTGTAATCAACTAAATAGAGGTCTGATTTCCTGTTTCATACATGGGGTACTGGTCTACCTGGCAGAGACCAATAATCAGGCAGGATCCAAAGAAGAGATTGGACTAAATGTGTTAGAAGGTTGACTTTTTCAGTCCTTCATGTCAGGAAATAGGGCAAGGACTAATCCTTGCTAAGTCATTAGGTCATCATTTTCCTAATCAATCCCATATTCAATAGACCTCAAGGAGAGTCAACACCCAATCAATTGTATAAACATTCCATTTGGAAGCAGGCGTGTATTCTCAGGGATGAAGTAAGGAGAAAGCTGACAGCAAAACTTTGGGAGTATTACTAGAAAGAAAGAGAAAAATAAATAGTGTAAGGATTGGAGATAAAGTCACCTAGATTTGATCACACAGAACATGTACCAGGAGAGAAAATCAGGACCTTTGTGTAGGCAAAACAGGGGAGGACATGGTTGATAACTTTGTCCTCAGTAAAAACTGAGATACTTACATCTAGGTAAATTTATTAAAAGTAACTGGGCAGCATAGATCAAATTCCATGGGCTTAAAAAAAGAAAAGAAAAAAAGAGACCATGAAGTTAGGTAGGTAGGGGTGGATCTGGGAGGAAAGAACAACAGTGGTAAATATGATTAAAATAAATTGTATGAAATTCTCAAAGAATGAATAAAATGTTATTTAAAAGAAGTATCTGGGTTAGCAGCTAACATGAAATTTCACACTATGGGTTTATGAACTATTAGAAGAACATGGGATGGAAGAAGATTAGTGCAACTGACTAAATGGTACACAAAGCTATGTATCAGGTTGAGTGAAGAAACTTTTATCCATGAATAAGATCAGAATTCAGAAATAAGAAAGCATTTATATTTCTAGTATATTGAAATATAATAAGAAGAGGACTGATATACATTGAGATATACTGTAGTAAGATTTAGGCAGCTCTGGAAAATTTGTGTGGAGGATTGAACCAAAGTTACTAACAGTCCCTGGTGGGGAGACTTCTGATGTGGGTCCTGATGTATAAATAAGAGTTTTCCAGGATAAAGAAGAAGGAAGCATATTTGAGGTAAAAGGATTTACCTATTTCTTCTCTTACCCTTTTCCATGACTCTTGTTAAAATAAAATGTGTTATTTGAGAAATCCCATGCTCATCATTGTCAAGGGTAAATGGATATATTAGAAATAACAGTCCTGAGGACAGAGAACTATGTGCTCCAAAAGAAATACAATGTGAGCCACAAATATAACCACAAATGTAATTTAAAAATTTGTAGTAGCCACATTTTTTAAAAAGTAAAGAGAAATAATTTAAATTAATTTTAATAGCATACTTTATTCTAATTTAGTATTTCCAAAGTATCTTCATTTCGACATACAACAAAATTTTAGTGTGATATTTTATAGTTTTGTACTAAATCCTTGAAATGCCCTGTTAAATATTTTTAAAATAACCCTGTTGTATATTTTAAATTGAAAACACAATTCGGCACATCTATGTTTCCAGAATTCAGTAGACACATGTGGCTTTGGCAATTATATTGGATTGATCAGACAATCAACTTGTTGGCTTTGGCTGGAGAGGATGGGTACCTAGGGGTTGGGGCATCCCTAGGGATGGGGCACCAAAAACTGGCTCTAAGAGTAGTCTCAAAGAATATATACAGATTGATCTTGTTCAGCAACTACCCCAGTGACAAGCTTGCATTGTGTGATTTTATCCAAAGTTGTCTAGCAAGGTCCGAGCTGGTGTCTGCTACTCCACCCACAGAAAATATGTCCAAGTCAAGTTTTCCTGGGAAAATTTTCATTTTGCTTGACTTTTATTATAGTATTTTAAAAGCCCACAGGCAGCTCTTCTCAACACCTAATAATGTCTTTCCCAGCTCTCTTAGGAAGCAAGGCCTTGAAGTTTTCCTCACATATAAGCCCCAGTGGACACTGTCTCCATTCCACCAAAACATTGCCCAGAAATGAGCTCACAGACCTTCTCATCATGGCCACAGGCAAGTATGACTGTCTGGGATACCAGAAGGAGAGGTTGAAGACAAGTTTGAGTTCCCTGAAATAATGTGCTAATATTTCCAATACCAAAGACTAGTCATAGATGGAGCCTAAAACTGACTCAGATTTGTCTTATAGACTCCATTGAGTCAATCCTTATAGGCTTCACTTTCTGGGTTATGGTTCTTGTTGACCATCTGGGTTCCATTAAGTCCTCTGGCCTTAGCACTTTTATAATGCTTAAGACAATTGATACTACTGCCATCTACCTGGGAACAGTGTTCAAGTACAGTTCCTAATTATACTTTTGTTCCTGAAAATTAAAGGAAATCTCCAAGTCACATGATTTTAGTTGCTAGATAAGTTCATGGAATAATATAAAGAAAGGATTAAAAAAAATACCTATGATTGACTTTACTTGTCTAAGATGTACATGAATGCTATGAGTCTATTTGAAGGAACAAACCATTTATATTCATCCTTCTGTTTGTCAGATAACTTATAATCTCCATGAAACTGTAGAAATAAACAAAAAGCAGATCCTGCATAAGACAGTTATAGTAAGCTGTTACTTCTATGCTGCAAAGACAAAGCAGGTTATACTAGATGTTCCCAATAGTTTTATATGAATATCAAATCCAGCACTAGCACTACCACCATCTCTATTATCATCATACTTATATTGTCATCCTCATCATATCATTGTCATCTCCTCCAATTTTTCATTTTTCTTGAGTTTTAAACATTGCTTGTGTTTGTGATTCATTTCTTAAGCCACAAAAAGCAAACTAATCTACCAGATGACTGGATATGTATATATGAATAGACACACACTTATGTGTAATAATTTCAATCATTGATTACAGATAGACTGTACTGTTACACACAATGCCATCTGCTGGTATTTTTGTTGATTCTCCTCTTATCAAAGGACCATCAAATCACTTTGTAAAAAGCCTATAAGTAAGTCCACATGACAACTAAATGGGAGTCCAAGTAACTGTTTCAATTTTCTTTGTTATGACCCAGTGTTACTACCTCTACTTTTTTATTGGTAATCCTTTAATTAAGGATATAAATAATCTGATCATCTCAATTGATTGGGAGGGGGAAGAAGCAGGCTGGTATTTGGGAATAAAATACTAAGTTCCATATAGTCCTGCTTTGACACGATAATGTGGGAATTTCCTCCAGGCATGATATAACCACTGCCTCTTGACCCAGAATAGCTCTGATCACCTGTGAAGTGAGCTCATGAGATATGGCCTTTTAATATTTCTTTATAAAGGGAGAAGAGAGGCTTAGGACCCTTGTAATATCCCTCTCTTCTACAAGATTAGATAAGAAATAAACAATGACTGAGGTTGAAATTCTTTATAGGGTATCTACACTAGGACATTTCAGTGGTGAAACTTCTTGTGATCATGATACATGTTGAAATCTTCAGCTATCTTCAGCTGCTCCCAATGGTGTACTTTTCAGTCACCCATACTACTGAAAATAACTCCCAATAAAATTCTTAGTTGATCAGGCTGGACATGGACATAACATAATACTTTTGTTCTCTCTTCCTTTTTTTATTTTTTTGGTATTTTGATACCTTCTCTATTTGTGGGTGAATAATGTCTCCAAGAAAAACATATGATACTTGGCACCCAAACATGGACCAATAGAATTAAAGAAGCTTCTGGAAAGCCACAGAATCAGAACCCTGAAAGGATTATGACAGGCAGGTGTGTACTATCCTCACTGCACATGCTCCATGTGTGTTCTGTGAGAATAACATGTTCTTGCACTGAACTATATCAGCTGCTACACTGACAAAGTGGCCAACAAATGTTATCTACCAGGACAGGACATGAAACACAACCAAAAGACCTAAGCTGAATTGTAATAGTTCTCTATTAATATGCAGAACATTTTAGCTACTGGATGCTGTTCCAGGATTTTGCTTTGTTATCTTGCCCCACGTTACAAATAAGAATGAAAGTCGCAGTGTTGACAGTGAGCTATTATGCTATGAATGCTTGTCTAGGAAGTTTCCTGAGGCTCCCTACATCATATAGACTATCGCTAATGCTGTTGGTCACATGCCAGAATTCAAGGGTAATTTTCTTATCCTAAAGAAATAACATATTTTGGTTGTAAGGCATGACAAAATCAGAATTGATTTAATAGGAAATGCCTCTATTGGCTGGCATTTACAGAATTAGAAAGGACTTTGTAAGCAGCTAGGAAGATATGTCACTATTAGTCCTTCCTACTCAACTGTGGTCTCTGCATATTATACAATCAGCATGCCAGGACAAGTTGTGCCAAAGATGCAATAGTGATACCAATGTTATGGGTGTGACCAATTATTTCCCAATTGTACTAAAGGTCCACTCCACAAGAAGAAACTCATGTTTGGTACTGTAAGCTAGGCAAAACACCTATGACTGGGATATTACAGATTGCAGTGTGTGTGTGTGTGTGTGTGTGTGTGGCTATTGTTATTGTTTTGCTGAGTGGAAGGATGCTGTAATATTGCTTTCTATTCCTTGTGTTTATGTTTGTAAATAACTGCCACCATCAGCTAGAGTGGGAAGCAGCTTCTCTTTATAGTCACTGCAGATACTAATAAATTATAAGTGATACTGCTTGGAGTAAGTGTTTGTTACTGTAGCTTATAATGTTAAAGTGGCATAAAGGTTCATTGTACAGCCCTAAGCAGATCAAGACTCAAGGGAAAATAGCATAGCAGGGAATGGAAAAATATAAGAGTCAGAGAAAGCAGGGGAGTATAATTACTTCCTCTGGGTGTGACATGGTTGTTGTCATCTTGAGTCACAGTAGCTGTGATCACCTGCATGAAATCCTCATTGTGAGATTTGGACTAGCATCCCCTCGTGTGTGAAAAAAAAGGCAGATGAAGTCCAGATGATTTGAAAATCCTCCTCCTAGTTTATATGAGGTAAACAATGGTACAGGGGTTCAAGTTCTTGGGGAGTGTATCTGCCTATAAGTAACTCATGGAAGTCTTTAGCATTGTAACTTTTTGTGAGTTATTCATACTGTGGGTACTCTTTGGATCCTAGAAGTACCCAAAGAAATTCCTGGTAGTGTAGTCATCTTTCAGTCATTCATGCTTCTTCTAGAAAACCATAAATAGTATCAGTTCATTGGTTCACCCACCAGGACTTAGGTAGAATCCTGTTTTTGATCATTGGTGTCTTCTCTTTTGGAGTACATAGATACTTCTTTATGTCTCTCAAATAAAAAAAAAAAAAAAACAAACCAAATGTTCAAAATACCATAGTTTGGAAAGTGAACTGATAGAAAATGGTTTGTTCATTTGAGACAATCTACAGAAGTGTGGGGGATTTTACATTTATATTTGCTTATATAAACAAGTTCACCTCTCAAGACAAGGGACTTGTACTATATTTTGTATATATCAATGCATATTCTTTTCCTATGGCTTAATCTTGTTGGTTTCTGTAATCTTTACATATATTCTGTGTACTGTTGCTGATGACTGTTATGCTAGCTCTTACTACTCATGGGAGTTGCAACTCACACTGATGGTAGATTCATTGGAGACTATTGTATTTGATTCAGCAAGGACCAGCATGAAAACTGAGTTTCTCATTGCCAGAGGAAGGCAGGTATTTTCATCCAAGGCAACAAAGATATTGAACCCATTGATGGTCCTTCAGATAAAAGCAGTGAAAAAAATTAAAACAGTAAAAATAGAAACTAAGACAAAGAAATCAAGTGATTATTAGGGCAAAGCTATATCTGTAGGGACAGGATAACAAGTCCATTGTTTCAAGCTTGGACTGAGGTGTTTGGAACTTGGTACACTATATTAATCCACAAAACTAGTTAATGCAAGTTTTAAACAGTAAACTTCTGTTTAGCATGATTTCTAAATCCCTTGCATACATCCTTTCTTCTTTCTTAAGACTTTGCCCAAGACAATGAACTTCCTGTTTCATAGGTAGAAACACAGTCTTCCAGGGTGGTTATACTTGTGAGAAAGTTCTGGAAAGACTGTGCAAAAGCAAATCATTGTCATCAGATATTAGTAGTCACTTCTCTGGGATACTCAGAATTATGTTTTTAAAAAAATAAAACAAAACCAGTTCTGTCTTTGCATGGCTTCCAGAGCATTCTTAGTTAGATAAAAATCTTCAATGTTAGCAACGTACTTAATTTTCATATTACTACATTTTGTGGAATGTTTTTCATGGAATCAAATTGTTAATTGATTAAATAGACTAGTTAATTAAATCAAAGCAGCTGAACCAACTCTGTACAGACACATCAGAAACATTCTTTTCTGATGATCTTGGTTCTTCCAAGAGTATTAGAGCCCACAATAGGGAAAATAATTGAAAATCAAGTTTTCTTTGGCTCTTTGCAGGCAAGCAGTTGATGTGTAATGAAACTCAACAATGAGCATGTAACAAACCTACCCACTGGGCAACTTTTGTGATTCACTAATCTGGAGTTTTAATGAAGAACATACACACAATTACACAGGTAGAACATGGTTAAGAATCTCAGATAAAGGTGAAATCATTTTTAAAGGTAAGTGCATGAAAAATTTTCTTTCTCATGGATATTAAGAACTGTATGACTTCTTCCTTTTATATTTTGTTTCAATCTCTTGGCCATTCTAGAATGAAACGTTATCTTGTAGAAATCAGTATAAGATGTGCATGGATTGCTTACTACTATATACTTACATTTAATGTAGTGTAGTTAATTTTCCCTTTTACTTTATTTTTCCTATATACGTAACTTATCCTGATTTTAGTTTAAAAACCAATATACTGTATTTTAAAATATAATCTCTGAACTAAAAGCTAACTCAAATTATATGTAAAAAATACACATTTAGGTAGTAGGAAGGTGGCTCTGTGGTAGCTGCTTGCTGTTATTGCAGAAGACTTGCTGCTGTTGTAAAGGACCTAGATTCAGTGCTCAGAACCTACATAATGGCTCTCAACCATGTTTCCTCAGCTCTAGGGGTTCCAATACCCTCGTCTGACCTTCACAAGCGTGGAACCCATGTGGTCCACATACATACATGCAGGTAAAACACTCAAGCATATGAAAATAAGAAGAAACTAATCATTAAAAAATAGACATTTAAATAAACAATTTTAGTCATTAAAATGACAATAGTCTTATATCTATTCAAACCCAGAACATTGTAGTATGTAGTGTTTGTAGTCTACTGGCTGGATTTCAGGAACCTCAAAGTAAAAATAACTCCTATTTTTCTCTCTGGTAGTAGAATTCATTTGTCTTTCATGCTTCAGCTCAGCTTCTGCTTTCTTATAAGACCCCAGGCTGTTTCTGCCTAATTCCAGTCTTTTTGAAATATACATAACAGTTTGAGCATACAGTGCAGAGTTCATCATTGATGCTGCTGTAGAGTTTTACTTTATCATGTCTGCTTCAGTCACAGTTTTGGACTCTACCTGTATGCTTCCATGTGTCTGACATAACATCTTCTGCTCACCTGACCTCTCTTTCTCTTCTCTCTCTCTCTCTCTCTCTCTTTCTGTCTCTCTCTTTCTCCCCCCCCTCTCTCTCACTCTCTGCCTCTGTGATGAATTCTCATTATGTAGCCTTGACTGGATAGAAACCCACTCCATAGACCCAGTTGGCCTTAAACTCCACCTCACCAACTGCTACCATCTTTTAAACAGCGTCTTCCCACATAACCAGGATCCATGTCAAATTATGCTTCTTCATGAAACCTGTGTGAACCAATCATCCCCTGAGAAGAATAAATCCACAGTGCCAATGACTATCTGAGGAGAAGTATTTTATAGATACTTTTACATATCTTTTGTATGATATATATGTGTGTGTGTGTGTGTGTGCGCGCACGCATATGTATGTGTAGATATATATATATATGTTTATTTAAACTGCAAATTTAATTTGAAGAACAATGAGAAATATGTAGATGTTGCATTTTCCATTGATTGCCATCCACTGTTATATTGTTATATTGGTTTTCTAATTAGTTGTGCATCAGACTCTCATATGGCAGTAAATAAATATATTCCTATAGGTCCTAACCTAAATAGAAGATTGATGATGTCTGAGGTTTGTGCCTGGGTATCACTATTTCAAATCAGCTTTTCATTTTGATGCATAGCCAAATTTAAGAACTCCTGGGATAGGGGGAGACTGACCTAGAAAGTATTTATAAAATTCTCTAAGTTTAAAATTTTCTAGAAAGTGATAAAACAACCATTGCATATTAGGGGTTACAAAGTTTAACTTTCAAAATAACAATAGACCCATAATAGTTTGCCAGATATTATAAAACTTTTATTGTATGTTTCTCATCAGTTTTCGCCTTTTTATATTTTGAGGCTTTGTTTCCATTTTTTTTTTTTTTAACAAATAGCAACAAAATTTCTAGGAGCTACTTAAATGCTCCACTCAGGGACTAAGGACCTGGCCAATCCTTTCTTACTCTATCTCAGACCTTGGTCACGTGATTTGTGCCATGTAAGAGTTGAACAAAAATCAAACTCAATTATAGGGAAGTTTATTGGCTACCTTAGAGATAGGTTGCACGCTAAGGTTGCACTTTTCTGTCCTAACTTTCCCCTCTAACTCCTCCTGTGTCTCCATCACTCCATCTCAAATTTATGACTGCTTTTTTGATTATTTTTTTTGAACACCCACACTCAGAAATACACACACACACCCTAATGAGTTCATTTGGTATTGCTCATATGTGTAGGTGTCAGGAATAACTGCTTAGGTTTAGAAAACCCATCAGGAGTCTCAACCCTGGAAGAGACTGATTCTCCCTCTCTCAGTAGCTATTAGTTACCTGTAGCTCTTCATCTATGGATAAGGCCCTGTGAGATTTTCTCATCATGTTGGATGTCAACTGGCACTGGCACTATGAAATACCAGTGTGTTGTGTTATTTAGCTAGTCATATATATATTTTTAATATTTCAGATGTACACTTTTTCTGTCATGTATAGAAGATAACTATCTCATATCATACTTCCTGGTTCTTTGACTCTTACAATAATTCTGTCCCATCTTCCATGAGGTACTGCTAGCCTTAGGCATAGGGTTTCTGTTGCAGAGATCAGTAGAAGCTCAGTACACCATGGTCAGTTGTTCCCAGCATTTTGACTAGTACTAGATTTTCGAGATGGTCTGACTGTTGCATAAAGAAGCTTCTTTGGTGAAAAATAATATAATTATCAATGGCATAAGCATAAGTATTTAGAATGCAGTTAGAAAATATACTTGTATTGGAAAGTGGTGGTAGTAGGATCTCCTATAGGGTACATGACAGTGCCAACTATAGGCAGTCAGTTAAGTCTTGAGTCCACTAAATATAGTAAGTGTTAAAATGATTTCAGATGCTCAGACCGAAAGGGTATGCATTTTACCCTTAGAAACTACTTTTTAGATGAGGGCTCTATGATGGTGGATAAATTAGTCATCAATCTCATTATCAGGGTAGGATATTTATGGTAGCCTTTCCACTGGTGCTCAAATTGTTAGTTGGGGTTGGTCTTATAAGACTTGACAGATTTAGATGACCCCTCCTGGAAGGCATCACCCTACATGTGGAGTGGGGGGATTGGATGGGAGGGTGGGGGGATGGGAGAGTAGGAGAAAGGGAACAAGGGAGGGAGGGAGGGAGGAAGAGGGAACTGGGATCTATATGTAAAATAAAAAAAATTAAAAAAAGAAACTACAGTTTCACTGTGTGTGTGTGTGTGTGCGTGCGTGTGTGTGTGTGTGTGTGTGTGTGTGTGTGTGTGTGTGTGTGTGTGTGTGTGTGTGACTTGCTATGGGGAAGATGAGGTAACCTTAAGTCTTCCTATTCTTTTTTGACTATTTTATCTTATTTCAATAAATGACTAGTGTGTTTTTTTCATTGATAGTTTATTGTCACTTCTCTGAGACAAATTTATTTGGTTATAATACTCACGTTAAAAATTTCACTAAATTTCCCAAAGAACAAATTAGTGTTTTAGAACAAACCTAAATTAGGATTGCCTCTCATTTTGGACTAGATCTTGCTTTATTTATTCAGATTGTATTAAAATAGTAATTTGCTATTAAATGAAAAAATTGAGTTAATTCTTTGAGAATGTTATATGTGAATATTTTGCATATTCACCCTCAACTCCACCCTTCTCTCAGCTTGATTTTTATAATGCAACTAATACAATTTATTCAACCTATATTCTTAGATATAATCCACACAGTGAAGTGTGGGTGACCTACCAGAGGCTACATCCCTCCCCCAGAAACCATCAGTGGTCAATAATTCATCAAATAGAAATTGGAACTTATGAGCCACTCTCCCGTGCTGTATGATGCAATAGTTATTAAATATTAATACTTATATATTGATCATTCATTTCCAATACCTTACAATACCAACAGAGGCTAGACTCTTACTTGTTCTGCTTATAGCTCTTTGCTGAAGAGTGGATAAAATAATATAATGATAAATGAACCTCATTGCATGCTACAAATAAACCACAGATCCACAATAAAAATGAGGAAAAAAAGAGTCAATTTCATTGATCCTGGAGAACAATTTCAACTAGGTAGTAGAATCTAAAATATATTAAGGACTTTACAAAAATATTGGGCTGCAGTCAATCGATATCTTCTTCACCAGGACATGAATTAGCAATGATTACACTTGTTTATTTGTATGCTAGAGTACACTATGAATACACAAATGACCACCATTGATACTGAAAGCCTAGTTTCTTCTGAGAGAATCTGCAAGTGAGAGAGGAAGGTTAAGGAAGACCCAGGTTTTTGATTTGGAAGCAGATTTACTAGTATTAGTCCATGGCCTTTAGTAGTCTTGGAAGTACAAATGCAATTTGCATGGATTAACACACACACACACACACACACACACACACACACACACACACATATTTTCCAGCTGAGGTGATATGTAAATAGTGGCATTATATCAAAATTAGCACCAAGTCTGCAGATCTCAGGTTCTTAATACTTGTCACCAACTAAGGCAACTTATTTCTCTGAGAAATGTTACTTTGAAAGGCTGGGATAAAAAATGTATAAGATGAACCGAGAATAAGATGCTAGAAAAGACAAGGTTATATATTTTTTCTTAATATATATTGCCATTTTAATACCTATGTATACATACTGACTTTTCTTATGCTACACACACACACATGAGCATGTTATGGAGCCTATGTGAAGGCAATCCTACATAACACACTAACTTGTGTAATTCAATGTTGAGAGACAAAGAAGACTCAAATATCACAAATCTAAACTACGAGAAAAAGAACTACTTTGGCTTTGTAGAAGACATAATCTTACCCAAAATGGTCACTTCATCAAGACCTTCCTTAAAAAAAATTCTGCTTTAGGAGGATTGGATGGATCTAAGGCTCTAAATTTTAAATAAGATCATTGATGAGCTTCTGCTGTCAAGTGAACCACATTTATAAATCAAGATCTGTGGGGAAACCCTTAACTCTTTAACAAAAGGAGAACAGGCAAGAGAATAGTTACCTTTGTTTTCTGACATTCCTTCAAAGTTTTTTCAACCTTATTGAATGCTATGTGATCCTTGCCTTTAATCTAATCCTTTTTAGTATCATAAACACCCCAACTCAAATGAATAGTATTTTTAGGGAAATAAAAATCAATGATTTGTGCATATGGTCTATTTCCTTTCTCAGAGCAAATATGGAGCAGATCTTTGAAGGAAAGTGTTCTAGACATATTGGTATAAGAGTAGCAGTTGTGCATTATATGTAGGTCAAAATGATACTTCTCAGCATCCCAGAGCAGTATGTCCCAGTATGTCAAGCTGCACACTTGATTGCAGTTCTGCATGCTCAGATGTCCCTTGAGTTTTCATATACTCAGTAATTCTTCAGGCCTTCTCAATGTCCTGACAGTTGCTAACCATCTTGGGAAGTTCCCCTATTTCATTTTGTAGATGGCAGCAGCCTAATGTGAATCTAAAGGACTCTCTTTAGCAGGAAAATATGAGAGCATTTGTTTTTTGCCTTAGTTGCTGAACTGGAAAGATCATCAATTACAAGAAAAGACAAATAGCTTAAAGCCTAGTGTGACTAAATTTCTAGTTTTGGCATCCTATAAGAATGAATGAGAGCTGAGAAACTTATAAAAGATAATTCAATCAGGGAGGGACAATGGGTCAGGACTATGGACAGTCCATGGAGAGGCTCCTGCAGCTAACTGTTGGTGCTAAGTTGAAAGGTACTAAAGATCTTTTACTTGATTGGCTTATTATTGCCTGACATATTTTTATGACTGCACATAAATGTCCCTAGTTCCAAATCTTTTGTTTGCAGAAGTATTTCTTGATTGTTGTTCTTTTCTTTCAAGGTTTAATAAATGATTTGGAAAATTTACCTTGGGGGGAGAGATTCCTTACCTATCTCTTACAAGGCACTCACATTCCCTTACTCAGAGTTGTTATTACTCAATCCACTTTTCTACATAATCTCTTACATCCTTTACCTGCAGTTGCTTGAGTCCTCTCTAGTCAGGTGATACATTACAGACTCTGGGAAATAGACATATTGAACTTAGAATTTTTTTTCTAAGTCTAACATGTATGAAAGTAGAATAAAATGTGTAAAAGTGCAACTAAGAGTCGAAAAATATTACTTTTTCTCCACAGGAACATTAGTTTTGACAAAACTTTTCTTAGCAAAAATTTCTAAAGATGTATATGAAGTGAGGGATATAGCAAAACTTAACTATGTAAGCAATTGAAGAATCAAAGTGAGCACAGGAGAGGGCTGAGAGGCGTAGCTAAGGTGAAGGTCAAAAACCATTCTAGGTAAGCAGCTGGCAACAGACCTCAAGACTTGTAATTCAGGTTGTAGCAATGGAACAGGGAACCAAAGGACTTCCAAGTTAAAATGATAGACTTTTGAGGAAGGTTAAAAACTTGTGTGGGGAAGAGAAGACATGCACAGAGCCAATGTTCATATACCCTTAAAAAGAATGACATTCTACACAGTATATACACACAGACACAAATAGAAAGAAGGAAAATCTACCAGTGATCGAGACATTTTGTCTTTGAGGATAAAACCACAGCACAGAGTGAGGGGAAAGGGTGTAAAAAGGAAGGCCATTTTGTTTTATTTTCTTTTTCTCTTTGAAAAATTGGAAAGGGAAATTAAAGTGTGTGTGTGTGTGTGTGTGTGTGTATGTGCATGTGTGTGTATGTGCACATGTGTGTGGTCACACATACATGAAGAGACAGGTGACTAGTTTTAGTTCAAAAGTCACTTCTAATTCCCATAATATGTCATCAATGCTATATGATCAAAGATAGGCAACATTTTCACACACCAGAGCAACTCTCTCTCTCTCTCTCTCTCTCTCTCTCTCACACACACACACACACATACACAGACACACACACACACACACAGAGATGCTATGACATAAAGTGAAAATAACATTGCTGCAACGTTCTGGGGTATCAAAAGGATGGGGCTGTGGTGGAAGAGTAGATGGTGCAGGGGGGGTGTACTAGGAGATTGCAAGTGGATGCTGAAGACTGTTACCTCATGCTGGACATGAACGGGGTCTGCTCTATTCTTTTGGATGATTGGAATGAATAGGAGAGAGAACCTCTTTCTGAGTTCTCAACTACTCTTTGTGCTATAAGAGATTTGAACCTCAGAAAACAGAAAATAATAAAACAAAAAAGAAAAAAATAACACAAAACCAAAAAAAAAAAACCTTCCCATAATGATGCTTCAAGAGTGTTTCAGAAACAGGTGACGGAATGCCTAAAGAGAGTGAACTAAGTGGCTTGTGAGTATGGAGTACATGAAGGAGATCTGACCTGCACTTAGTAGAAAACAGCATATTCAGAAACAAAAAGGGATGTTACCTGGAGAAGTGACATGATCATGGAATTAAAGTGGCTCATGAGGACTCTGGGTAAGAGAAGTGAGGTATTCCCAGGACCTTGCAGTTATCCAACATGGCTTACTAAGTCAGTTTAAGAGGGCTAAGTGTGGGTGTCCTATGAAGCAAGTATGTGAAGTGCTATTCTCTGAAGATGTATCACTAATGCCTGATAGTGTTGGTGACATATTTATTCATTACTGACAGTGTGGTCCATTGAGTTGAGCAATTATCATGACTTCTCAGGAATGTTAACAGAAAGTCCATATTATAGATAATTGAAAGTGAGACTTAGAGAAGCTAATTGCCATGTAGATTTTGTAGCAATATCATTTCATTTTATTTTAAATTATGTAGTTATAACTGTTCATGTTCAAAGAATATCAAGGCATAGGCAATCTCCAGAATGGGAGACTTTGGACCAGGTGCTACAAAAATAAATGGATGAAAAAATCCAATTTATAATAAGTGACATATAGATATGCAATTGAGAACAATGGGAACATTCTAATAAGCAGAAGGAAATTTCAGACAACAGTTCTTTATATAATATGGTTTTTGGGAAAAACCAATAAGGATATACGAAGGATTTTAAAATGCTGAAAAGGCAATATTAATAGATGAAAAACCCAGCAATGAAATTAAGAAATGAAAATACCTGACAGGGGAGATACCACTATCATGAGAACAAAATAACATTTTTGCATAGGTATAAACCACATTAAAAGAAACAGTTAATACAGTCATAGCATTTTAAGTTACAAAAACTTATTGTTGGCACAATATTTAGGCTTGAGTATGTCACTATGGTACACACAACCAGAGAGTTGATAGGTATGGAAGATAACTATTAGTACACATGTGTTGTGTGGCATTATTCATGGGGAAACATGGACAAGTATATACTTGCCCAAGATAGGGAGCTTAATAACAAACCAAAGTAATGATTCTGCACCAGAGAGTAAGTGGATGACCAATGAGTTTATTTGGGTTTCTTACAAGAGTATGGATGGCTGCAGGTCTGGAACCCCAGAATTCATTGTATAACTTTCAGGTAGCTCGACAGGCAAGAGCCTCCTCTTCTCAAGTAGCTTGCTCTGAATCTTGGTAGTACTTGCTGCTTATATAACCATGAGGAGAGAGAGGCTTGCGCATATGATCTGTTTCAGGGACTTCCTGAGACTTTTGCATTATTTATTAATGTAATCTTAAGGGAACACTCTTTAGAATTTTAGTATTTTTATTTTTTAATTTATTTTACATATCGATCTCAGTTCCCCCTCCCTTCCTCTTTCCTTCTATCCCACCCTCTCATGCCCCCCGACCATCCTCCCCTCCCAATCTCCTCACTCTGAATGTAGGGTGATGCCTTCCAGGAGGGGTCATCTAAATCTGTGAAGTCATTTGGAGTAGGGATTAGGCCTTCTCTCCTGTCTCTAGGTTAAGGGAGTATCTCTCCATGGAGGATATACTCCCAAAGTCCTTTTGTACACCAGTGATATATCCTGGTTCCACTGTCGGAGGTCCCTTAGACTTCCCAGGCCTTCTAACTGTGACCCATATCAGTTCCATGCTGGATTCCAAGCTATCAGTCTGGGAGGCCCATTAGCTCCTCCTTGTTCAGGTCACCTATCTCTATGTGTTTCTGTAGCCTGTTGTCCTCCCTCTCTGCATCTGGATTCCAGTTTGGCTCAGTGTTTAGTTGTGGATGTCTGCTTTTATTTCTATCAGCTACTAGATGAGGGCTCTATGATGGTGGATAGGTTGGTCATCGATCTCATTATGAGGGAAGGGCATTTATGGTAGCCTTTCCACTGTTGTTCAAATTGTTATTTGGGGGTCATTTCTCTAGGTTCAGTTTTCTCTATAATGGCTCCCACTTTTATGGTCTCTCTCTCTCTCTCCCTCTCTCTCTCTTTCTCTCTCTAATTTATTCCTCCTATTTCTCTCTGACTCAATCTTCATAGTCCCACGTGCTTTCATCTCCTCTCCTTCTCTTTCTCCTAGTTCCCTCTCCACTCACTGCACCCCCCCCACTCCCCATACACTCAGGAGATCTTGTCCAATTCCCGTTCTGTGAGGGACCTTATATAAATATCTTAGAATCTTCCTTGTATCCTAGTTTCTCTGGCAGTGTGAATTATAGGCTGGTGATCCTTTGCTCTAGGTCTAAAATCCATATATGAGTGTTCCTCTTTCTGTGACTGGGTTACCTACTTCAGGATGGTTTCTTCAAGTTCCATCCACTTGCCTGTGAATTTCATGATTACATTGATTTTTTTCCCCTCAAAGTAGATTCTATTGTGCAAATGTGCCATATCTTTATCCATTCTTCAGTTGAGGGGCATCTAGGTTACTTCCAGGTTCTTGCTATTACAAAAAAATGTCACTGCAAACATAGTTGAACAGATGTCTTTGTTGCATGGATGTGGATCATTTGGGTATATGCCTAAGAGGGGGATTGCTGGGTCCTGTGGTAGACTGATTCCCATTTTCCTGAGGAACCACCATACTGATCTGCAAAATGGCTATACACGTTTGCATTCCCACCAGCAGTGGAGTATTCCCCTTTCTCCACATCCTCTCCAGCATAAGTTGTCATTGGTGTTTCTAATTTTAGCCTTTCTAGCAGGAGTAAGATGGTACTCAGAGTTTTTTTGATTTGCATTTCCCTGATAGTTAAGGATGTTGAATACTTTCTTAAGTGTCTTTCAGCCTTTTTGATTTTCTCTAATGCGAGTTCTCTATTCAGTTCTGTACACCAATTTTTAATAGGGTCATTTGGTGTTTTGTTGACTAGTTTCTTGAGTTCTTTGTATATATTGGAGATCAACCCTCTGTCAGATATAGAATTGGTGAAGAGCTTTTCCCAGGTTGCAAGCTGCCATTTGATCTTGTTAACTGTGTCCTTTGCCTTACAGATGCTTCTCAGTTTGAGGAGGTCTCATTTATTAATTGTCGATCTCAGTGTCTGTGCTACTGTAGTTATGTTCAGGAAGCAGTCTCCTGTACCAATTTGTTCAAAGGTACCTCCTACTTTCTCTTCTAAGTGGTTCAGTGTGGCTGGATTTATGTTGATGTCTTTGATCCATTTGAACGTGAGTTTTGTGCATGGTGATAGACATGGGTCTATCTGCAGTCGTCTACACACCATCATCCAGTTGTGCCAGCACCATTTGTTGAAGATGCTTTCTTCCTCCCATTGTATACTTTTAGCTGTTTTGTCAAAAAATCGGGTGTATGTAGGTGTGTGGGTTAATGTCAGGATTTTCTATTAGAGTCCATTCGTCTACTTGTCTACTTTGTGTCAGTACCAGACTGTTTTCAGGACTATAGCTCTGTACTAGAGCTTAAAGTCGGAGATGGTGAAGCCTCCTGAAGTTCCTTTATTGTACAGGGTTGTTTTGGCTATCCTGGGTCTTTTGTTTTTCCATATAAAGTTGATTATTATCCTTTCAAGGTCAGTGAAAAATTGTGGTGGGATTTTAATGGGGATTGCATTGAATCTGTAGATTGCTTTTGGCAAAATTGCCATTTTACTATGTTCATCATTCCTATCCAAGAGCATAAGAGATCTTTCCATTTTCTGGTATCTTCTTTAATTTCTTTCTTTAAAGACACAAAGTTCTTATTACATAGGTCTTTTACTTGTTTAGTAAGCATTACCTCAAGATACTTTATGCTGTTTGTGGCTATTATAAAGGGTGATGTTTCTCTGATTTCTTTCTCTGTCTCTTTGACGTCTGAAAAAAGTAGGGCTACTGACTTTTTTGAGTTTATCTTGTATCCAGCTGGTTTGCTGAAAATGTTTATCAGCAGTAGGGGCTCCCTGGTAGAGTTTTTTGGGTCGCTAATGTAAACTATCATATCTGCAAATAGTGAAAATTGACTTCTTCCTTTCCAATTTGTATCCCCTTGATCTCTTTTTTGTTGTCTTATTGCTTTAGCTAGAACTTCAAGTACAGTATTGAAGAGATATGGAGAGAGAGGGCAGCCTTGTCTTGTTCCTGATTTTAGAGGAATCGCCTTAAGCTTCTCTCCATTCAGTTTGATGTTGGCTGTTGGTTTACTGTATATTGCTTTTATTATGTTTAGGTATGTTCCTGTTATTCCTGATCTTTCCAAGTCCTTTATCATGAAAGGGTGTGGAATTTTGTCAAAGGCTTTTTCACTATCTATTGAGATGATCATGTGGTTTTTCTTTTTCAGTTTTTTTTATATGGTGGATCAAGTTGATAGATTTTCATATGTTAAACCATCCCTGCAACCCAGGGATGAAGCCTACTTGGTCATGGTGGATAATTTCTCTGATGTATTCTTGAATTCCATTTGTCTGTATTTTATTGAGTATTCTTGTATCAATGTTCTTGAGGTATAATGGACTGTAGTTTCCTTTCTTAGTTGTGTCTTTGTGGGGCTTGGATACCAAGGTGATTGTGGCCTCGTAAAAAGTGTTTGGTAATATTTCTAGTGTATGGTTTTGTTTCTAGTGTATGGAACAATTTGAGAAGAAGGTAGAATTCTGCACTGAAGTTCCTGGACTTCTTTTGGTTGGAAGGCTTTTGATGACTGCTTCTATTTCATTAGGTTATAGATCGATTTAAGTTGTTTATAGTTCTTTATTTAATTTTGGTAAGTTATAGTTATCCAGAAATTTATCCACTGCTTTTGAATTTTCAAATTTTGTGGAGTACAGGTTTTCAAAGAATGACCTGAAAATTATTTGGATTTCCTCTGTGTCTGTTGTTATGTCCCTGTTTTTGTTTCTGATTTTGTTCATTTGTAAGTTCTCTATCTGCTTTTTGGTTAGTTTTGATAAAAGTTTGTTTATCTTGTTGATTTTCTCGAAAAACCAACTGTTTTTTGAATTGATTTTTCTGTATTATTTTCCTGGTTTCTACTTTATTGTTTTCAGCCCTCGAATTGATTATTTTCTACTCCTCTGGGTTGAGGTTGCTTCTTTTTGTTCTAAGGCTTTCAGTTGTGCTGTTAATTCTCTAATGTGACTATCCTCTGTTTTCTTCATATGGGCACTTTGTGCAATGAACTTCCCTCATAGCACTGCTTTCAAGGTGTTCCGTATGTTTGGGAATGTTGTGTCCTCATTCTTGTTGAATTTTAGGAAGTCCTTAATTTCTTTATTTCTTTTTTGACCCAGGTATGGTGCAATTGCACATTGTTAATTTTCCATGATTTTGTAGGGTTTCTGTGATTTGTGTTGTTTTTGAATTCCAACTTTAAAGCATGGTGGTCTGATAAGATATAGGTGACTATTCCAACTTTTTTGTATCTGTTGAGGTTTGTTATGTCACCTAGTGTATAGTCAACTTTAGAGAAGATTCCATGTGGAGCAGAGAAGAAGGTATATTCTTTTATGTTTAGATGGAATGTTCTATAGATATCTGTTAACACCAATTGAGACATAACTTCTGTTAGTTCTTTTGTTTCTTTGTTTAGTTTCTGACTGGTGGTCCTATCTAGCAGTGAGAGTGGGGTCGTTGAAGTCTCTCACTATGAGTGTGTGAGGTTTTATGTGAGCTTTGAGTTATAGTAGTGTTTCTTTTATGAATTTGGGTTCCTTTTTATTTAGGGCATAGATGTTCAGAATTGAGACTTTGTGCTAATGGATTTCTCCTGTGATGAATACAAAATGACTGTCTTCATCTCTTTTGATTAATTTTGGTTTGATATCTAACTTGTTAGATATTAGGATAGCCCCACCTGCTTGCTTCTTGGGTCCATTTAATTGGGGGATATTTTCCCAACCCTTTACCCTGAGTAATGTCTCTTTGAAGATTAGGTGTGTTTCTTTTATGCAGCAGAAGGATGGATTCTGTCTTCATATCCATTCTGTTAGCCTGTGGGGTTTTTTTTTTTTTTGTGCTATTGAGTTAAGAATTAATGTTGAGGGAAAGTAAGGACCATTGATTGTTAATACTTATTTGTTTTAGATTTGTTGGTGGTGGTATTGTGAATATATTTGCCTCACTTTACCCTTGGGTTCTGGTGAAGTGGGATTATCTATTGCCTATGTCTTTGTGAGTTTTCCTTCCTTGGATTGGAGTTTTCCTTCCAGAACTTTATGTAGGGCTGGATTTGTAGATATGTATTGTGAAAAGCAGGCTTTGTCATTAAATATCTTGTTTTCTCTGTCTATAGTGAATGAGAGTTTTGCTGGGGATAGTAGCCTGGGCTGATATCCATTAGTGCTTTTAGAACATCTATCCAGGACCTTTTGGCCTTGAGAGTTTCCATGGAGAAGTCAGGTCTGCCTTTATATGTTAGCTGTCCTTTTTTCATTCACTGCTCTTAATATTCTTTCTTTATTCTGTATACTAGATGTTTTGATTATTATGTGTCAAGGGGTCTTTTTTCTTTGGTCCAGTCTATTTGGTATTTGGTATGATTCTTGTACTTTCATGGGCATGTCCTTCTTCACATTGGGAAAGTTTTCTTCAATGATTTTGTTGAATATGTTTTCTGCACCTTTGAGCTGGGCTTCTTCACCTTCTTATATGCTTTTTATTCATAGGTTTGGCCTTTTCACAGTGCCCCACATTTCCTGGATGTTTTGTGTTAAGGATTTGTTGGATTTAAGATTTTATTTTGTCATTCTCTTCTGCTTCATCTGCTTTGGGGTGTTCAGGTCTAGTTGGGTAGAGTCCCTAGATTCTGTTAGTGTCATGTTTGTCTTTCTATTGTTGTTTTCTTGTATTGCTTCTTCCAGTGGGTGCAGGTGGGGTCTCTCTATGCTACTTCCCTGGTGTGCTTAGATGGGTCAGAATTTTGATATCTGTAACTTTGGGTGGGCTAAGCTCTCTAGGAGGTCTCTCCTCAGGTAGGGTCTGGCGATGGAGGGTCAAAGATCAGGCTCCAGTAGAGGCCTGGTAATAGGTTTCAAAGATCCAGCAGGCAGGTACTCAGCATAGTCCTGTGGGAATATTTGGATCTCTGGCCATGGCCTGGAACTCTGGCAGAGGACCAGAAGTGGGGTTTAGGCAGGGGAGGATTCAGGGTGGTCTCGCATGGCGGGTCTTATGTGCTTGGAGCAGCTCCAGGAAGTTCCCTGAAGGTGACTGGATTGTTGGATAAGCCCTCTCCAGCAGAGGCCCATCAGTTGAGGTCAAAGAACCTGCAGGCAGGAACTCAGCATGGTCTGGCAGATCTCTGACCTAGGGCTAGAGCTCTGGCAGAGAACCAGCGGTGGGGTCAGAGATCCGGATTTTAGTATTCTTAATGAGATTCTTTTTTAAGTACTCTGTAATTTTTAAGGAGCTTTCATCCAATATGGATTGACTGATATAGAGAAAATGCTATATAACGTGGAATATAAATAGTTATTATATTGGGTATATGGACACATAGAGTTGGAGATTTAGTCAAAGAAAAAACAGAAGAAAATTCTACAAATAAAGGAGGGCAAAAATTTCCTTAGTGGGGGTTGGAATCATATTAATCCCCATTCCCTCTCCCTCCCATGCTTCCCAACTCCCCTCCTGTCCCATCCATCCCAACTCCACTGAAAAGGTAATGCCTTACAGGAGGGATCATCAAAATATATCAAGACATTTGGAGTAGAGACTAGGCCTCCCTCCTGCCTCACTGAGCCAAACTCTGGGAAGTCAATCTTATAGATTCAGAGAAGGATTAAAACTAAATAAAACCAAGAGAAAAACCAAAACCAGCATACCTAAGTATGACATGATTGCAGAGTACTCATGACGTGTTGTACTGGTGAACATGTCTTTGATGGAAAGAAACAAAAATCAAAATGAGAAACTTTCTTGATGATATGCTTTAGCCTCCCCCAAAATGAGTCAACCAAGAATGCAGAGAAAGGCCAGTTTTGCTTTGGAGACTGAGGAGGGAACATTGAGTAGAAACAGAGGCCTTATCCTAAGCATTGGTAGAATTATGATTACAAATTGTATGTCAATTTTTAAAGTAAAACTCAAAGTATTCTATAAAAATATCTGACTTTGGAGAAAAGGAGAGGCAAAAGAAAGTGTTGGTGGGTAAGAGTTATATTTGTAACTGGTAATATTGTATAGCTGAAATAGTACTTGAAATTATTAAAAAATGCATAAGCAGAGCCTTCAGTCAGAGTGTTCAGTATGAAATTATAAAAAAGAAATCAACAAAAATGAAGGCTGTAGGATGGCATATAAGGTAGTCATCAATCTCATTATGGGAGAAGGAAATTTAAGGTAGCCTCTGTAGTATTGCTGAAATTGCTAATTGGGGTCACCCTTGTAGATATCTGGACATTTCCCTAGTGCCAGATTTCTCTTAAAACAATAATGGTATCTCTTTTCTTGCTCCCCTCTATTCTTTCCCTGTCTCAATCTTCCTGATATGTCATGCCCACCTCTCTCCTCCCTCTTCCAATTTGCTTGGGAGATTTTGTACTTTTCCCCTTCTCTAGGGGACCATGTATGTCTCTCTTAGAGTCCTTCTTGCACCCACAGCTAAACACTGAGCTGAAATCTTGGAATACAGTTGCAGAAAAAGAGAAGTAATGAGCAAAGGGGTCAAGACCAGGCTGGAGAAACCCACAGAAACTGCTGACCTGAAAAAAAGGGAAGCTAATGGACTCTAGTATGATAGCTGGGAAAGCAGCACAGGACTGACCCAAACTCCCTAAATGTAGGTGTTAATTAGGAGGACTAAGCAGTCTATCTGGCCTCTGGTAGTGGATCAGGATTTATCCTTAGTATATGAATGAATTTCGGGAGCCCATCCCACAAAGAGGGATACTCACTCAGCCTAGACACATGGGGGAGGGTCTAGGCCCTGCTCTAAATGATATGACAAACTTTGAAGACTCGACTTCCCATGGAAGGCATTTTCCTCTCTGGGGAGCAGAAAGGGGATGGAACAGGGGTTAGTGAGGGAGGACAAGAGAGAAAGGGAGGGTGCAGGAACTGGAATTGACATGTAAAACAAGTTTTTTCAAATTTGAATTAAAAAACCTATCAAAAATATCAAATAGATGAAGTACCATGTAGCAATGAAATTTGGAAGTGCACCATGTATTTATTAGTAAACTTGTCTAAGCAAAAACTGACCTGTTATAGCAATGTCTGAGTAAAATGATGTTAGTTTTCAAACTAACTACACCAAAGCAATCAAATTATTTCTCCATGTTTTTGAAATAAAGTAATGGAATGGTAGTTAATTTTAAGTGTCAGTTGGGCTTGGTTGTAGAAGAAATAAGTAGTTGGTGAAACATCATTTCTGGTGGGTCTTGTGAGAGTGTTTCTAGAGGAGATTGGTCTGTGAGTGAGTGGACTGAGTGAGGAAAATATGTATTCAGAGTGGGCAGAAGCCATTCAGTTGAACAGAGAGAACAGAGAGGAGAAAAGATGAATTCTCTGTCTCCTAGAGTTAAAATGCCTCTTTTGTTCATGGACAACAGAAATCTATGTTCTTGTGTTTTTGTGGTCTAGGAATTGCATCATGGGCTCTCTGGATTCTTGAACTAATAGATTCACAGAATTATGCCACTGACTTTTGTGTAACTTGAACTGAGCTCTGCCATCTGATTACCTGGTCCTTCCACTTCATACTGTTGCAAATATCCTGTGATTTCTCAGCTTCCGTAATGACATAAGTCAATTCCTAGAATAAATGCCTCTCATCCTTTTCTCAGCTGTATTTCATTGGTGTTATCTTTCTAAAAATATTGACTAATACACCAGAACTAATCTACATGTAAATCACTTGGAGGAGAGTTAGATATGTTTCGTTCCATTATCCATGCACACATACATATACACACATATGCACCAATATGTAATATTTCTAAACATTCTCTTTGAAAATAAGAAGTTGTGGAATAAATTATAATAACAAGAAAAGAATTCTTTTATTTTATTTTATATATAACAAAGTCCAATTAAATGAAAACAAACATTTATACACAATATTTGGGAATTTGGGCATCGTTCTTTCCAAGCTACTTCCTGCTGGTAAGGGGTGCTGTCTTGGGGGGATTCGAAGAAGATTCAGATATCCTGGCTGTAGTCTGTAGGGCTGTTTTGTCCGGCTGTTTTGAATGTAGGATTAGCTTGTACTCTGTTTCAGGAAGAAAAGGATTCTTTAAGAAAAATCTAACAAATGAATAGAAAATTCTGGAAGGATTTCAATAAACTGTTTTTTATTAGTTTTATCTTGGATAATGGAATTTATTTAATCTCAATATTTTCATTTTAATTATGGGCATACATTACATTACTTTTAAAATTAAATTTAAAATATGAAATTGCCTTTTGTATAAAATCTTTCAGACTATTTCATTATGTTGTCTTCATTCCTCTATAAATCATAATGCATAATGCTCCCACTTGATAGTCAATTAAAAAACAATGTCTGAACTGGTATGATCCATCATAATTTCATTTTTTAATTAACTGGCTAAATACATGAGAATTTAGAATGAACTTAGCATATGTTCTTCATTTTTGTAGACTTGGCCACCAAAATATAGTCTCCACTTAAAGTAAAATCATATGCGGATGGAGTTTTCATTTTTTGTTTTATTTCATAAATGAATACAATGGTCCACAAATGACAAATATTTATTTTCTCATACATAGAGATCCTCAAAATCTACTGGAAATTAAAAAGACCAAAGGGAAGACATTGTTATACAAACAATGTTAAGGGGATTGATGGTTACTTTTTATTTGTTATTTACATTAAAATTTTACAATTAACATGTATAACTTAAAGTTGCAAAAACAAATCCCAAAGACTTGAAAGCCAAATGTTGGTGCATGAACTTGGATTTCTTTTCTTTTTCACATGGGGAATTACTTTGCTTGTGACACTTCTTAGTGGGATGGATGAAGATATTTTTCTATGTGCCCTAGACTGACCTTGAATTTGATATCTCTCTATTTCAGTCACATTGCAGTTTTGGTGCAATCTGGACATGGTATTGGTGTCATATGGACATGGGTTGTGACACTTTGCAGAAAAAAAAAATAATGGAACTTTCCCATACCACAGAATTTGGCAATGATACAGACCTTAGTTTGTGACCTTACACCTCTCAGTAACTGCCTCAACTTAGGTGTCTGGACAGATTTCTCAAGATCAATGCTGAATATGGTTCTTAAAAGTTATGGATACAACCCTTGCTTTAACTGACTCAACTTGGCAGAATGTGTCAACAGGTTGTCCATAACATACACGCAGATTTGCTTCCTATAGCAACTGACTATAGAGAGCTTGAAGCTCAGGAGTTCACCATAGTTAGGATGGCATGGAGCTGGAAGTCTGTGCTTTGACAGTGGTTTAATACCAGGCTCTTAAATCCCGCATAGAAGGCCTTGCCCTTTCTAGAGCAGAAGAGGGATGGGATGGGGATCGGTGGGGAGCATGGTTGAATGAGAGGGAGAGGGAGAGGGAGGATTGATATATAAAATAAGATTGTTTCTAATTTAAATTTTAAAAAAGTGCCCTCTCTGGCAGAGCTTGGAAAGAGCATAGGCTCAGGGTTCCAGCTGCCTGATATTCAGAAACTTGTGAAGATGCTTCAAGTCTGATTTGTAAAGTGGACTTGACTTCAAACAAAGAGAATCTAAGGAAGTACAACTCCTGAATATCTTGAACAATTTTCCAGAGAGGAAGGTGTCATCTATTTAAAGCTTCCAGAAATGTCCAGCTTTTGTAAATGAGCATCATGTATGTGGGAACAATGTTATTTTGTGACTCAGAATGCTATGTATTTGGACCCATACTGTCAAAGGAACATTTCTCAAAGATACTCATTTTGCCAACTAGTATTTTTATGCTATCTTGATGTCCAAAACTTTCCATGTCCTGCTCTTTGTTGATCTCCAGTTGCAAAACCTGCAGAACCTTCTGTAGTTTACAAAGACCTCCATGAACCCCACAGCTTCTTGTAAACACAGCTGGATGACTTCTTTTATCATCTTCATTCAGTGCACAATGGAGGCTTGGGATTGATTCACAGTGACATTGTTGATGCAAGGGTCTGATAATCTTCTCCAGGCTACTTTCCTCTCATCTGTCAAACATGGTTGTCTGTTTACAGCTCACTCTTGGCTTCCAATAAGCAAGTAAGCAGGCATGATGCCATGTCTCTTTGCTTCATGTGCTAGAGGGTCTGGTCTATGTTCTAAAAATGAGGTCCTTGAAGTTTCTACTCTGTGAGCTGAACCTTCTGAGTAGGAGAATGTCAAGACAATATAGTGGAGTTTAAGGTTTTTAGGGATCTTCATCTGAGCCTCAAAGTTCAGGAAGGTAACAACAAGACTACTACCATTGATTTCAAGGAATTCATGTCCCCCTATGGAGGTATTCATGACATTCTGTAAGAAAATCCCCTTGTAGTTCCTCTAGGTACAGGACAGAAAAGATCTCACTCATTCTCTAGCCAGCTCTACCCATGCAGCTCTAGGAGAGAGAATGGAGCCTTCAGTCCAGGCTAAAGGAATAGATCCAGATGTGGCAGTTCGGCCATGCTAAATCTGAGCAGATCCAGGCTGGGACTCCTGGTTCTCAGAATCTTCAATTTTTCTTATAAAGCATCCACTGCTCAGTGTGGATCTATCTCATGAACTTCCAGGAAGGAATAGTTTCCATGTAATAGTTTTAAGATTTAAGGGCAGAGAACAAAACATCTATAAATAACAATAGAGACATAATTTCTCTATGTAGTCCTGGCTGTCCTTTAACTCATTGTATAGACTAGGCTGGCCTCAAATTCACAGAAATTTGTCTGTATCTGCCTCCTCAGTTATAGGATTAATGTATGTATCACCATACCTGGTGATAAATAAAAATAATTCAATTTATCATGTGCTATAATAGAATATTTACCAAGGAAAGGAGTTCATTAATTGATTATAGAGTTTGGAAAACTTAGGGTTAGGGCAATGGAGAGTGTCACAAACCCACAGCTGAAAAAAAATTCTTTGACAGAAGTTGAGGATATACAGTGAGATTCAGATTCTACTACACCCCATTCAGAATGCCTACCATAAAGAAGATAATAAGGCTAGGGACAAACCTTAATGATAGAGTTAGTATGTGCAAGTCCCTGAGTGGAGTCCCTGGTACTGTAGAAAAGAAAGGAAAGAAAATAAATGCAAAAGAAAGTAAAGAGAAAGGGAAAGAAGAAAGGAAAAAAAGAAAGGCATCATTTGTTGTCAAGGAGGCTATGGGGGGTGGGTCACAGGAAAGACCCCTATGACCTGTTCATGGTAATATAAATTAATGCATCATACCACAGGGAGACATACTCATGCTTATTGTGACACTGCTCACAATAGCTAAGTTGTACAATCAGCCTAGATGGCTAGAAGGATTGATTAAGAAAGTAGGTACATACTCATGGTGGATGTTTGTTTTTCTGCCACAAAGAAGAAAAAAAAATATGTGATTTGCTGGAAAGTGGATGGGTCTAGATGAGATCATCAGGCTAAGTTAAATAAACCAGATTCAGAAAGTAAAATCTATCTATCTATATCTATCTATCTATCTATCTATCTATGTATGTATGTATGTATGTATGTATGTATTTAAAAAGAACAAAGAGGAGTATTTGTAGGGAGATAGGCACACTGAGTAGTAAAGATGAATGAGGATGTATCTTACATAGATTTGTCATAATAAAAGCATTATTTTGTATAACAGAGTAGTGAAAAATAAACATACATAGTAATGGATGTGGTTTGGCATGGGACAGGTTTTGTTTTCTTGGGTGAAAATGAGAGGTCTTCACCTGGGGTGTTGTATGAAAGGCATCCCTGAGTCTTCTGTCCTGATACAACTAAAAGAAGTGTATTTATTTACATGGGCGGGCGATCTGTGGTCTATGGGGACAGCTATAATTGCTGTCATGGGCAGTGAGTGATACTTAAGTTTCCATGAAACTTAAAAGAAACACAAGCTTTTTTAAAAGCCTGAAAGCACTACAGTAGACAATGAAAAACTTCAGGAAAAGACAAGGATGTGCTGACTATGAATATGAAGAAGCTCAAGCCCCCAAAGAAGCTGATCTGGGCAACTGCCTTATTCCTTGAGATCTATTCCATGTGTTTCCATCAGTATATAAAGCTATTGGCCTGTTACTAGCATTACTTATTGTCTTAAGTATTAATCTATTTCTATTAATCTGTTTCCACGTGGTCTTGTCTTACTGGAGAGAGGGTCCAAGGTTCTGCTCTCTCTGTTGAATCTTCTCCTTCCTCTTCTGAATTCTCCTTCTCTCCTAGTCCCACCTTGCTTTCGTATTGTCCAACAATGCTTTATTCATTAACCAATACGAAAATCATAATTACAGAATGATATCTCCCATCACTAGAGTTCTGGGAGATCATCTACAGATACCTAAGTAGATATTAGAACACACCGTGAAACACATCTTAGAATACATTAAGTTCTGTTGCTGTTGCTTCCTGTGGACTCTGATTGTTCCTGTGTGAGACATGACGAAAACAAAGGTGGGCAGGACCTCATGATGAATGGGAGAACCAAGGGGTGGCAAACTCACAAAGCTCTCTCTTCTCTTGTGTGTGGTCCCATTTAATCAGCACTTGTAGCAATTAAGTATTGGGGTTGTAAAATGTTTTATATTTAAAAGCACCTGTGAATTTAAAACTAAAAAACCAAAGGAAAATTTTTCATAGCTAATAATCAAGGCATCTAAACAACTTCAAACAAATACACAATTAGACTTGACAAAATAAAAAGCTAAATGGAAATATAAGTGTGAGTTTACTACTTAAGTACTATCACTAAAGATAAGCTGCTTTTTTGTGTCTTTGCCAAAATATGAAGTCAGTGTGATGAATTATACATGACTTGAGCTAAGGCTTGTTGTGAAATCCTCCAAAGAATTTACCTGAACCTGGTCTTTCCAGTTAGAACTTTCATTTGCCTCGGGGAGAATTGGTAGTGATGTGAGTTTCTTTCTTCTTTTATTTTTTAAAAACAATCTTAAAAATTTTTTTTTACATTCTAATCCCAGTTCTCTCTCTTCCCTCCTCCCACATCCCCACCTCCCCCCAACTCCCATCCACTCCTCAAAGAAAAGAAACCTTGTCTGTGAAATGAAGAGAAATGCTTCCCACTCACTTTACTAAGGAGTATCTGCAAATTTACAAATATACTTCCATAAAGAAAGGTAATATAAGCAACAACACCTGGCATTCTAGAATACTTACATCTGTTAGGCTCAAAGGGTTTTATGTATATTAATTTACTTTAATCTCTATAAGGTAAAGATATTAAGAACCTAATAAATCTTGGCATTATGATTCATTTTTACTTAGAAGAGTAGATTCTGCCTAATAGACAGGTGAATATATCAATCATACACATGGGTTGTCAATCATCAGTAATGTGCTTAAAATATCACTACACAGTTGTTCGTAATGTCAAACTTTTCTAATGCATTTGAAGTATCATTGAATTTATAAAACATGGATGTAGCTTAACTTTTAAAAGGACCACTTCTAGATGTACCTACAACTTTGGAATCTCCGATTTGTTTGTCTAGCTGTAAAACATTATATTCAACTTTGGAGGGAAAAGGTTAGCTAGTAAGGGGGTTCACTTGGGGTATGTGTGAATTATATAATTTACAGAATAGATGACTTCTCCTTTAAGATTTAGTTTTATTTTATTTGACTTTCTATTGCCTCAAACTAGGTCAGTACAAGTAGTTGCAAAGTACAAAATACTGTTGGCTTCTGCTTGCCTGGACAAGGATAGAACCAGAATCTGTCAGTTACAAAGAATAGTCTATATATCATATGGAGGACTACCTCTCTTCCTACCTCAACAATAAATCAATAGTAAATGACAATAATAACACTAACCCTGATCCCCAAAATACTACAAAGCAAAATAAACACTAGAGAGAGGCAATGTGATGGGGGCTTTGCTGAGCAACATATTTTCCTCATTACAACATTCTTTTCCTTTCCTCACTTCCTACTCTTGTCATGTTTGGCCCCTCCCTCCTAGATAAATAACCTCTGTTCTTTAATGATAACTGTTACCTATACATATCAACTAATCAACATTATAAATACAGTCAGCTGAGTCTGATCTGTGACACAATGGGGAAGACTGAGTCTCTTCTCAGCAACTGTTAACTGCTTGTAGCTTTTCATTTGAGGGTGGGACTTAATAGAATGTTTTCCTGTGTACATTGGGTTACCAGGTGTCATTGGAATTGTTCAGTCTCGTTTGGTAGCTATGTTGTTGGGCTTTCATTAGTATAGCTTCACTGTGATAGCTAAAAGGTACAATTTCACAGCAGACTTCCTGGTCCTCTGGCTATTAGATCTTTCTGCTCCATCTTTGGTGATGTTCTCTGAGCATTTTTTTGTGAAGGTTGAGTTGTAGATGTGTCAACTGGGTTTGAGCAGCCCCAAGTCAGTTGTACTCTACATCTGTATTAGTTGTGGAATTTTGTAATGGTCTCATTACTACTACCCCTTTACTAAACAAGCATAATTCCTAGTTGCATTCCAAACACTTATCCTCATATCCACAGATAAGTGAGTATCTTACCCCTCATCAAAGGAACTGCTTTTTGCAAGGCAACCCGTTTTGTTTTTCTACATAGATTGAATTGTTCTACTTATTATGACAATACTCAGAATCACGTGGCGAATTAGGGAAGGCAGAGGATATAAAGTAGGCTTGATTCTTGGTTATAGAGCAGTGAATTTGTTTGTTTTTGTTTTCTTTTTATTTATTTAAATTCGAAACAATATTGTTTTACATGTAAATCCCAGTTCCCTCTCCCTCCCCTCCTCCCCTACCCCCTACTAACCCCCATCCCATACCATTTCTGCTCCCCAGGAAGAGTGAGGTCTTTCATGGGGGATCATCAAAATCTGTCACAACATTTGGAGCAGGGCCTACTCCCCCTTATGTCTAGGCTGAGAGAGTATCCCTTTACGTGGAATGGGCTCCCAAAGTCCACACATATACTAGGGATAAATACTGATCCATTACCAGAGAGTCCCCATAGATTGCCCAGGACTCCTAACTGACATCCATGTTCAGGGGGTCTGGGTTGGTCCTATGCTGATTTCCCAGCTATCAGTCTGAGGTCTGAGCTTCCCCTTGTTCAGGTCGGCAGTTTCTGTGGAATTCTCCAGCCTGGTTTTTACCCCTTTGCTTGTCACTCCTCTCTCTCTCTGAAACTGGATTCCAGGAGTTCAGCTCAGTGTTTAGCTGTGGGTGTCTGCTTCTGCTTCCATTAGCTACTGAATGAAGGCTCTAGCATGGCATATAGGGTAGTCATCAATGTCATTATTTGGAAGGTTATTAAGGCAGCTTTTCCATTTGCTTAGATTGTTAAGTTGGAGACATCCTTGTAGATCTCTGGACATTTCCCTAGTGCCAGATTTCTCTTTAGACCTATAATGGCTCCCTCTATTATGTATCTCTTTTCTTGTTCTCCTCTATTCTTCCCCTGACTCAATCTTCCTGCTCCCTCAAGTTCTCCTCTAGTATCTTCTTCTCCCCTTCTCTTTCTCCTAATTCCCTCTCCTCTCCCTCAAGCTTCCAATTTTCTCAGGAGTTTTTGTCCCTTTTCTGGGGGACCATGTATGTCCCTCTTAGGGTCCTCTTTGTTTCTTAGTTTCTCTTGTGGTATGGCTTGTGGGCTAGCAATCATTTGCTCTATGTCTAAAATCTATATATGAATGAATATATACCATGTTTGTCTTTTTGTGACTGGGTTACCTCACTCATGATGGTTTCTTCTAGTTCCATCCATTTGCCTGTGAATTTCAAGATTCTATATTTCTTTTCTTTCTGCTGAGTAGTGCTCCATTGCATAAATGTACCACATTTTGTTTATCCATTCTTCAGTTGAGGGACATCTAGGTTGCTTCCAGGTTCTGCCTATTACAAATAGTGCTACTATGAACATAGTTGAACATATGCCTTTGTATGAATGTGCATTTTTGAGTATATGCCTAAGAGTAGAATTGCTGGATCTTGTGGTAGACTGATTCCCATTTTCCTGATGAAGCAACATCCTGAATTACAAAGTGGCTATACAAGTTCACACTCTCACCAGCAGTAGAGGAGTATTCCCCTTTCTCCACATCCTCTCCAGAATAAACTGTCATTAGTGTTTTTGATTTTAGCAATTCTGACTGGAGTAAAATGATATTTCAGAGTTGTTTTGATTTGCATTTCCCTGATGACTAAGGATTTTGAGCACTTTTTAAAGTGCCTTTCAGCCATTTTGGATTCCTCTATTGAGAATTCTCTATTCAATTCTGTACCCCATTTTTTAATTGGATTATTTGGTGCTTTGGTAACTAGCTTCTTGAGTTCTTTGTGCATTTTGGAAATCGGCCCTCTGTCAGATGTGGGGTTAGTGAATAACTTTTCTAATTCTATGGGCTGCCGTTTTGTAGTTTCAGGAGATCCCATTTATTAATTGTTGATCTCAGTGTCTGTGCTACTGTTGTTATATTCAGGAAGTGGCCTCCTGTACCAATTCTAGAGCAGTAAATTTTTAAAACTTGATTCTTCTCCATACTCCTTTTATTAAAATGCACGTATCCTCTGGAAAGGATAACTTGACTAAGGCTAGCAGTCTGGCTATCAGGATCTGCGAGCTGGAATCTAGCTTCATATGTGTTCTTGACCCTTTGCTTTTTTATGCAATAATTCATAGAGTTCAAAGTAATGAATATATTGTAGGCCATCCCCTATAAACTTAATGATGTGTAGCCAGGCTGCTTATAATATCTTTCAAAATAAATCTCTAGAGTGCTGTTAGGTCACCTTAGAAAGACAGCTCAGAAAAGAATGTGCCTCGTGGATGATTTCTTATCCTGGCATGAACAGGGCGATGTGTTTCAATAAATGTTTAACTTTAGCTACACAATATTGAATGAATTAAAGGCCAGATCGTGAGGGAGAATCCAAGACATAGAGGATGTGGTTTTTGCCTCAAAGGAGTTTCTGTGGTAGAATGATTCAGGGAGAGGTGTTATGAGTAAGTTGAAGAGAAAAATCTAGCCACAGTGGATGAAAAACTTCATCTATTGATCTGACATGGAGGATGGGTAGATTTTCCAATGAGAATCACATTATTGAACTGTCAATGCCATGCATGTTCAAATTACTTCATTTGTATTAACGTAATGATATATGTCAACACATTTATGATGTCATAATAATCCAATTAACAATAATCCAATGAGGTCAAGTCTGTTCTCATCTTGTAGATGAGCAAACATAGAGACATTACCTTACTTGTTGAGGGACACTGTTAGGTGAAGAACACAAATTTTAAAATCAAGCTAATCATACAAGAGAGCTGATAACTACATTTTTTTTTTAACCACAGGGATGTGTAACTCTGACTTGAACATTAGATCTCTGACAATCACAATCCTTTAACTGACCCTAAGCTCAATGTCTTAAAAATACCTTAAGTGGCCAGTTTGTTTCCTTAGATACTGATATGGTCTATGATCATATTGTTGGTAGATTGAATGTTCTCAGTGCTTCTAACAGCTGTTATTTACCTTAGTGCAGTAAATTTTGAGAAATTACATATTTTTCCAAAGGAATGATTTTTCTTTTTATTAAAAGGCATTTGATATTTTCACTATATTCAAATTACTTTAAAATATATTTATTACTTATTAACTTATCAATATACTAAAATACTTTAAATTATATTTTTAAAACATTTCTATTTAAAGAGGATAAAAATGACTTGGTAATAATTTTACCTTTAGATAAGCAGATTACTTAGAATAATATCATAATTATTACATAGCCTTTATAGAAATATCCAGTGGTCTAATGGTCAGTAATACATATATATCACGAATTTATATAATGGATTTGGAAGATATCTATATTATGCGATTAACAATGTAAAACAGAAAGTCATGATGGTAATGTACTCATTGAGATAATGGTAAGAGTGCTGTTCAATATCTTTATTAGCTCTCCAATTCACTATTAACTCTATACTATTGGTATAGTTCTGTGCTTTTTCCCTCCAGCCTGGTCCCAGAGCTGTGCCAATCTCAAAGTAACATACAGAGACTCTATTAGTTATAAAGCTATTGGTCAGTGCTTAGAGCTTCTTATTGGCTAGCTCTGTCTTAAATATTAACTCATTTCTATCCATCTAAATGTTTCCACATGTCTTATCTTACCAGAGAGAGGGTCCAGATCTCTTACTCCTCTTGACCCTATATTCCGATTCCTCTCCACTACATCTTCCAGAATCCTCTTTGTCTTCTAGTCCTGCCTATCTTGCCTTCCCTTTTGCCAACAGTGCTTTATTCATTAACCAGTAAGAGAAACATATTTACAGAATGACATCTCCCATCATTTCCTCTATTCTGTCTAAAAATAAAAAGAAGGGCTTTAGAGGGAAACATGTTAGATTTAACCAGCTGTGCACAAACTTATGCGTGTTTGCATGCTTGTTCTATGCAGCTTCAACACAAGTATGATATTCTAGTCTGCTTTGTATTGCTGTGATAAACACCTCAATAGGCGGCAACATGGAGAGGAAAAGGGTTTATTTCAGACTACAGTTTACAGTCCATCATAAGGGTGAATGAGTGCAAGAACTCAAACGCAAATCTGGAGGCAGTAACTTAAGGGGAGCCCATGGAAGAGTGCTCTTTACTGGCTTGCTCCTCACTTGCTCTACTTTCTTATACAACCCAGGGCCACTGGCCCAGCATCGGTAATGCCCACAGCAAGCTGAGCCCTCCCACATAAAAAAAAAAAAAGGGCTTTAACTTTAACATAGTAAAATTGTATAGACAAAACAGTTATCAAATAAGAACTATAGTTAACAATATTTAATCAATTAACATTATCAGGAATAAAGAAAATGTTTTATCATCTATCCTATCTTTGTGACTTTAAAGTCTTAAATGTCTTAAACTTATCTTTAATCCTAACTATGGAAAACTATGACCACAACTATCTGACTTCAACTACATCAAAGACCACAAAAGGATAGTATACAAACTCTAGAAATGATAGAGACAACTCTATCTTGACAGCCATCCAAAGTTCTATAAATTGGAGCATTCCATCTTTGGCCCATAGGCCACAGCATATCTGTCAGATTTCTCTGCAAAGCAGGAAATTACAAACCAAACTGTTCCACCCATGCTAGCAGGTTGTCAGCCACTTTTCTCTGTGTTCTGCAGACTGTCTGGTAGACTCTTCCATGAAGCAGGAAACCTGCAGCAATATCCATCTTGTTTCAGTAGTCACTTGCATGTACAGTTTATACACCAAAAAGTCAAACAGTCCAAATGACTAGACTTGCCATATTGGAATCAAAATCCATAACGAGTTTTTTCGATGTTCATCTTCCTTTCTGATGCAGTTGGTGTTGCCAAGAGCAGTTGCACCACACTTAAGAAAAACCTTAAACCATTTTAAATGCCATATTCTGTAGGTCTTTTAAAGGTTTAAAGAATGCCTATCCAAATGAAATATATCTCTGTGTATCTATAAACACCTTACAAACCTAACTATAGGTTTCGACTATTATATGTAACTATCTATAATCTGTACTAAATTATACATCACATTAAAAATTAATTTTATTTATTTTTTCTAATTTTATATATATATATCAATCCTAGTTCCCTTTCCCTCCCTTCCATGCCCCCCAGCTACCCTCCCATCCCATTCCCTCCTACCACCCCATAGGAAGGGTGGTGCCTTCCAGGAGTGATCAACAAAAATCTATCATTTTAAAATGAGCTATATAAACACAATACCTAAACAAGAGTAGAAATATACATATCATAAAATTGACCATAAATTTGTATCAATATATGAAAATCCTCTTTTTATCTTTAAAAAGAGGTTGGTTGTGATCACTATTTATACCAATCCCATTTAAATGAAAACAAACATTTATAGACAATGTTTGGGAATTTGGGCATTGTTCTTTCCAAACTGCTTCCTGTTGGTTGGGAATGCTGTAATACCATGGGAGTACTAAGAAGATGCAGAAATAATGGCTATAGTCTACAAGGTTGCCTTTCCTAGCTGTTTTGAATGTTGGATCACCTGGGACTCTGTTTCAGGGGGTCTTGTTTGATCAAACCATGTTAGCCTGGAAGGAATCTATAGCTTTTCATTTTCTGTGGAAACAAAAATATAAATTCTTTTCCCCCGTAACCCTGTCCTTAGACTTAAATTTTGAAGTCAAAGCATTTTTAAAATATATAAATTGGATTAATTCAGCAGCATTGATAATCAAGTCTATTTTATCAGTTGTTGTTTCTTCCTTAACAATTGAGCAGTTCAAAGACAACACAACAGCATAAAGTCTCCAGAGTCTGTGTATTTCCTATCTTTAAGTTGCTTTATTATTACTCTACTTCTTTTACTTCTATTTTTTCATTTTTTGAGACAAATTCAAAATTTTGTAAATTTTGCCTGTCCTGAAATTCACTCTTTTTACTAAGTTGCTTTGAAATCACAGAGATTGGCTTGCCTCTTCCTCCTGAGTACTGGGATGAAAGGCATGTGCCACCACTGCCCAGTCCCTTTATTTTATTTTTTTTTTTTAGTTTTTGTTTTTAACCTATATTCTTTTAATTTTCTCTCTGAAGCCTATGTATATTTTTAAATACACTCTAAACCTTTAGAGGTTTCTCTTTATCTCAATCTGTCTTTACTGAAAATCTTTATCTTTTTCTGGCCATGAGTCTTTTGTCTGCTAAACAACAACATTGCTTTCCAACATAGCAGAGGTACATTTACTGCCAGTAGTGAGAGCTGTGCTCAGTGTCTTGGTTTTGTCATCAAGCACCATGCTGCTGACTTGGAGATGCAGTTACTGCCACTGCCACTTCCAAATGAATTGTTAGCAGGGCCTCTTAAAAGAGCTCTGAAGGTTTTTCTGCTTATGCCAAATCAGGAAACCTCCCTTAAAGGAGCCACATGAGTCTTTGCTTGTCTCCAGCAAAACAGAGCCCACCCAAGAAAAATGCTGCCATCAGGAAGCCTTGCCTGTCACTGTTCTTTTGTTTCTAAAATCCCCTTTTACGCTTTGTCAAGTTTTAAGTGTAAGTTCTTAGTGCACACGTTGTTGGTGCCATTTTGTCAAGAGCAGTTTCCTGCCAGTCTAGTCCCAGAGATGTGTCAGTCCTAAAGTAACACACAGAGACAGTGTATTAATTATAAAACTGTGTTGGCCTGTTACTAGCATTTCTTATTGGCTAGCTCTGTCTTAAATATTAACTCATTTCTATCCATCTAAATGTTTCCACATGTCTTATCTTACCAGAGAGAGGGTACAGATCTCTTACTCTCTTGACCCTACATTCCAATTCCTCTCCACTACATCTTCCAGAATCCTCTTTGTCTTATAGTCCTGCCTATCTTGCCTTCCTATTTGCCAACAGTGCTTTATTTGTTAAACAGTAAGAGAAACTTATTTATATTTATAAAGTGACATCTCCAAGAATACACAAACTAACCTCATCCCATTCCTCATTCCTTTCAAGAAATTTGAAATGAAGCAGTGTAGTGTAATGTATCTCTTACAAACTCATAGTAAACCTAGGACCAATGGTATTTTTGAGTGTTGAGATTAATATCCAAGAGAAACCATTACTGTCCAATTCGTACATGAGTCACCAGCTTCTTAAACATATTTCCCTTGATTATTTTATAAAACCTTGATTCAGTGAGATGGATTTCCAAATAGTTTCCCCACAAATTTACCAGAATACTTGGTCTGTAAATGTATATCACCACATCCTTTAGAGAACTAAACTTATATAGAGTATGGTGATAGTCTCAACACAATTTGTAGTACATATATATTGCTGGTCTCATGGTAGTAAAATGCCCAAATCATAGAAATCAGATATACTTTAATTGAAATGCCGTACTCCACCATGATTCAAGGATGCATTGCTTAATATTACTAATACAAACTTCCCACTAACTTTTGTATCTTTTTATAGGAATGGTTATCTTATTATCTTATAGGCATGATGATATAATGAAACTTCTCTTATCAGAGAACTCCAGATAAGGTGACATCATTGGTTGGATTTGTCCTTTAGATTTTCTTGAACATGTTATCGAGCATTGACATCATCATCAGATTTGGACACTAGACTTTGTCTGGGCAGGCAGAATATCATATGGTATTGTCTTCTGACAAATAGTTTTATATACTGACATAATTCCTAGTGTCATAAAGCAAGAAATCTTAAAAGTTGGACCAACATAAAATTTAGAAGTTTGCCATTTTGCTTAGTTGGAGAGTCTCTTAAACAATAATTGGTAAAACCATTAAAGTTAATAAATGAATTAACCAAACCAGTTTTGGCTAAGTGGTTATGGTTCAGAGAAAGGTTGAGAAATAATTTGTGCAGTATGCTCAAAGTGGTAGAGGAGAAGCCAATGACTGTAGCAAAACCTCATTCAAGCAAGCTATTTAAAATCAGCAACTTTCATGATACACACCTCTCCCCTCCTTTTCCTCCTTATTCCCTCAACTGCCCCTCCCCCATGTTCCCAATTTGCTTTGGAGATCTTTGTGAGAGCAAGAAAAGAAATACCACAATAGAGGGAGACATTATAGTTTTTAAAAGAAATCTGGTAGTAGGAAACTATCCAGAGATCTACAAGGATGACCCCAACTAACAATCCAAGCAATACTGGAGAGGCTACCTTAAATGCCCTTCCATGATAATGAGATTGATGACTACCTTATATGCCATCCTATAGCCTTCATCTAGTAGCTGATGGAAGCAGTAGCAGACACCCACAGCTAAACACTGAGCTGAACTACTGCAATGCAGTTGCAGATAAGGGGGAGAGATGGGCAATGGGGTCAAGACCAGACTAGAGAAATCTACAGAAATTGCTGACATAAACAATCAGGAACTTATAGACTCCATTCTAATAGCTGGAAAACCAGCATAGGACTGACCCACATGCTCTGAGTGTGGTGTTACTAAGGAGAACTAGACAGTCTATGGGGGTCTCTGGTAGGATTTATCCCTAGTATATGAATGGACTTTGGGAGCCCACTCATTCCACATAGAGGGATACTCCCTCAGCCTAGACACATGTGGGAGGGCCTGGGCCCTGCTCCAAATGATAAGACAGACTTTGAATACTCAGCATGGAATGCCTAACTCTCCCTGGGGAGCAGAAAGGGGAAAGGATGCGTGTTGTTGGGGGGGGAAGAATAGGAGAGGATGGGAGGATGCCGGAACTGGGATTGACATGTTAAAAAAAAAAAAAAGGTTTGTGTCAAATTTAAATTAAAAAAAAAATTGTTAGTAAAACTAAGGAATAAAAAAAAAAATTTAAAGACTGCTTTCCCCTCCCCCCAAATATCAGAAAGTTCCTTACCACTCTGAACATCAGATTCCTTATCTGACTAACACTGAAATTATAACTTACAGGATTTTGAAAGTTCTTTCAAGAAACTGTGATGGCTTAAAGGTGCTTATTTAGGCACAAGGAGATGCTCTTCACACAAGAATGAGGGCCTAAGTTTTATTCTGAGACCCCACATTAAAATATAAAAAAGAAAACAAAAAAGTGAAAGACATGGTTGCACTGTTTATCTCAGTCCTATGAAAGTGGAGATGCAAGAGATCACTGACCATCAAAAGAATACCTGCCCATATCCTCTTCCCACACCCTTATTTGAAGCTGGTTTACACTATCTTAAACAGTAGTATAACGACCAAGACCCAGTACTTTTTCACTCACATCTTTCTACCCTCTGTACTATTGTCTGCATTTGCATGGCCAATAGCTATCTAATAATCTGTTTGAAATTGATGACCACACATCGTTTATCATTATATATACAATGCTGTCTTGTGTAAAAGTTAATAAATGCATTTTTGTTGAATAGAATAATCTTTTATCCAGAGTTTTTAAAAATTATATACTACTAAAATAGCATTGTAAGAACACTTGGTTCTCTTTGCTGGAAGCTCATTGGAGTGTTGTAGTGAGTTAATAGGATTATATATTTAAATTTTCTAGCATAAGGCAGGTATTAAACAAATAAGTTTATTTCTTTTTTCCACTACAAAGAACATATACAATTTAGTATAGTTAGAAATATGGTCTTTGCCAGAAATTATCTCTCCTGCATTTCTTGCTTTATTGTCTTTTTATATATTCATAAGTACCTCTAATTTCCTAGTAGAATAATCTATATTTTTAAATTTCTGTGTCAAAGTGAGTTTCTTGACACCGTTTATTAATACTGAGAGTATGAATTTTGAAATTCAGCCATAATCCAACCTGAAGTTATTTTGAACTTTGTTCTTACTTCACTGAAAACCTGCTACTTGAAATTCAGTTCACTGTCTAGGATTATCACCAGTCTTAAATGTTAACTAGTTTGGGACTTCTGAAGACTCCACTCCCTAAACAACTTCAAGCTATCTATGAATGTGATGATCTAATATTAGGGCTTTTCAGCTACACGTTACTTCTCTCAATAATAGCTACAACACCTTGGGTTTGTGTTATTTCCCAGGGTTGGTCTTCATGCACAAATCAGCTTGGAAATGAAACAGAGACTTAATTCAGTTTAGTCCTTTCAAGAGATGGACTGAAATCTCTTTATTAGTTTTCCTTTCCCAACATGACTAGTTTTATTTCCTTTTCAAATTATTATGTCTAAATAGACAGGATCTTGGAATTATATCACTAAGTCAACATTCCATTACAAATCCTTTCTGACTGCAAAGACTATAAGGGGAGAAGTTGAGGAGGGAATTAAGCGTGGAAATATTCCAGAGAAGAGAAGACACTGGTGCCTGATGTCAGGCACCACCTCCAATGGCCTGGAACGTTCATTTTTGATTTGGGGATATTTACTAAAGTCCATTTGACTTTTCCAGAAGACTACTCTGTCTCAAGATCTGTTACAAAGCCTTTTTAGAGACAGAACAGAATGAAAAGCAGTTTTTTCAAGTTTTTTTTTTTTTTTTTTTTTTTTGAGGGATATCCAAACTGAACTCTTATTAGTACTAATTGATGGTTAGAAACTTCCTTTGTTCTTCTTAATTGTTACTTTCCATTGATACCAATTTTCATCTTGGATTTTGTTTTTAAGCAAAGAAAAGGGGAAATTCACTTGGGAAGGCAAAATTGAAAACCCAATAATATTCAATTTAATCCCATAGCTTATGAAACTCTCTCTCTCTCTCTCTCTCTCTCTCTCTCTCTCTCTTTCTCTCTCTCCTCTCCTTTTTAGTAAATGTTCACACTGAAACCTGGGATATTTTAGAATTCATTGGCCTGACCAGGCTGGCTTCAAACTCCTATCAACCCCATTGCTTTATCATCACAAAGTGTTGGGTTTAAATGTATGAGCTACTACATCTGTTTATTTACTTATTTACTTAATTATTTATTTTTGATTTATTTTCAAGACAAAGTTTCTCTGTGTAGTTTTGTAAACCAAGCTGGCTTTGAACTTATAGAGATCCATCTGCCTCTGCTGGGATTAAAGGGGTGGGCCACCACTACCCAGGCTCAATACCTGGCCTTTTAAAATAACCTTTTTAGTCTAGTTTTACTTCTGTTTTTATAATATACAAGTATAGGTATCTGTCATGAATAAATAGTGATTCCATGTTATAATTAGCTGTCAGAACAACATGTAATAATCATTCAATTATATAGGCCTATATGTCACTTAATATGACCAGTATAGTTTTCTAGAATATGGGAGTACTGTGGAGATTTCACAAGCTAAGATTCAGAGTCACAAAGAGAAATTATTGCTCCAGCTAATGTACCATTTCACTGTATTCCCAGGTCTCTCTATATACCATAGGCTGGCCTCAAACTTCTAAGCCCTATGTCTCTCTGTGTGCCTCCCAAGCGGTGGGGTTATGGGTTTTAACCACCATATCTGCTTCCTAAAGCAGATACCATGTTACAAGTAACCAGCTATTGAAAGAAAATATGTAGTAATTTGAATGAAAAATGTTCCCCGTAATCTTGGGCTTTTGAATACTTGATACCCTGTTAATGGAACTGTTTGGGGGCAGTTTAGGTGGTATGGCTGGAGGAAGCATGTCACCGAGGGCTGTCTTTGAGAGTTGAAAGCCTTGCCTGCTTCCAGTTTACTCAGCCTGCCTTGTGCTTGTAATTAAAGTTGTAAGTTCTTAGCTTTTTGGCTCCTATTACCACGCCTACCACTTATGACCATGCTTTTGCACCATGATGGACTCTTATCTTCTGAAAGTCTAAGCCTAAATAAACTCTTTCTTCTATAATTTGCCTTGGTTATGGTATTTTATAATAACAACAGAAAAGTAACTAGTACAGAATGTATGTCCAAATATAGCATAGAAACTGTGTACAGATACAATATATTTGCTATTGAAAACTAATATCTTCTCCATTTTCTTCTGAAAGCAGTATTTATCCCAGTTAAATAAAGAAATACTAAGAGAGAATTCCACATATTCTTCAACTGTGTCTTCTTTGTGTCAAAAATCACTAGCTGTATTCATATTAATATAGCATATTAATTCTTACCTGACCTATTCTTTCCAATAATCAGTTATTTGACAAAGAAACATGATTCTTACAGTGGTCTGGCATTTTGAAAAATATTTCTTCCAAAACAGAAAAAAAGGCAGCCACAAAAATACTTCTGTTATATTTTTCTAATTGTTATTTATCATGAAAACTTGAGAGTAAGAACCTGAATTAGCCAACAGTGACCTCCTATTTCTTCTGTTCCTACATCATAAAGGACTGAAATCCTCTCTAAGCACCACTTTCTTACTTCCTGCCTATCTGTCCTCACTCTTCTAAAACCTCTATGGTTAATTTTGTTTAGTGAGTGCTTAGCACTGTCCTCTGATTCAAAGCAAGCTTTATTGTCAGAATGTGATCAAAATATCAAACAATATTCTTCTCCCATTGAAATACCAACAATTCCTTATTGGACTTACAATATTCTGCTGAAATAACTCCACCTTCTTAGGAGGTGTATAGTGCTCTGCCAGAGGGAAGTTGTGACATATCCTTCCAGGAAAGTTCTCTTTAACAGCGTCTTCTCTTTGGCTAAGAGCTGTGTTTGTATCTGATTTGGCAACAATGATTGAAATTACTCATTTTAGTAGCCCAAATGCTACTATTATAAGGAAAGATCAAAAGCTATAAAACTATCCTATTTTTTATATTTATAGATTAGAAAAATAAGTATATCTTTCCTTTTCAAAAGATTGTTTTTCTTAGCTGGGTGTTGGTGGCACACATCTTTAATCCCATCACTTGGGAGGCAGAAGCAGGCAGATCTCTGAGTTCAAGGCCAGCCAGATCTATAGAGCTATAGCTAATTCCAGGGCAGGCTCCAAAGCAATACATAGAAACTCTGTCTCTGAAAACCAAAGGAAAAGAATAAAGATTGTCTTTCTTACTATAAATCTAAAATAAAGCTGCTTTATATCATATATATCCACAAGAATGCACTTCACAATAGAAATGTTGAGATAGTTTGTTGTTTGGCCTTATGTCACCTGTTAAAAATAGTACATAATTTCTGGGAATGCATACATATGTCAAATGGTTCAAACATGAATAAAAATGATCAAATACATTACAATAATTGGTATCTTACCAAAAACAGAAAGAAATAAATGTAATTTTGGAGACATCACTCTTGTCTGCATTATAGTGTTTCATTTCTTATGCTGAATCATGAGTCAGTGGATTTCTTTTAGTCTTTTTGAACTTTTTTGCATGTTTGAAACATCTCAGGATTAAGAAAGAAATCTTCATGGAAGTGGTTAAGTATCTTTTATGTGAAATAACACAGACTTATGATTCATTCTCAATTCTCCTGTGACTTAGAGTTGACAAAAGATCAGTTTCTTCTTCCTGGTAACATAACTGTATTTATCTTATAAGGTGGTTTTCTAGATTAAATCAATACATTTTCAGTGTTTAACACATTCTTGTCATACTGTACTCAAGACATATCATAGATATGTTTATACTTAGTGTATAGGTTATCTCATATACTGGTATATAACAGAGTTGTACCACTTAAAATTTGCCACCCACACGGTTGTGTCAACATCACTAAAACCTGAAATTCCAATTCTTCACCTTGTAAAACTGAAAGACTCAGATGACCTGCATTAAAAACAATAGGTTAAAACCTGCACTGAAACATTTGAAATTATAACAAGTTTTAAAACCATTCTTTAGAATTTCTCTTAGAAATATAATACTGTATTAGGTACAGTCAAGTTCAGTGATTACAATAATGATAGTTTTTAGAATAGTGTCTTCAAAGTATAATTACTACTGTCTTTATCTCATCCCCTCATAGAGTACAAGAGATAGATTAAGTATGGAGAACCAGTGAGAGATAAGAAGGTGTTAATACACCAGAGAGTGTACAACAGATTAAGGACAGATGGTAAAGGGGTTTGTAGATTATATTAATTATTTTGACAAATAGATTCAATGAAAGACTTTAAGCATAAAATGATGTGATCAAATTTATTTTAAATATCATCCTGCTGTAAGGTCTTCATAATGACCAGATTAGAACAAACAAGAATAAATGTAGCTAAAATAATAAGGAAGAGTTTTCATTAGTCTACTAAGTTTGGAAATCTGAGGGAGTGGAGTAATGCTGGAGAAATACATGAATTTAGCTGATTGAAGAATAAAGAGATCATGTTTGGGTTTGAATTGGAAAGAGGAAATGTGATGGGACACACTGCTTGTTTTATTGTTTTTGTACTAAATATCTCTGTCTTTAGAGATATCTGACTTTAAAACCCCTGATTAGTTGTTTGAAAGCAACAGATTATTGAAAGAATTATATTATTTTAATTGAGTAATAAACATGTATTGGGATCCTAACAGCAAATCTCAAGAATGAAATCATGCATTAGAGATAGATGTAACCTCTGCTCTTATAGTAATTGTGAACTACCACACAGGTAGGCAAATAAACAGGTAACATAATCAGAAATTGTCATAAATTTCTGATAAATAAATTAGCACTAAGTTGGTAACTTAAACAACGGAAACTTGTTCTCTTGTAGCCCATAAGTTTGAAATCAGTGATATTGATCAAAATAAAGAGGTGTGCCTTCGAGAGGTTCTAGAGGGAAATCCATTATTTGTCAGCTTGTGGTGGCTGCTGGCATGCCTTGTTGTAGCATGTACCATGACAGTATCTGCCTTCATTGAAAAAGTTGCTACCTCTTATGTGGTAAAAATTTCCCCAGCTTCCTTCTATAGGAATGCTTGTGGTTGTATTTTAGGGTCCTCGCGGATAATCCAGAATATTTGAATAATCGCAAAGTCTGTATCTGCAAAGCATCTTTATGTTTTAGGAGATTTGTTACTGTATACGGCAGTGTAATGTAGATTCCAGTTCAAGACATGGATATCTTCTGAGAGGTCATTTTGCCATCCACCATATATTCCACAGGAAAAAATAATTAGATAATTATTAGGATGATTTACTTTTGCCTTGAAAATAGAAATGTGGAAAATATGAATGGGGGAGGCAAATACACATGTATAACCCATGGGTGAGAGAGAGAGAGAGAGAGAGAGAGAGAGTGAAAGAGATATTCCATCATAGAGCCTTGCAGGTGTCTGGATTTTTTTCTATGCTTTGGGAACCTATTGAAGGAATGAGATTTTATTACAGTTTGCAAAATAATAGTTTACTATAGTAAAACATTCATTAAGAATGGTTGGCAAAGAAAATAGAAGACAGTGCCAAGATCACAAGGGCAGGAGATCATGATGACTGTGTCAGGTTTATGGCAATAGAGATGTAGCAGCAGTGGAAGGCTGAGTTTATTTTTAGGACTGAAGTAATTAAGGTTTGGATGAACCAGATGTGTAGGACCAAAATAAGTAAGGCATAATAGATAAGTATCTTTTGCAGTTAAGTGGAAAATTTTGTTATAAATTGTCATAAGAAAGGGAGAGTGACGAGGAAATATAAGATCTATCTTGGGAATATAAAACCTGAGATGACCATAAGTCTTCTGATCCAAACTGCAAGTAGGCAGTTGGGTTAAAGAAGTTAGAGAAAATACATTCTGCAAAAATAGAAATGAAGAACCATAGCATGCAGAATTAAGGATAAAAAAATATGTAAAGAAATGTAGATAAAGATGGATTGGGGGAATTGTGTAGGCTACTAAAGTGCTTGTCTTAAATGCATGAGCACTCAAGTTCAGATCCCTAGCACCCACATAAAATCCTGCAGATAATCACACACTTCCTTAAGGCCAAGAGAATCCCTAGAGCTTATTGGCCAAGTACCTCTCTGAATGGGTGAACAATAGATTTCTTGAGAGGTTATGTCTTGAAAAATATTGTAGAGAGTGATTCAGGAAAATACCCAGTGTCAACCTCTGGCCTCCATACACATGCATGTTCACCTGTATATACACATATATAGATCTACATGAACATGTATACAAACATATACAAAGAAAGGCAAGAAGGAAGGAAGTGATGGAGAGAGGAAGGGAGGGAGGGAGGGGGAGAGAGAGAAAATAAAGAGAAAGAAAGAAAAGGAAGGAAAAAAGGTGAAGAGGTCAAGGCAAGTCTATGAGGAATATGCAAATGTTCAGAAGATGGGAAAGCTGAGGAAATGTGGAGAGACAAATAATGGTGAAAAACACATAGAAAAGGATAATTTTACAGGGGCTGAGAGAAAGAAGTGAAAATGTTCCTTGCAGAATATTTCAAGAGAGGTGACAGAAAGGATTACTTGTCATCGGCAAGGTCACTACTCAGTCTAACAAGAGTGGTTTCTGTGGAATGATGGGCCAGGGCCCAACGTAGAGCTAAGGGGAAAATCAGAAGGGTGAAAATGAGTGGAGAAATGAAGACTAAATGTTGGCAATCTCCTAGGCAATTTCCTCTAGAGGGGAAAAAGACATAGGGATAGAACCAGCCAGGAAAGCTATGGTAAGTAGGATGACATTCTGTGACACGAAGCACACCTAAGCCTGCTCTCATGGTGACTCTGTGAATCGAGACAGTTATGAAAACCCCTGCTTTTATATGCCCAGCTTTTCACTCCTGTTTTTGATTTTGTTTGGAGAGGAGAGCTCTTTTGAAAGAACTGGGCTGTCCATGTTTGTCGGAGAAGTCTGGCTACTCCTGCGGCAAAACATCACCTTTCTGCTTAAGAGTCTTCATAATAACCTGTGAGCTAAGAGGGGCCATACTTGGTGTTTAATGCTTACTGAACACAGGATTAAGAAATAACTCTATGAACATAGGTAAAGAGGGGATGCATGGAGGGTTAAGTCTGGTAAAGAGCTTGCCACACAAGCATGAGTACCTAAGTTCAGATCCACAGCCTGTGCATAAACAATGAGTGTACACACACACTATTTTCCCAAGACACAAACCAGACAGGAGCAGGAGAAGGACTACACATGGAAAACTTTGGCCTCTAAGCTGTAGTTTAAATTATTGGACTCTTGCTGTTTAACAGAGATAACCTCAGAATTTGAAGAAGTCCCCAGGTACTTATTAATTAAAAATGTATCCAACGATGTTAGATGATTATTATGAGTAGAAGATATAGAGGGAGACATCCGGGTGTTTTCTTGTTTGTTTGTTTTGAAGGAATGATGTGTTATGTTCGCTTTCTATCAGATGGAATGTAGCTAAGAAGTGGGAATTTACTGAATGGAGACTGACAGAGATGTGACTCCTCTTTATACTCCACCCCACCCCCTGCTTTATATTTTATAATCCTATGATCAGAGGTCAATTTGTAGGCACTAAACCCTGCATTCCCATTGTTTCCCAAGTTCTTCTAAGGAGTAAAGCTATGGTCCATTTCCCATGAGGAGGTTCCATGTTTCTAAAGGATCTGGAAAAGGGGAGGTCAAGGTGATTAAAAAAAATGGTTACAAATCAAACCAAATAATGAAGTCCATGTCACATTATCAAAAATCTTACCTGAAAACACAACACAATGTGACTTGATTTTGAAAGCTGAAATAGAAAAGTGGAGCATAAGTACATTGTTGCAGCTACAGGTCAAAATTAGGGCTTAATAATGATGTTCACGAAACTGTGACATGGCAGTGCCCCAGAGGAACATGATTAGGACTTGCAGTTAAGAGAGTTGCCCCGTGGGGCCGCATTCTGACCCATGTGCACACTGAGATGGTTGGAAACACTCATAATCTCTGGTGAACTTAGCAACACAGCCACCCCTAATGTTTAAAAAAACAACAACCCCAAGGAGAGTACTAATTCCAAATTTAGCTCCTGCCCCCACCAATCTGGTCACAGGAGAACCACCATTTAATGTTGTGGATACAAATATTTCAAAGTATGCTTCTATCTTGGGAAATTAAATGAGGATTGTGGAGGAAGTCTCGTCATAACTTGTTTCTGAAATCAGTGCTATACTCATCTTTATCCAGACAGCAACATTTCTAGCAGCCTAATTAAATATATATCATCATACAATCGGGGGTCATTACTGAATTTTTTGAGCAAAACAGTTTTGTTGTCTCTCCTACCTCCTTCTTCCCCATACCTCTTACCCCAGAACCCTCCCATCAACTGATAGTCTCCTTGCTGCTTTCACACTATGTGTGCCCTTTTGTCCCCACATCCCTTCTCAACATCTCTTGCTCTCCTGTCCTTGGTTGAACAGTATCCTTAAATCTCACCTTCACTTTCTGATTCTGCACTGAGGGCTACAAACTCTGGTGTAAGCAGAGATATAACATAACTCCATTTCTTAACTGGTAACACTGAAAGCCTGTAGTCTTTCTCCAACACTTCAAAGGAAAATTAGAGTCTTGTGATATGGTGGTAATTTTTAATGGTAATCATGAAGCTGTATGGACTCTGAGCTCTGTGAGGTAGATAAGTCTCTTTCCTCTTTTCTGTAGATTAGCTGGCATCCCCTTGAGAAGAAGACAAGATGAGTAGACAAGAGGAAGTGCGATAGCTGGGAAGACATCAGAACCAGTACCACTGCCCTAATTGCTTGGCCTCAAGGGGCTCTTCGTTGGCTTTTCTGTCATTCCCAGAGAGAGCCCTGTGGAGTCTCATCAGATTCCAGTTTCAACTGTGGTTTCATCTGCAGAGTGACCTGTCAAAAGCCACTGGAGTAAATGTAAGTGAAATGGAACAGATGTTGGGGAATGCCAGTAAAGCAGGGACTGAACTTCATTACATGACCAGAATCTGACAGGGGAAAGCCAGAAGGCCAGGAATCTGATCTGCCCTAGTTCCTTGGCTGGGAGAGCTTAGGCCATGAGGCAAAACACCAGAGTTCAGGGCAAACCGTGCTTCACTAGAGTCCCATGGGTAATGGAATCATACTGAAACTTGAGGTAGAAGAGATAAAACCAGGTCATCAGCTCTAATAGCCAGAGAAGGGACTATAGCCTTCCCTTCAAGTTCATTTCCTATTACTTTAGACAAGGAAGTATCTAGAGGACCAAAGGATTATAGCAAGCTGTGAACTATTGAGTCCTAGCCCACAAGACTGATTACCCTGAGTCAGTTTGCCCTGACTTCTATGTTCTTTAATGTATCCAGTGGGTAGTCCTTCCTTGGTATATTTACCTCTCAAAATACTAAATTTCATAAATTTGGGGTACTCTTTTTTATAGGCTAAGCCATGCAGGAATATTGCAAATTTCTGAGGTATAGAGGGAACACTGAACAAAAAGGGCATAGGATGTCCTTACAAGGATACTAGAAGTATGTAGTTCATCATGTCAAACCCAACTCAAATAATATAAAGCAGTCAAGAATAAGTACCAAATAGGAAGTTAGTATGGGCATAGTTACAGAGGCTTAACTTAAAGGGCTGACTAGACAGTACAAATCAATGCTGATGCAATGAGGTGCAATAGAATCTTGTTCTCACCATTGAATTGACCATTCTCCCAAAAAGGCTGAATGGTTTTAATTATTTCCCTTTCCTCAAGATGGTGTAAGAACTGAAATAGGAAAATCATCTCCTAATGGTTATTTAATTGACACAAATCCTAACAACTCTCTCGACGGGTGGAAAGGGTGGCTAGGGGAATTAACTCAACTGACCAGACCTCCAAGAAATTTTGCCTGTAAATTAGGTTTTGTCTTATAACCATGAAAATATGATCTACCAAGCCCCAAGGTTACTGAAACCTGAAATGGCATCTTGTCCATTTTTAATGCTTGGCAAAACATCTATATGTGGCGTTCCTGATAGTGATCAACCTATAAACACCGGAGGGTGAGGCTCACTGAGACTAGATATACTGTCCTGCCTGAAGAATTTGTCACCCACACTCACTTCCCTATTCGTGACACTTTTACTGACGTGACTCATACTAACCCTGTAAATCCAGGTAGATTTCACTTCTTCTTGAAGCCTAACCTTACCTTCTCTCCCAACACTTTGGTCACTAGGTTTCCATATGAGAAACATCCTTTCATCTTCCTTGTTAAGACATTCCACTGACTTGCCTGCTTCCCCTACAGCACGGTGCACTTGAATTGAAGAATGCTGTCCTGAGTTCGCCTGCCAAACATAATGAGTAGCCCAACAAATGTTTACTATCTTAATGAATACCTACATAGAAGAAGTAATGAATAAAGTTGGTGTCATGGCATTATGGATAAGTCTGTTTTGGCTGTGCTTTAAGATTCTTTCCACATGGTGTTTGGCAGTGAGATTGTTCTCATCTTCATCCACCTGGGAGGTTTCATTTTTGTGATTAGTAAGAAAGAGGTGCGATTACCAGGGTGTTTATTGGGCCATCTTTACCCACTGTTTGGGCTGTTTCTTCATGTAAGTGGAAGGCTGGGGCAGGCTACAACACACCACAATCTTCCCACTGTGACTCCTTCATTTCACTCCAATTGGCCAATATGTACTGGCTTTTCTGAGTGCATGTTCACTGTTGCACTCGCCTCAACAAAAGTCTTTACAACTCACTCTACGATTGGATTTCTCCTGCCTCCACAACTTCCATGTAAGGAACCGAGGTTATGTAACTTGTAAGAGGTCAGGCCAGGCTAGTGACACAGATCATTTTTGAGCTAGGAAGCTTACAGGCTGTGGCAGGTTGCTTTTCTCCCAGCTGCCTTGGAGGTCTCAGTTCATTATGTCCTGTCAGTAAAGAATGAATAGGGCAAAAATGTCTCCTAAGTTTGGGTTCGTATCAGTTTCTTAGAAAATAAATTCCAGCTTCTCATAATACCTTGCTTCTTAACCGAGCCAGCTCATTGAGCGACTTAGTGCACATTTGAAACCAGCTGCTATACCAACAGTGGTTATGGGGAAAACAGAATTATCCTCAAGGTCAATTTTGATTTCCCATTACCTCCCATGCCCATTTTCCAAAAGCTGTGGCCACGCTATTTTTCTCTGGTGTATCTTGAATTCAGTTTTCCTTTCTGCCAGGCTTTATATTTTATTAGATATATCTTGTCTCTAGGACTCCCCTCCATGTTCTTTATCAAATTTCCTGGAATTCTTCCAAGTAGGGTCAATGGCTATCTTTAGCAACTAGTAAACAATTTTAAACCACAAATGCCCAAGGACAAAAAGCCAATTGATTTAATTAGGTTCTACTGTGGTCTGGATGTTTGTATTCAACCAAATTTCACATGTCAGACTTGATCCCTTATGTGTGGGTATTTGGAGGTGGGATCTTTAGAGAGGTTCAGAACACTATTCTCTCAAAATAGGATTAGTGCCCTTAAGAAAAAGCATGAAAACCTCTCTTGCTGATGTACATTTGTAGTGAGGAATGGCTACCTAGACAAAGGATGCCACCACCATGTACCTGATTACTTGGTGACTTGACTAAGAAAAAAAATGCTTTCTGTTTATAGATCTTCCATATTTAAGCTAAATTAGTCTTAAAGGCTAGTTCCACAGTATAAAAGGAGCCAAAAAGTGAAGACAAAGCAAGCTTGGTTTTCACTCATGCTAATCTAAGGTTTCAAGTCTGTAAGATTCATGTGGAAGTTCTCAGCTCCCACTTTGGCTAATTCTCCAAAAACAGTGATATTAAATTCATGTCTGATATTATTTTCCTTGGTCTACTGCCAGGTTCCTCAGGCAAAGGATCAAACTCCTAGACTGTTCATTACTTTAGATATCAAGAACAAATCAAGGCATCTCATGGTTTGGAAAACTACAAATTAAAAAGGGGATGTTGTTTGCTAGAACGGTATATAGAACTCAGGGAAATGCTTTGCCTACAAAGATATGTTTCTGATAAAAGGAAGCTACTCAGATATGGCCCAATCAAAGATGCAGAAAGGCCATGTGATGTCATGTTCCCTTGCAGCATATCACATGTCCAATCCCTCTATATGGTCAACCACTTGGAATCTCACTAAGCTTCAAACTTTGGAGTTCTTGCTGGAGGTTTGTTACACAGATGTAACCCACTATTTTAGTCTCATCCCCCAGATTATGGGGTTTGAGGATGGAAGTGAAAATTTCTGATCATGAGTTGCCATTTCTAGTGCTTACCCATTCACCAAAAGTTCACCAAATGATGCTTTATTTAGGAAAGTGGAATATATTCCTATTACCCATGAGATTGCAACAGTTTTGGAATCAGCATCACAGACCAAAATTGGGACATAAAACACCATTCTCTGAAAAGGTTGTAGGAGTCATATCTTAGGGGTCTTGGGACTGAAACCAATTGTCTATTTTCTATTATGTTATAATAGCAGGAGGGGGAATAAAATCAAAAGCCAGGGGTATCCAAAGAATCTGTTAACTTAGACAGTTTCTCAAAATAGCATTCATTCCTATTTCTTGTTTTTCCAATATTCCCATTGTGTTGTGCATTTCTTAGTACTGTAAAAAATATTAAAGAAAGGTCATCTAAAGGAAACAAAGATATATTTTGGCTCCCAAGTCCAAAGGAGTTTCATTTTATTAGCAGCTAAACATGAAGGAAGAGTACCATGGTGGAAAGGCATTATAGGATAGAGATGCCTATTTCATGGTGGCTAGGAATGAGAGACAGAGGGATGAGGGGCAGTGGGGTGGGGTTGAGGGGGTACAACTTTCAAACATGTCTCTTTTAAAATTCAAACCATCTAGTATATTAGGAATACCAAATTGGGAGCAAGCATTCCACACAGAAATTTGTGGGACACATTTCAGATTGAAACTGTCACACCCATAAAGATCAAAGTCATGGGTAGTAGCCTATTCATTTTTCAGGAGCACAAGGGCACAGTAGAAAGAGAAGCACAAATAGCCTGTCAATAATGTACTCAACACCTAACCCTAGCCAAGGTTTACACATTCTGGGGATGATTGACAGAGGAACTAAGAGAGAGAGAAGTTATCATATTTATTATCTATTTCTGATAGCCAAAAGTACATGTGGGCTGCAGGCAGCCCTCTCCCTCATCAGTTCAGTGGGGCCTCTTTAGGGAAATGGTCCTCCTATTGATCTGTGTTTTCCAGAACTTAGACATACTCCTGGTGTTTGTTATATGCTTAATAAGCACTTGATGATTAATTGATTTTCAGTCATTGTTTATACTGATTCTCTTAATTAAAAGTATACTTAAGTAAAGAATCTAATGTTTTGATATTGAATTTAGAAAATGCCAGAAAATTTCTTGAAATCCATTTAAATTGTTTTGTGGTCTTATTTTACATAAGAATTATTTGTGAGAGGTTCTCTTTTTTTAAGAAATTAAATAATTAATATATGTGAGAGGACTTTAATGAGTCCATGGAGAAATTATATCCCTGTTAGTTTTCCAAAGGGAGATAGTGGGATTTTCTCAGAAAAATAATTGTCATTACATATCATGATCCACTCAAGATCATTCCATGAATATCTTTGCTTATGAATTAATTATAATTGACCTTTCCTTTTCTCTCTTGGAAATGCCACAGTTTGGACAATAGATGATTCTTTTTCTCTAAATCAGGAGATACAGATATATATATAGTCTCAGCATTTTCATCTGTGTCCTAAGATTTGATGTTTACACAACCTGTGGTCTCAATGAGCTGAGCATTATGATTTAGATACAGCTTCCCCGAGTGGCTGTTATAATGTTCTATTTTGTCTTCCTTCACCCTGCCACATCATGTCTGAGTGTTTTTCCTTACAGTATTATCTACGTGCCATTTCATGATTTGAATACACACCTACTATCTTTCTCACTTCTTGTATTTTAAATAAAAAGGTCTTTAAACACAGATTGTTTTGTTCACATTTGTAATCCGAACATGTAGAACAATGCCCGATATGTATTAGAAGGGCAATAAATATGTGCTGGTTGGCTAACTGAAGTGAAAACATATTGTTAATGCTAAAGAAGATAGGTGATAATGACATAACAGCATTCACTGTGCCCTTACTAAGCTGGAATGGGTCAATTGGTTGACAGTCAATTTGGCTGAGTCGTGGAAGAGAATTTGTCAGGTGCAAAGAACAAGAAGCCAAAGCTAGAATAATAATGACTCTGCATCCTATAGAAATGGTCCTTCTTTCCTTTTCAGTGGTGATGGGTATACTTTTTTCTTGATATTTTCTCTTAATTGGAAGCCCTGTGTAACATCGACCACTATCCAGTGTAGGATATCTTTGAATGCAGTAATGCCATTACGTGGTATAAAATTCAGCTAGTGTTCCCATCCGAGGTGTTAATAAGGTTACTTTCTTCTCAAAGAGCTCTTCCACTGTCACAAATAACTTGCATGGAAGGGCAGTATAATTTCCTTTTATTTATTATAGTAGTTAAAGGTCAATGGATTGAGAGGCATTCCAAACTAAGTGCCATTTTCTTCCTGAACAAGTTTCTGTAACACTGAACAACAGACTACAGAGAAAAGGAGAGAAGTTATTTACTGTGTTGAATTGCAGAGGTGGCTACTGCGAATTTTTAAAATCCATGTGTGGTGGTTTGAATAAGAATGGTCATATAGGCTCATATATTTGAATGCTTAGTCACCAGGGAGTGGAACTCTTTGTGAATTAGAAGATGTGAACTTGTTGGAGGACATGTGTACTGGGGTGGGCTTTGAGACTTTTATAAGCCCACACCTGACCCGGTGTTCTTCTGTTTTTCTCCCCACACCTGTGGATTACATTGTAACTCTCAGTGACTGCAGAATTACCATGCTTTCTGCCATGACATTAATAGACTAACTTTTAAAACTGTAAGCAAGCCTCCAATTAAATGTTTATTAATTTAGAGTTGCCGTGGTTATGGTGTCTCTTTATAGTGACTAAGACATTAGGTTAAATTATATTCTTTCCACTGAATAAGCAGATTTTTTAACTTGGTTATCTTACTATAAAATATGACAATAATCAGAAGTATATGAGTCAAATGTCATTTGGAAAATCACATGAAAACTAACTAAATAGATTAGGTTTCTAAATAATCTACATGTTTACTGTTATCATTTTCTATAATTCCCATGTTCAGGGTCTGTTAGGATTTAACTAGAAAAGACGTCACATTTCCATTAATACTCAAGTTATGATACCAAGCTCTAGGAGGAAATTGGCTTCCTTCTGTTGTCTTTCACCCAAGAGAGATTTTCCCCAGAGTTTCAAGGAGAATTGTGAGCTTCTGCTTTGTTTTGGTAGCTGCTACTTTTTCCTGATCCACTAATGACTACTTTCCCATAATCTCTAAAAAGCACCTTGAGAGAAGTATATAATCTTTTTTGAGGATTTCATCTGCAAGCTCATAACAAATGTGTTGTATCAGTAACTCTTGCTTACAATTGAGTCGTATTTTTGTTGTTATGATTTGTTTTATTCCTTCTGCATTAGCTCTGGGCATGACCAATTAACTTTATTGGCCAAAAAGTTAGTAGTAAACATGATTCATATAGTACCTTTTCATTTACTTCTATGGTATATTCTTTTGGAATCCAATGCCATGATTGAAATTTTATGTTCTCACATCTCCCATGACATGAGGAAGCCAAAGTTGGGTCAAAGAGTGATTATGTGAAGGTAACTCAGGGTAACAACTGGTTTATTCTTTCTCTATAGCCAGCTTTTCTGATTTAGTTGGGTTTTCTAGTACAATTTTGGAATAAATGAAAATTTCTTGCCACATTATTTTTGAACAATTGGTGTTATTGCTACAAAAGTACTCTGCAATTATAACCAAACCTTGGAACCATTGCTGCTACCCTTTATAGGCAATCAGCATGATGAATTGTGACTCAAACAATCTAAAGTGCCTCTCTCCCTCTGTTCAAAGCTTCATTGAGCCCAGACATGTTGGACACACATTAATGAGGCTGGGATGGTGTCCTGTGGACACAGTAGCCAACTGTGATTTGAGTGGTAGAGAAAGTGCCAGCTTGCTCTTGGCTTCTTCAGTCTTTGAAACCAAAACACTTGGGGGTTGAGCAACTGCACTCCATGCATGGTTTGCTACTAATTGTTCAACAGAAGAGGCCTGGGGCATTTGGTTGGTTTGCAAATCATATAACAGAACACTAGACAATAAACACTGCTGTAATATCTAGGATGACATTTTGGGGGCAATACCAATGGTTTCGTCTCTACAGACTCTTCTACCTGGATGCTCTCATTTTAAAATCTTCTTATGAAGGGTCATAGAGAAAAAAACTTTGATGCCAGGGGAACATACCTTTTCTACCAACCTCAGACAAAAATACCAGGGACTTTATTTCTCTTCCTTGGTTTTTACTCAATTGATAGATGAAGGCAAATATGGAATACCATTAAGTTAAAATCAGTGAAAGTGTTTGGAGTTTTGATTTTTTAAGGACCCACAAATAATTTTCCATTGGAATGTAAGTCTGAATGACTAGTGATCTAGAAGAGGAGTGAGCAGTGGAGAGAAGATATTGAACTCCAAAAAAGAGGCCCTATCTTGGTGTCTCCCCCCCAGACAAGGATTATTAGGGTTTATGAAGAAGGACTGCCTTTTAGGATTTGCTATGGCTATTTGATTTCAGTTTTTAAAGAGGCAAATTAATGAATGGAAAAGACACTGTTGGTTAGAAAAGGCAGCAGAATAGTGATAATTTGCTTGTAAGCAGTCAATAGCATATTTGAGAATATCTCATGAAGAGCATTCAACCTTAAATAGGATGTCTATACCACACCCCTTCCCTAAACGCTCAGGAGTCTAATAGGAAGAGGAGGTGGAAAGGTTGTAAGAGGCAAGGATGGTGCAGGACTCAAGGGTTACAGCATTTTCCAGACACTGCAGGGCTGATGCACGTTTGAACTTACAGAGACTGATACTGTACTGAGATCTGTACGAGTTCTAATTCGATAATATCTCAGCACAGAGGAGGGAAGTGGACACAGAGTCTCATCATAACTAAGGAGGTGTTTCCAGTTGATAGTTTCTGGAAGAAGGAAAACCAGTTTTCTTTAATGGAGTGATACTGGGTATCTCAACTATATTCAAAGGAAGACTTCATGATTGGGAATAGTTGAACAACAGAAAGCAGAATCATGTTTTGTTTTGCCTCTCTCTCTCTCTCTCTCTCTCTCTCTCTCTCTCTCTCTCTGTATGTACATATTCTTTTTGGTTTTAGTTTGCTTTTTTTCCCATTTTTTTAGACAGAGAAATAATCTTGAGTGGGTAATGAATGAATTCTGAGGACATTGTTAGAAAGGAAAAATATGATTGAGACATATTGTTTGAAAAAATTAAAAATAAGGAAAATGAAAAGAAAAAGCACCAGTAGAGAGGACTTTGAATGTTTCCATGAAAAATAAATGATAAGTGTTTCAATTGGTGGATAATCAGCTGATCTGATCATTATTCATTATATCCTAAATTGAAATACCACATGGTACCCACACATGTCCATATTCATTTTGTGTGAATGGTAACATTTTTAAAGTGTAGGAACATAACAAAGGGAAAGTAAGTTAAAGGTACTCATGAAACCACAACTCAGCACACATTACATGGATATAGGAAGCAGTTCAGTGAAGGGTAGGGAAGTAGAGGAGTTCCTGTGAAATACCAACAGTAAGGGATCTGCTTCTCCAAGCCTATGTGCTGAGCTCCAATCACCATATTTCAGTCATTTGCTGGATCTGAGTGAATTGGGAGGAATAAAATGAGGGGAAGAAACTAGAGATTTTATGTGCTACCCTGCTTTTGGAATCTTGGTTCCTGGGACATTTCTTCTTCTTTTTTTTTTTTTTTTTTTTTTTTTTTTTTTTTTTTTTTTTTTGAGGAAAAACAAAATAGCTACAATTATATAGAATTCTCAGAGTTTTTTCTCTTCAATCCTCACCCCCTATTCATAAGCTTGTGAAAGCCCGTCAATGGAGTGTATATATGTAGTAGGAGTTTTATTATAATTCCTGATACATAATTGCTGTCGTCTCTTCTCACAAAGGTTCCTTCTTCTAGCAATGCTTGGCCTATGACCTAAGCTTAATGAAGCTTAAAATGGGAATATGGTAGCACTGGGATCTGTGTTCATTCTAACACAGATCTGGGAGCATTAGGGAGTAATATGAGAGTACAAAAGGAAGAGGAGAAAAGACTAGGGAACTTACCTTTCCTAGGGCATGGTCATCGGGACTTTTAGACATCAGGAATTATTTTTCCTCTGTGCTCATGTCAGATCTCCCAGAAACCACATGAAGGGTGCTTGCTTCCATCTTCCCCAAAGTCTTCTAAGAAAATCAGCCATAAGAGATCCAACACACACACACACACACACACACACACACACACACACACACACACACACACCTCTTTCCAATACAGAACAGTAATATCAACAAAAACAATGATTCTTGAGAAATAACATTGTCTGGGAGGAATTAATCTAGTCTTGAGGCCAGAAAAGGCCCATCCGTATGAAGACTTATGAGTAGAATAAACAAACAAATAATAAATTGACAAAGGAGTGGAAGGGGAAAATTGGGGCTCCCTATGGCAAAAAGAGAACTAGAAAGGCCTTACGGCCTTAATGTATTAAAAACATCATAATGTAAACTTAGAACAAAATACATAATACTATTTCTCACAATTAACTCAGTAGAAATTAATCAGGTTGAATCTATTTGTTAGAATGGAGCTCTAGCTAGATAACATTTGGCAAGAGTTATTGGAGACTGGGAAGCAATGGGGTGGCTACTCCATGAATGCAGCTATTTTCAGACTGAAGTTTTTGTTTTGTTTTGTTTTGTTTTCATCACCAAAGTCAGATGAAGCACTAAAGGTAAAATAAGGACATTGTAAAGTCCAAGATTAGTATTGCAGAAAAATAATGGACGGTACTGGAAATATACTTACATAATTTTGCCTAGAGTCAATCTAACTGGAAGAAATATCACAAGAATATCTCATGGCAAAAAAAATCTTCAAAGCTATTTTTAAAACAGTTTCACAAATGTCCAATGCAGCTAAGTCACTTGTGTGGTTTGTGGATTGCCAAGTGCTCAAAGAGATGCACGTCATCCAGGCAGAGATGAGATAGGAGCCAAATGTCAGCTTCAAGTTATTGAAACCCTCCTAACAACATACATTCACTCAGTACCATTCAGTTTAGTAAGTGATACAATGCTATCATTTTACCTATTTCTTGCATATCCCTCAGGGGTTAAAATAGGAAATAGTATTTTTATTCTTCTATGTAGAAGAAAAAATTGAGGCACAGCACGGTTAAATAACTTGCCAATACCAAAGAATTAGTAAATAACAGAGTAAATTTTGGATCTTCTGACTCATAGTCTGGTGATCATTCCAAAAATAAGTTCACAGGTTCAATTCAACTTACCTTTCCCTAGGGTACTTCATATCTGTGAATTCATCAAAGAAGATTTTATCGAACTAGCTGGTATTCATAAACCACTGTGTTCTACACCCCCCCACACACACACACACAATAGTAAGGAATTTGGGATGTTTGGCCTGGAAAAAATGAGGGGAAAGGGGAACAGGAGACTTCCAAATGCAGTTTGTTAGCTCTCATTGTATTATATTCAAAAGAGCATACTGAATTCCGCAAGGTAATAAATATGATGAAGAGAAAGATTTAAAATTATCATTATATCTGAAGTCCACATTTCTAATCATCATCAGGTTATGAGCTATTTGGAAGGTGCCAAAGTAAAGTATAAATATTTACTTTACATAATGAAACAGCCTTACAAATACTATTTGTCCACCCATCCATCAACCAACCAATCAACCAACCAACCAACCAACCAACCAACCAACCAACCAACCAACCAACCAAGTTACATATTGTTCTTAAGAACACACATTCTAGTTGACATTGAAAGCAACTGAACACAAAACACTAAAACAGTCAGAAACAGGAGATCAACAGCAACATGGATTTACTGAATCAATTTGGACACTGTGCCAGGGAAAGGAATGTTTTCACACTACATACCCTTTTCACTGTGCAGATGTGGCTCACACAGTACACTCATTGCTTCAGAGCAGACCTGAAGCCACAGTTTCAGTCAAGGTTCATAGACCTTGTACTGGATCTGTCTTTGTTGGGTCAAATTTCTACATAAACATCAGCCACAGAGTAAAATGCCATATTTGGATAAGCTAAGTATTATGGGGAAATACTTTAATAAGGCATAACATCTGGTGATGTTATAGTAACAAACATGAGGCCTAGGACTCTTGAAAGTTTGAGCTCAATTTGAGTAATTTCTCTTAAAAATAGTTTTGCTAATTTTTTGAGAATTTCATGATAAATTTTTACTTAAATAATATTTTTGCTATTTTAATTTCATACGATATATTTTGATCATGTTCATTCTCTTCCTTCAACTGTCCTAGATCTGTCCCCACCCAATTTTGTGTCCTTTGCCTCCTTATACACATCGAGAACTATTTGTACTTGCCAAGATTTTGTGAATTAGGGGCCACTCCTTGGAGAGTGGTCAGTGTGGTAAAGCTTACACCCTTAAAGAAAACCAACTGTCCTTCTCCACACAGTTATCAATTCCCAATAACTTCTCAGGTATAGGTGGTACTTGTACCTACCTTCATTCTCCATGTTTAGATTTTGTCTGGCTTATGTTTACACAGGTTTAGCATATTCTTCCCCAACTGCTATGAATTCACATGTGAAACTGTCCAGTGGTATCTAGAAAACACTTACTTTTATAGCCATCCACCATCTCTGGCTCTTAAAGTCCTTCTACCTCTACCATGATGATATCTGAGCCTAAAGTGCCAATATGTGATATAGGTACCACTTTTAGGGCTGAGGATTCTTCAGTCTATTACTCTCTGCAATGCTGGCCAATTATGCATCCTTGTGTTAATTGAGATCTACTGCAATGAGCTTCTTGATAAGTGTTAAGGTATAAATGCACTTATCTATGGGCATAGTGATAAGACATTAAGAATCTGTTTATCCCTGGTACGCAAAAGGACTTTGGGAGCACCTTTCCCATGGAGGGATACTCCTTTAGCCTAGAGGCAGGAGGGAGGGCCTAGACCTTACTCCAAATGACTTGACAGATTTTGATGATCCCTCCTGGAAGGCATCACCCTCCCTGTGGAGTGGGGGAGGGATGGGATGGGAAGAGGGATCAGGGGTCATGGGAGGGAGAAAGGGAGACAGGGAGAGAGAACTGGGATCAATATGTAATATATATATGTGTGTGTGTGTGTGTGTGTGTGTGTGTATACATATATATTTTTATATCCATTTAGCAGAATATAAGGTTCTCTACTAGGATGTATGACCCATCTAGGTATAGATTTGGCTCCAATAATGCTGTCAGATGTGAATTCCATCAATAATAAAGGGTTTGGTTACTCCTGTAACATCTTTGCCACTATTGTACTGGTGGGCATATCTTATCAGACTACATGTAGCTTACAAGATGCAAGATTCACAGTTAGACATGATTGATTATTACTTTTTTCTCCTCCAGTAACATGCATGCTACTGTCCAGCATTATAAAAGGTAGCCAGTAGGAATAATGAAGCTTCTTTTTTTTTTTTTTTCACAAGCACTTCTGGCAATTCTGAGCTAGGTGGCCTTCAAAGAAGATTTTAAAAGATACAAGAAGCAATTCTTTTGTGTATTCCACAGGAAAGAGCATTCTAGTCAGAGTAAAGAAAGATTGCAGAAGCCATGCAATGAAGTATACCTGGTATACAAGTAATGAGAAGAAGTGTATGGCTGGAGAGAGCTGAACCATGGTGCAGCAGGGAGGAAGGAAAATGAGGATGTACTGGAGCCTGGGTGGGGAGAGGAGAGACTGTTGGGTCCTTAGGTCACTGTGCGGAATTTGACTTGTACTCTCAGTGAGATTAGATCTTCGAAAAAATATTTGTATTTGTAACAAAAGGCAGATATCACTAGTAACTTCAGAACTTGATTCAGACAAAAATATCTTAAAATGTAAACTACTTCTGTTAATATATTTTATCGCAGGCAATATTTTCTTCTAGAACATGCTTGTGATTCCAAAATTCAGTTTTTAAAATATTTTGGAACTTCTGGAAAATAAAATTTTCATAGAAAAAATCACTGATAGATTTTTGAGAACGAGCAGATAGATTTTTAAGAAAGTACAGACTTTTAAACTTACCAATTATCTTTAGATTTTTCCACCTAAGTTTTCTTAAGCTAGACACAGTATATAATTTGTGTTCCTGTTTTTAAGGTAAGACCAAAGAAATTTGAAAGATAATGTAAGCAAACATGTTGTTAAAATTTGTTATTTGATTTACATGTATGCTTCACTTCAGCCAGGAAAGCATGTAGGCTAATTGAAGATGTTTACCTCACCCTGCTCTGCTCCAAATACTATCCCCTAATCTTATTCTGAGCTCTGTAGCAGACCACCTTCTCAAAGCCTCCTGTGTGCGCGCGCGCGTACACATACACACACACACACACACACACACACACACACACACACACACACACACACACACACACCATCTCCAGTAGATCACAAAAATCCTCACTGCCATACTTCCTTCCCCTAGACATACTGCTACATCACAGCCCCCTACTCTAGCAGGCTCTCCCTGGAAACCTGCAGGAGACTCCTGCCAGGAAAACAGCTGGGCTAACTGCAGATCTTCACCTATCACCACTCTCCTTCATATTCAACCACTAAGTCTCATCCTTAGCTCTGGAGCAGACCACCTGTTGCAGCCTCTTGCCTCCATCCTGCCCCCACCTCCATCTCCCGTATATCACACAGATCTTTCCCCTTCAACCTTTCTTCCCCAAACTCGTCCACTTTCTCTCAGTCTCCGAATCCAGCTGTAATTCCCTAGCAACCCACAGGGAGAGACAATTAGAATTGGGAGGGCGGTGTTTAAGGGGGTGGTGTAGAAAGCTAGTGTGGTGGAAAAGTCCTGGAAACTATGAGGGTGACCCCAGCAAGGACTTCTAGTAATGGAGGATACAGAGCCTGAACCAGCCATCTTCTGTAAACCTGCAAGGCTTCTAGTGGTGGTATAGTACACCAACCCAGGCACAAACAACCTGCCGAGACTGCAAGATGTGCTGGGACAATGGTGGCTCAGAGCTTATGGCAGTGGCCAACCAATGAGGCCTATACCAGGAGAGAGAGCCCATACCCTATACTGCCTGCATGCTCAGGAACCAAAAGCTGCATGGTCCGGGGACCTAGGGTGGAATTAAATATGCCTAGTCGGGAAAAAGTCAATAAAATGATTCCTAATAATATTCTGCTATACTCGTAGATCAGTGCATAGCCCAATTACCTTTAGAGGATATTAATCCAGCAACTGGTAGGAGCAGATTCAGAGACCTTCAGTCAAACATTAGCCTGAGCTGGGGAACCCCAGGGAAGAGGGGGAGGAAGGATTTGTAGGAGCCAGAATGGTGGAGAACATGGCCCACAGAATCAACTAAGCAAGGTTCATAGGGGCTCACAGAAGCTGAAGTGACAATCACTGAGCCTGCGTGAGTTTAGCTGTGTCTGCTACATATATGTTGTGGTTGTTTAGCTTGAGGTTTTTGTGGAAATCCTAACAGTGGGAGTGAGGATGTCTCTGACTCATTTGCCCAATGTTGAAACCCTTCTCCTCCTATTGGGTTTCATTGTCCAACCTTGATATGAGGATTTGTGTATAGTCTTATTGCATTTTGTTAATGCCATGTTCAGCTGATATCCCTGGGAGGCCTGCTCTTTTCCTGAAGGGAAACTGAGGGGCAGTGGATGGGGAGGGAGGGTGGAGGAATACTGGGAGGGGGAGGGGAGGCTGCAGTCAAGATATATTGTTATGAGAGAAGAATAAAAAATGTTCAACATTCCTAATTATTAAGGAAATGCAGATCAGAACTACTCTGAGATTTTATCTTACACATGGCAGACTAACTAAAATCAATAAAACAAGGGAAAGCTCATGCTGGCAAGGATATGGAATAAAGGTAACACTCATCCATTGCTTGTACAGCCCTATGGAAATCATTGTGATCAACCCTTAGAAAGTTGGAAATTGGTCTACTTCAAACTCCAACTGTACCACCTTTGGGCATATACCCAAAGCCCACTCCATCCTACCATAGAGACCTTTGTTGAAGCCTGTTTCTTGTTGTTCTATTCATAACAGCCAGAAACTGGAAAGAGCCTAGATGTTTCTCAATGGATGAATGGTTAAAAATGTGGTATATTTGCACAATGGAGTAATACTCAGCCATTAAATATTAAAATCATTGAATTCTGAAATGATAAAAGTAGAAAAATATTATTTAGAGTGAAATATCCCAGACACAGAAGAACAACTATGGATGTATTAGCTTAAATGTGGATATTAACTGTTAAGTCAACAAAACACAAAGCAACACTTTGTAGAACCATAGAAGTCAGGCATAGTATGAGGGACTAGAGATTGAGGGTGGAGAAATATCCCTAGGAAGTGGAAACAGAATAGATGTTTATGGATGCAAGTCAGGGGAGGGTACTGGAGTGAGAGGATCAAGTGGAGAGGATTTAGGAAGCAGGAACAATAGAATGAATACAGGGAGGGACAGTTTAGATTAAGGGCCAGTTCAGGGATAGTATGAAAGCCTAGAAGTTTCCTAAAATGTATACAATCTAAATAAAGTCGCTAAAAATGGAGGGAGGCAGAGCCCCAACTGGCCATCCTTCTCACCAATGAAACTTCTGGTACTAGGACTGGCTTAAAAGTAATTGAGTTGTTGGCCAAAGAGTTGGTCCTATGTCAATCTCTAAACATCCCTGACTGTTGTCAAGTCTATATGGTGCTTTCCACAAACTGAAGGCAAAGCCCTGTTGTTGAAGGCAGCACCTACACAACTCACTGAACAAGGAAAAGTTTATCCAGTAATTACAGAGAACCTTTCCACCTGGATGGTAGTGTCTGCAAGATACCAAAGGAGAAATGTAAACACCAAGTCAGCCATAAATTCATTGATCTTCAATAGTGACCTGCCTGCAAGATGAAGTAGGGCAATGTTCAATGACGGCACAAAGCCTATGGTAGTGACCAACCAATATCTGATTTGGCTTAAGGGCGACACTGGAACATGAAACCCATACTGAAACCTGCTTGGGTGACTAAAAACCTGAGAGTAGCTAGCCCAGGAATTTGGAGTAAAATCAAATACCACTGTCAAAAAACAAAACAAAACAAACAAACAAACAAAAGAGAGAGAACAAACAAAAATAAACTAAAACAAAAAAGCCCAAAAAAACCCCCAAACAAAAAACATAACAAATTAAAAAAAAACCCAACAAGTAATAAAATGAATCCTAATAATATTCTGTTATAATCATAGATGAGTGCCGTGCTTAGTGATTATCTGAGTAGCTTCTTCGTATATTACATGAGAATGTATAAAGAGACCCACAGCCGGACAATATGCAGAGAGTGAGAGATGCTGTAACCCTCAGCCCTAAACAGGATGTCTACATTAAATCTCTTTCCTTAAAGCTTCAGGGAACCCACTGTAGGAGGAGGCAGAAAGCATGAGAACCAGAGGGGAAAAGAAGGCCCTCTAAGTCAACAAGTTCAATGCACATATGAGCTCACAGACACTGAGGCATTGTGTCTTTGGCCTCCATAGTTCTGTACTTGTTTGGTTCCTATGAGTTTTGAAAGGAGTAAAGGACACTTGCCCCAATTTTTAACCCAGAAGCTATTTCCAAATGATAATGACTTGCAAATGAAAATTTAATTTCCTTCAGAAGTCTCACTGGAACAGTAAAATCCTCCTAAGGGTAGGCTGCATGCCCAGAACTCAGTGACATCTTTGGAGTTTCCATGCCTCTGAGTTCTTCCATATTTCTTATCTTCTTGTTCTTCTTGTTCTTCTTGTTCTTGTTCTTCTTCTTCTTCTTCTTCTTCTTCTTCTTCTTCTTCTTCTTCTTCTTCTTCTTCTTCTTCTTCTTCTTCTCTTCCTCCTCCTCCTTTTCCTTCTCATTCTCTCTCTCCTTATTATTTTATTTTCTTCTATCTTTTACCCTACTGTCATGAGACATCCACTCCACCTGCACCTGTAGCACTGACCATAGGTTTAGGTTTGGGGACCTGACCCCAGCTCAGTCTCTTGGTTCCGGTCGGATCACTGAGAGCAGCCTGAATGTGCTTCCTTGGAGTGGGAACTTGCAGGTCATTGGTTTTTCTGGTAAGTGACTCTTCCTGAATAAACCTCACTTAACCTGTATTGAGTCTAGTGAATCTTGATTCCGTGAATCCATAACCTATAGGTCTTATGTTTATCTGTATTGGCTTCCAGTTTAGTGTTTATAGGAGATTCTTGAGTGTGAAAATGAATGGTCCCTGCTTTTTGTGCTTTCTCTTAGGTTCTTTTCCTTCTGTTTGTTTTGTCGCATTCCAATGTGTTAGTTTTCTGTTATATATTATTATATTATATTATTATAAGTATTACCACATAGAAGCCTATGTTTTCTGATCAGAGGTAGAAAGGGGGTAGATCCATGTGTGAGAGGAGGTAAGGAAGAGCTAGCTGTTATAGAGGGAGGGGGAACTATAATCAGAATATATTATGTGATGAAAAAAAAACTGTATTCTATAAAAGAAAAAAGTGAAAAGATATTTTATTTTCATGCACACTCTGGCTCAGATAAATAATGGAAAATATCTTAGGATCTCAAAATGCCATGTTATTTTATTGTCCTTATACTCTGGAAATGGGAATTGTTGTCAGTGATTTCAAAAGCATTAGAAATTCTTATTTTATAACTTCTAGAATTAACATCAGAAATTCACACACACACACACACACACACACACACACACACACACAGAGAGAGAGAGAGAGAGAGAGAGAGAGATGGGGAGAGAGATTAGTGCATTAAATTTCTGAGAGTTAGAAGAATACCATCTTTATAGCTGAGACATAAGGACTGAACAATGTCAATGACCCCCTAAAGTTTACTATCAGCTTCCAAAGAATGAGGACAGAGATACTTCATCATATATAGTTGGCTCCATCTCTAAGAGATCTGCCTTTTCTCTGCTTCCTCACTTCTAAACTCATCATGGAGGGGTGAAAAGAAGAATGGTATGATTCTTATCAGGCTCTTCTGTGCCAAATAGATTTCTTCTTCTTTCTCCTCCTCGTCCTCATCCTCCTCCTCTTCTTCTTCTCCTTCTCATTAAGACACCTACTACTATGGTGGTCCCTTTTCTCCTATGCCGTCCAAGCACTAATCAATTCTAAATATTCTTTCCACCTCAATACCCCAGAAAAATTTTTCTACATATACTTTCATATTGCTTCTGATAAAACCTGATTAATTACCATGTGAATAAGAAAGAATGGGGTCATCTGCCTCATTTACACTTCACTGCAGTTTTATCTCTGTGATTTTACAAGGCCCTAGGTAATAGCCCCCTGTGTTCTACTGTCCAGCTGCTCCATTTCCAAATGATCAGAAAGATGGCTCTCCTGGATTGAGTCTAATGGGGGTAATAGAAGATCATAAGGTCACAGTTAATACCAGCCCTCTTTCTGTTCTGATTGTCATAGTTCTGGCTGCATGCAGCTGACAGAAGGTGAATCTGGTCAGAATCCAGCTGTTCAAAGCCAGCTGATGCGCTACACGTGTGCAATCATTTTAATGCTATTAAAATTGGCAGGAAAGAATTTGCTATTGCAAGCCTTCTGCATATTAGATCTGGTATTCTAGCCCACCACTTGCTAACACATGTGGAGTAAATATTATGTGGCCAGAGAGATTCTCAGAGCCAACAAGCACTATTAATTTAAGAGAGACAAGTGCCATCTAAAGTGGTATGCCATAAAACTTTCCAGGTGCACATTGTTTTATAACATAATGTCCTCTGATACAGTTATCTCTTTTAAGTGACATTTCCTCTACAAAATGAGAGTCAAGTCCATTTAAATGCCTGGGTTTTTTTTTTCCAGAGTTGAAGGGCTTGACCTCAAAGGATAGTTAACAAAAATTCTCAACTACCTGCATACAACAGTGGATGCTCTGTTAGTATTCCCAATTATCCATCGAGAGTATGTGTTCTCAGACCCTAATGGACATGTGGAAATGTGAATAGAACTAAACCCCATTTCTACAATGTTGGATTTCTTTACACACACACACACACACACACACACACACACACACACACTAAACTTTTTCCATCTTTGCTAAACACTTTTCATTGTGCTTACAATTTTTGAACTATAAACACAAAATAGCATGGATTTCTTTTTTTCTTTTTCACAACCTCACAGATTGGAGCTTTATTCCCTCATAGATCTTATGAACCTCAGCACACTACATTTTGTTCTTTTTTTTTTTTTTAAGTGAACATGATTCTTCTCTCTTACAATATGTCCTGACCATGGTTTTCCCTCTCCACTTCTCCTAGCTACCCCCATCTCCTCTCCCTCACATTCACTTCCCCTTAATTCCTCTTCAGAAAAGATCAGGCCTCTAAGAGGTGACAGCCAAACAACAAAAAACAAGATATATAAGACAAGGCAAAAGCACTCATTTCATGGGTGGACAAGGCAACCCAATATGAGAAAAAGAGTCACAAGAGCAGGGAGAAGCATCAGAAATAGATCTTCTCCCACTGGTAAGAGTCCTAAGAAATACACCAAGCTACATAGCTGCAGCATGCATCAGAGAACCTGGTGCAGACCCTTGCATGCCCCATGCTTGTTGTGACTCTATGTGAGCCCTGCTTAGATGATTTGGTGAACCATATTTTCTTGGTGTCCTCCATTCCTACAATCTTTCCATCTCCCTCTTCTGCATCATTCCCCAAAGCTCCTATAGCAGGGACCTAATGGAGACCTACAATTTAGACTTTCTCTTCACATGTCTGTATGTGGATATTTGAACCTGCTCCAAGTTCCTCTCAAATGGGAAAATTGTTGAACTCTCAAGGCCTCTGTGCCCTGGCATGGTGGTGTATAAGCACGTGTGTAAAAGGGTGAAAGAATCTATGTGAGAACCCATTCCTAAGGGCAGGAAATCCAAGCTTATTTTGGCTGCTTACTTAACTAATCCTCTCTATGTGTAAGGGCATGTAAGATACCCTTGGAAACCACCATATGGTTCTGATCTGTCCCTCAGCTACTGCTATTCTCTGTGAGAATCTGAGTTGTATCTCCACAGCCAGAAGTCACTCACTGGCAGTCAGAGGGTTCTTGTCTGATATTGGTTTTGAACATAACAAGAAAGAGCAAGGGAAAAATAACCACACAAAACAAACATGGGAAGAGCACAGGAGAGGCCCCATTATGCACATTCTCTGTTCTTTCTTTTTTTTCTCTTTTGAGACAGGGTTTCTCTGTGTAACTGCCATGGAACTTGCTTTGTAGACTAGGATGGCCTTGAACTCACTGAGATCTGCCTGCCTCTGCCTCCCAAGTGCCGGGATTAAAGGCGTGCGCCACCACTGCCAGTCACATTCTCTGTTCTTTAAACTACATAGTGCTTTTTATTTTTTTGATACAGCGATAATATGCCCACAGTGTGTTCTAAGAATTTAAAAATAGTAATCTATGTATTCCTCCCCTCCATCCTATGGCACTAAAATGCTTTCTCTCATATTAGTAAAACTGGTGTGCAGAGGTTAATGTTTAAGCTAAGCAGCATAAGGTGAGTCAAAGTCTACATTAAAAACTCATTGATTTGACTTGAAATGAACCAAGGGTTCTTTTCTTCCTGTGTTAACTCTAAGTACCCCTGACTGGGATTCTGGTCCTGCATTTTCAAGTTTCCTACCTTATTTTCCACTTTCTGTTTGATTTTTACTGCTATGTTTCTGTCTTCCTAATGACTGGAGTACTCTGTTGTCTGATGATTCTTCCATACTTAGTTCAATGGCCTTGTTCCTTTATTTGATTACCCCCTCTCCCAAGTCTGGAATGCTCTTACCAATCCCCTTTTCTAGTGAAATTTACTTAGACTAAATTTCATGTGAAAATTTTACTTGCAGCTCCAAACTCCACTGACTTTCATTTGTTCTAAATTTTGATAGTATTTTCTCTCCCTTTAAGTGTAAAATACATTTTAATAAAATGTTGTTATTAAATTTTTGAGAATTTCACACAATGTATTTTGATCATGTTTACTAAACTCTTCCCCTTAAGTCCTATCATTCTGACCCTACAACTTATTTTCCTCTTCCTCCTCTTCTTCATTTCTTTTATATTTCTTCTTCTTCCTCCTCCTTCTTCAGAGTCCAATTTGTGCTGCTCATATACTTATGGGTGTGGGAGCATTCCCCTGAAGTGTGGTCAACTTACTAGGGAATACATCTTTAAATAAAACACACTCCCATTCTCCTAGAAGCCACCAAATTTTAAAATCTCAGGTGGCTAGAGGTAGGGGATCAGAAACTTCCTACTGCATGCTAGAATGTTGGCTTTCTTCATTTTGAAGAAGCAACCACACATGGTATTAGTGCAATATTTCTGTCATGTTCACAAATCAGTGCTCCATCAAGGACACCTCCCTGACCATTGGCTTTTGTAGCCTTTCTGGGATTTATTCCTCCAGATGGTCTCTGAGCCTTAAACATGTTACTATAGCTTCTCCATTTTTCTTGCAATACTCTTTATCTTACAATATTGTATATACATTCACAAAATTCATTGCTTTTCACAGGAAATTGCTGAAAACTTCTCACGTGTCTGGTAAATTACTAATTGAACTTTAGAATTATCTGAATGTTACTGGAAGAACAGTTGGTGTCCTCATCCATTAAGCTCAACATCTCAATGAAGGTTGATGTTTGATAGCAAATGAATTTCATCTCTGTTGTCACTCCAATGGACAGTTAAAACTCACTAAATAGTTGTGTTGACAATATTTCAAGGCATGGAATTTTGTTTTGTTTTGTTTTTTCCTTAAAAGTGTAGACTCTGTTATGCAATCATTCTCTGCTGTCAGATATATGACATTGGAAATAGGGACAAGCCAACCATGAATTTGCTGATCCATAGTTTTGTAAGATATGGAAATATTGATATGTCATTTTCTATGAAAAGGCTAGATTTCTGCCTAATGAGGGTAACAAATGTGGATGATAAGCAGAGTGAAGACATGACAGACTCAAATTGATGGGCAAGTCTTCTTTGGAATGGTAAGAGAACAACACATTTCATTTAACATTTATTCAATTTGTTTTAGGTTATAGCATTATAAAATATATTTCTTATTTAATGTCTGTGAAAAAATACTCTTCAGGGTTAAAAAATAAATGTAAAAGATATGTTTTCTACCTGGTACTAGAGATTCACCCTTATGTGAGAGCCACATTAAAAACACATTTTTTCATACAAAAATTGAATTGTGAACAGGCAATTACCTTTTACATTGCCGTATTTTCATATCTGTGAAAACCAAGGAATTCGGTTGCTAGAGAAAAGAAAAAGTTGGAGGCAATTTCAATTCTGATAGTTTGTTGAGGCAAATGCTGCCCAAATTATGTGCAAGAAGCTTTATTCATTGAAAGGACATTTGTTCACAATTTAGAACAGAATTTGGTCTATCACACAATGAAAGAAGTGTTTCATTTGAGGAAATTGTGGATGAATGTGTTAATAAACAGAAAACTATCTCATTATCAAAATCTGGTGGTTTTGTCTCAGCTGAAATTTGTCTCCTTGACATTTCTTGTGTGTTTTCCTTTGCTGATTTTGTTTTAAAACCCAATAAGAAGAAAGCAAGGTAAAACCAGGCATTCCGGAGATTGGCTTGGGAAGGCCTTACGAGCATTCTTCCTTTGCTTCTTCTGGCTTCATGCTTTTCATTCTGAGCTCATAATAAAATTATCTAGCCTGAGCAGAAGGAATGAATCAGCCCGATTATTTCTTGGGTGTTGGGTAATTCTGTTCACTGAGGGAAGGGAGGCTTTGCTTATAATGCCAATGCAATTCTCTACTGACATCATGGGAGTGGGAGACAATCACAACCACACCTGGCTTGGAGCCTATGTGGGGAACCTGCTTGCCATGTGGAGAAGGGATTCTGCTATAGCATAGTCAAGGAGACTTCAGTGAGTTGCATGATGAAACCATGACAACCTTGCTTAGCATAGCTACATAGAGGTGTTTCCATTTGTGTTTCAGATAAGAGCATAATTTACTTGTTATACCTTGAGAGAAAAGAATAGGGCCTTCAACATGGTACTTGATTCCCAAACATATAACTCTTATTAAAGTGAATAAAGTAGTAAATATATGCACCCATTATGATAAACTCAAGCAAGTTAGATATCATCTAAGCACCCAAATAATGACCCAGAGGCTGGAGAGATGACACAGCAATTAAGAGCACTTATTTTTATAGAGGACCTGGACTCAGTTCCCACCATCCATATCAGGTGGCTTACACTGGCTGTAACTCTACTGGATATTTAGTATAAACATAAACATAAATAAAGTATAATGCAAATATAATGTGATATAAATAAGTATGAATATTAAAAAATAGTATATTGAATATATTCTTCTGGTCTTTGCAAGCATTAGATATACCTGTGGTTCACATACATACATATAGGAACTCACACATACCCATAAAATAAAAATAAGGAAATCTTCAAAATCATACACATTGGTTAGTTAGTATAGATCTAAGAGTTGCAGTTTCTAAGATTCCTTAAATATTGGGATTTTGGAAATAAATAATTTATATATTCACCAAACTTGGACTTTAAAACATGTCATTTGATAACTCCTATACAAGTAATTATAAGTCAAATACTGGAAATGTGACTTTCATTTAATCCCCAAAACCTCTTTGTCAACTCTTTAGGGACAGATCTTTCATTTTTTTTAAAAAAAGGGTTATGTATATGGGAATTTTGTCTACATATATGTGCATTGTGTATGTATCTCATGTCTGCAGAGGCCAGAAGAGGGTCGGATCTCTTGGGACTAGAGTTACAGAGGGCTGTGTTCAACCACGTGAGGGCTAGGAAAGTAACCCTGGTCCACAGAAGAGTATCCAATACTCTTAACCACTGATCCATCCTTCCAACTCCATGGAAGGGTTTTTAATAGTAACTTGACCTGTTTGTACTACAGTGGCTCTGTTTATTTTTAGATTGTTACTGAAAACATATTCATATATATTTGCATAAAAAATCTTACAGAGCACTAATGTTTGTTAAGCTTCATATACACAGCATGGTCTTAACCATGGTCTTTCCTGCAATGTCTCACCTGGTTTCTATCTCACTGTGCATCTCAGATATTGCATTGATTTCCTAAATATTTTTTATAGGTACCTTCAATGTTTTTTCATGTTGAAAAAAAAATCTATGTTTCCATGTATTTGTCATTGTCTTTTCTTTCAGGGCATTGGACTCAAGTGTTTCCCTAGCTTCTGGAACAGGCCAACCTAGACTTTCTTTTATCTTTCTAATTTAGCTCTTAATGCTGTCCTTTCTGGTCCCTAACAGTAGTTCTGCCATTATTTATGAGCATTAGCAAACTGCAATTGCTAATGGATAAAATACCAAGGAGTACAAATAATCCTCTTTAAGAAATAGAAATGAGAGAAATCTAAAAGGGAATGTAAACTTCAGGCACAAAGAAGAAAATTTAATTTCTTATTAAAGATAAGGAAAGCAGGATTCATAGCTCACCAACACAAGTCTTATTAGAATGATTTCAAAGTGCTGAGGTTAGCCATAATTTTGGAATTACACAAGCTAAATGGAGCACAGTGGTATGTGTGATATCTTAGAAGTTAAAGAAGAGGAAAATGCAAATCATCTCTTGGATGTTTTTTTTTTTTTCTTTCTTTCTTTGAATCCAACAGTTACTGGCTTCTGATGTTTGAAATTATACTTCTCAGAAGTGACAGAGAAACTCTTTTGAGTTTCTCATGTGTAATCGATGTATGTGCATGTATATAAGTGTTCACATATATGTGGAATTGTATTGTGTGGGTGAGTACACAAATGCATGTATGCATATGGAAGTCCATGGCTGACATAAGGTGTCTACCCTAAAGTGTTTCCCTTTATTCATTGAGGCAAGGTCTCTTAACTGGACTCAGAACTCACTGAAATGATTAGTCTGGCTAGCCAGCTTGCTCCAGGGAGCCTAATGTATCTGCTTTCTGCTTGTATCAAGCCCACCTGGCTTTCAAGTTGGGTTTGGGGTCCCAACTCTAGTCTTTACACTTGTAGACAAGGGCTCCAATCACTTAGCCACCTCTTCAGCCCTGAACATAGCTACATTCTTAAAACATTATTGTCAAGTTTATTTTTTGATGAACTTAATTTTAATATAAATAAATCATTTAATATAAATAATCATTTTCTATAAAATCAAATATCTATTTTCAAGTAAATTTAACAGCATACAATCTGAATATACTGATTATAACCATCCTCACAAAATAACTTTTGACTAAACTGTTAACTCAATGAAAAAATTTAAAATAGAAAAAATTCTAGAATATTTGTAATAATAATTATTATCCTCACACTGGGATAGTCTTTTGATTGGAAACTTAGAAGTCAAGTATGGCTGAAATGTATGTAATATGAACATGCTTATCAGAGTATATTACTTTAGAGTGTGTCTTTTTTCAAAATAACAAAACAAGTCCATTGAGAATATTCATTCTTGGAATCTTCTAAAGTTGCATAGCTCTGGAGTCCTTCCAATCATCATTGTTATAGCCTTTTTCAACACTAGGAGTTGAGGCTGGAGTCTTCCTTGAACAGTGTGACTCAGGGGCTCCTTCTTGGTGCTCTTGTAGACAAACTTAGCACTCTTGGCCTCTTGAAATTCTCATCCTTTGACTATTCTCTTCCCTCAGGATTCTGGGACGAGTGCTATTCTCTTCCCTCAGGATTCTGGGACGAGTGCTATTCTCTTCCCTCAGGATTCTGGGAAGAGTGCTATTCTCTTCCCTCAGGATTCTGGGAAGAGAGAGAAAGAGAGAGAGATCAGTCCTCGGCACATTGCTCCAGAGGAATGAATTCTTGCCCAGTGATCTTCCTGATATTACTGATCAGAGGATGTCCTACCTCATAGTATTGGAATGAATGACAGAGCAGTAGCCTCTCCAAAGGTCCTATACTGATAGATAGGTAGATAGGTAGACAAACAGATAGATACATATATGACAAATAAATAGACAGACAGATGATAATAGAAAGCTAGATAGATAATAGATGATAGATAGAGGATAAAGGATAGTTAGACAGAGAGACAGACAGACAGATAGATAGATAGATTAAATGAAACCAAAATCTGAACCACTGGCAAATATGAGATTTCATACCTCAGCTGTCCTAGACCTTGAGGGAAAGTGACTTAGCACTTTCGAATCCTGCCATGCTGCCATACTGTACCGCCACTCTTGTTAGATAGGAACTGTGCAGGAGAAGCTTCAGGGTCCTGACTAAAGGCATTGAAGCTTCATCTTCAGGTGTTTATGCAGAGCCTCATCTCCAACAGGGTTTTTAAAAGTTACATTTTCAAGTTAGCAGATTAAAAACAAATAAACCTTTGAAATGCAGAAATAACGTGGAGTGAAGTGTGTGGTTTCCAAATGAAACAAGTTGGACCCCAAACTTTTCCTTTCCCTCCAAGAGACCTGTGATGAAGCCTGGCTAGCTATGCCAGCTCCTCTAATGTCATGTTCAAGCTTCCCCTACTTCAGGTTCCTTTGGAAGCATCCCTAGGTCAATTCCTGAGTGTAGTTTCTGAGTTTGGAGGAAAGCCCTTCTGGTCTATACACTTTGTTGTGTCCTTTATTTTTATTCCTCTCAGCACTTTGTGTTAGAGGAGATGATCAGAAACTATTTGCTAAACGGCAACCTTACCCTTCTTACTCCTCTTACCAATGCCTGGAGATTTTTACTGATTGGCTGCTGGACTCTGGAGACTTTCTGTTTAGTCTCAACCCATATGCAAACATTCCTGCGGCCTGGATACTATAGACTTGGTGTAAGGTCAAACAACTTTACCATTCTAATACATAAAGTGACCAAAACAGGCATGCTTGGACATATGACTTTGACATATCAGTTACTTTATCAGAATCATGAGTTAATTTCTTTTGCAGTGTTGGGACAATTTTATTAGAATTTAAAAGACAGGTATGCTGTGAACTTCAGCAGCTTCCTGGAGGATAATGCAGAAGAGAAAGCTATGTTGTTGGAATTAAGCCTACATAGACATCAGTCAAATGGAGGAAAAGAAGCTACATGGCAATGAGGGGGATGCTGTAGAGAAAGGGTAAGGGATTGCCCTGAGTGTTAGGAAAATCAGGGATGCATGAAATATTTACTCTGAAATAATAGTGGTAACTGAATGGCAGCCATAGGGAGAGATTCTAACAAGCTTCTAACAAGCAAAGGCTCAGAACTCAGCACCTCTCTGAGCCTTTCCTCACATTTACATGAGAACATTTGCAAGTGTACAGTAAAGAATTCCCACCCCACATTTTGTTTTTGCTCATGTTCCCAGGAACTAGAAGTGAGAATGAACAACTTGGTTGTAGGATGCTTAAAGTTGACTTAAAACTTTTTGTATATAATGGTAATTGGAGTGAGAGTGTTATTGTAAGTAATATTTTCCTTTATTTTTTTCTAATATTTTTATAATGAAAACACTTATGTGGTTTATATGACATCACTTAATAGTTTTGCTATGTTTTTTATTTTTTATTAATTTGGTAGATCAATGACATCATTATTGTGGCAAATATTCTGTGTGTATCGAGTCTGGACCTCGTAGCTTTCTGTAACATACAATTCAGAAACTCCATGAAAATATGCTTTTAAGATCTCTCTTTTAAAAAATCCTTTCTGTATAGTTTAGTGTTTCAGAATGGCACTATTGTGGATACGGGTTGGTAGACTGCTTTCATGGAACGCTTTCTCCTATCCTTACAGACTGGAATCTCTGAGACTGGGACACTGTGCTGCTTTGGCCCAGAAAGCACTCTCTGCCTATTCAGGTTTTGCCATGGCCTTTGGCACCTACAATCCTGCTTCCTCGTCTCCTCCTGAGTTTCTGTATAATAAGTGTGTCTGGGTTTCTGTTGCACTGAACGTCCCAGAGTGAGAGAGGCTTTGGGGAAGTGAAACAAAGGCAGGATTTCATTCACCTGGTATGCTGACCCCTGGAGTCCTGGCTGGAAACTGGGCACTCAAGTCCAGGGCTGAGAGTAGAGCCTTACATAAGCTCTAGTCCCAGCAGCAGCAGCCTGCCTCATGGCAATAAGGGGCCTATTCTTCCACACGAGTTCTCTGTGTTACACAACATGTTATTCTACACCCATACAAATGAATGGGTATGTGTATATACTTGTACACACAGAGATTTCTACAAATATCTCCCTTGATACCTTCAGACCGACAGCCAAGCTCTAATAGCAGATGAAAGTGCCTGTTAGAAGATTAATTATTGACAAGATTCCCTGATTTTTTCTTACACTTTCCTTCCTGTGTGACATGATGAAAGAGTTAACAGGACAACCTTCCTACAGATGCCATAGATCACAAATTCTACTGTGTCCACAATCACAAAACTGATGTGGTTCTGAGGAACCAGAGTTAGAGGTGAGTGGTCCTTCACAGAATTTGCTAACAGCTTCTCATTTTGTAATATGGAACCTCCCTTTTTAGGGAGGTTCAAACAATTTTAAACATTGTACTACACACGCCCAAGTTCCCATTAGAACCACGAGTCTTCTAACACACCAGCCTCCACAACAGTTATCTGTCAAAAGTTCATTACCATCTAAGTTTCTCTAGAAGGATATTGCACACTTCCTTGAAAACAATGTTTTGTTCCAACTAACCAACCATGTGACAACTAAAGGACTTCTACCCCCTGTATAAGAAGCAGGACGATCTTCCAACCCTCCCTGTAGCTTTTTCCAGAGCTCAAATCAGATGGCCTTTACATCTTGGAAATATTAGGACTGCTATTATCATCATCATTATCATTATTGCTATAATTATTTGCTAATATAGGGATATGAGTTTTCAATAAGGAGAGAAAGCCAACTTTCTTAGAGATTTATTGGATGTTTTTCCTTTTCTTTTTCCATTTTTCTTTCTTTTTTAAATCATTTTTATTTTTTCTGTTTTGTGCTTTGCAATACAGGTCCTTGCATACATATATATGTGGTTACTTAGTATAATTTTCAGTTTTATCTTTTCCCATGCAAATATCATCATTTCTTTTTCTTCATGGTTGTAAAACAATCACTTTTTAATGCAGCCGTTGCTAAAATCCCTTCCTAGGAGAAAACTTAAGAAATGTCTCCCTCTCTTTTAATGTCCCAATACCAAACCAAGTTAGGATTCCAACAAAACTTAATCTGAGGATCCCATGCTTTCACAGGGCTCCTGTGCAGATCATAGGTGAGAGATTACTTTCAAGGATGTGGGTACTCCTGTAACAGGTAACACCTGGGAAGACTTCCTCAACAGGGTTCAGGGCTTCTCCATAGGTGCATAGATTGAGCACCAGCCTAGTACCCCCCCCCCCCCGTGCCTTTATACAATTTAGCCCCTCCTCCAAACCACATGTTGAACTTTAGGTTATAGGAAGCAGCTGTTGCATACTCATGTGTAGCGTGTGTGTGTGCGTGCGTGTGTGTGTGTGTGTGTGTGTGTGTGTGCATGCGTGTGTGTGTGTGAAAATTGTCAATCATAGCTGGTATGATATTTTGTAAGGTAACAGAGATAAATGTTCCAAGATATCGGTTTCTTGGCTGGGAAATCAGTCACTCATGCTAATTTTACTTTGCTTATATAGTGTTTAAGAGTGTTTAAGAACTTGTTCTCAGGCAAGGCCTAGTTAGTTCTGCTGTGATCCTAATACTTTTGAAGGAAAAGAAACAGGAGCAGTAGTTCAAAGTTAATTCCATATCAAGTTTGAATCCAATCTGGGTAACAGGAAAGCCAGTCATTTAAAAAAAAAAATTGGAAAAAATGTCCATTTTTTTTTTTAATGACTGGCTTTCCTGTTACCCAGATTGGATTCAAACTTGCTATGTATGGAAGGCTACCTTTAAACTACTGCTCCTACTTCTTTTTTTTTTTTTTTTAATTTTTTTTTTCTTATTTCACATATCGATCCCAGCTACCTCTCTCTCCCTCCCTTCTCCCCCCTCCCATCCCATTCCTCCCCACCCCACTCCACAGGGAAGGTGATGCCTTCCAGGAGGGATCAACAAATCTGTCAAATCATTTGGAGTAGGGACTAGGCCCTCCCTCCTGCCTCTAGGCTAGGGGAATATCCCTTCATGGGGAATGTGCTCTCAAAATCCTTTCCTGCTGCTCCTACTTATTTTCCTTCCAAAGTATTAGAATTATAGGAGTAACTGACTAGGCCTTGCCTGAGAACAAGTTCTTAAAAACTATATAAGCAAAGTAAAATTAGCATGAAATGCTTTGAAATCTACAGTGAAGGGCCTATTTTAATGAGGTGTTTGCTACTTTTTATTTTCACTTTGCCCCTTGCAACCTGTTACAATCTTTGTGTATAATTTCAACACTTCAAATTTTAATTTTCAGGTAGATAAGTATTTCCGGTTTTTCTGTCCTCCACTGGGTTAAACTTTTCATTCTGATTAATATTAACTTTCATTTTTTTAAAAAGTCAGTTACTTTAGAACTATTCTTCCAATAGGTCACCGAGTTAACTTGACTTTATTGTCAGTGTTAGTTTGGCTAGACTTTCACATTTCTTGTTCATTTGAGACTGGACATTGAAGTCAAGGATAGAGCACCTTGTGGATTATTTTCTAAGTCATGGTTCTTTCTTTCTTGTTGTGGAATTAAGATTGAAACCAAAGAGAAAAAAAAATTCTTCAAGGTGGAATTCCAAAGGGATTCCATAAACCTGACAAGACAGAACTGTGTTGTGGATAACTAGTCAAAGCTCATAAGTTTTCCATATGCTAGTGGGTTGGAGGGAAAGTAGCTATGCCATGTTGTCATGTATACAAAGGACTTATCGATCATTTCACAAATGTAATTAGTTCCCAAAGCATGTGACTTAGTAACTACTATCTATAACTAATTCTGACTTTTGTACATGGAAGAGGCTCAGGGACTGTGACTGTTATATCCAGAGTGAGCATATTGTTCATAGACTCTGAAAAGGAAAGCCTACTCTCCCTTTTGGGTAAGACACAGGATACATATTTTCAGGTGACTTGAATGACGTTTTGTCTAAAAGAAGATGACAAAGGGAAATGCTGCAATTGTTCCAAGAATTAAAAACACAAAAATTGTTTTTGCTGTTACCAAATGTCCTCTAGGGATATTTTATTACCAATATGGTTATGGCGACCTATTGGTTTCACAGTTCAGGGCCTTGTCTTACTTCTCACCACCTTCATTGTAGCTGTTAGCATGTCTGTCATTCCACATTCTTGGTGTTCCACAGCAGTGGATATCTGTTATTTAAAACTTCATAATTACACTGTCACCCTCTAGGATGTCAGGAAGCAAATGTACTTTCCAGTAAATATGATGTTGGGAGGGGAAGAACTCTAGAATTTGGTATCGAGAATTAAGTTAATTCTATTCTCTTGACAACTACATTTGATTGGCTCCTAATTTAAAAAGAGCAATAAAGACTTGTAATACTCAGTATTACAGACATAGAAAGAATAGTGTCTCAGGAAAGAGCTGACAGGCCATTATGAAAACTCTGGTCATTTCTCTGTTTAGGACAATTTGCTCCTCCATCTTTTAAGGCTTCCTTGTCCAAGGAAAGTCTTTACATAGAAAAGGATTTTTGAAATCAAGTGGTTTTTTTTTCCTTTTTTCTCACTATCTATGTCAAAGCTATACAACTATGACTTAAGGTATCAGAGTTGACACAGACCACTGAAATATGTGAATAGCTTAATAACAAATTTAAAAAGTCAAGAGACATCTACAGAAGAGGATTTTTTTCTTACAATTTCCTTAAACTGCTTCTAGATAGTGAGACTTAGCCTACACTGGGAGGAATTAGTGTGACTCAGCTTGTGCAAATAGATGCTCAACAAACTGATCTGTGAATTGAACAAAGGAGACCCATAGGTTACAAAGGAAAGCAAATAATGCAGATCACATTCACCATTCACTGGAGTCAATTTGTAGCTCATCTCTACTCTTGATGCCCACATAGTGCACTCAAAAGAAGAAAAGGGGAACAACGGACTTGGGCAGAATTCCAAGGGAGTGCAGAATTGGTTGTATGACCTGAAAGAGGGTTATAAGTAAATCATTAGTTGAGTCTAGGAAAAATAAATATACATGGTCATGTTTTGACCATTCATGGCTCCTGACCACTTGGATGATCTTCATACACTGCAATTCTTGCTCCAATGGCAGCAATATTGATTCTCATCAGGACAGTTTTGCAATCTGTTACATGCTCCCTCGTACAGTGCTCTATTTTTCTATCACCTCACAACAACCTTTGAAGATAACCATGACAAATTTTATTCAGCTCAATTTTTTTAGAGGACAAGACTGAAATATCTACCAAGCTTACCACCTTGCAGATAGGGAGGTAGTACATGGTTAGGATCAGAATCCTGGTTTGGTCCAAAGTTTCTTAGCAAGCCTTGGGAGCAAGAAGAGAGATATTTAAATCTTTGGGGAGCTAAAAAGCATAGGCTACCCACACAGCATGTAATAGGAAACCCATCTCAACTCCTTTGAAAGGAAATGATAGTTTCATTTATCAGTGTAACTGAAAAGCCTGGGAGGACTGGCTGGGATAGATTAATTTCAATCCTCCAATATGTTGTCTAAAATATGTTTTTTTTTAACATGTGATCATTCTTTCATTCTGTGTATGTTTACTCTTCAGGCAGCAAACTCTTCCTGTATGGTATAAAGATGGACAACTAACTGCAGCTCTCAGCTTTATAATATTATGAGTCCAACACCAGTGAGACCAAATTCTACCCTCCCCATTTTCTATCCATAGTTTTGTTCCAAACCTTTACATTTTTTTTCTCTGTGATAATTTATGCATGTGTCAGGAAATGTGATGTTTTCTATTGAATAGGCCTGGTTCATAGGACTGTGATCAAGGTAGAAGATAGGGACAGCCTCTAGTGATATCAACTTAGTGAATGGGGATGTGGTTCTCTGGACAAGTGTGAAATGAAAAACAAACAAATAAATTGGTCCACTTTCTCCAGAAGAGTTATTTTCACTCATATATATCACTGCAAATGTGAATGAAGAGTTAAAACCAGAGGGGCAGATGGAGTATATATGTATGCTGCTACATGGGAAGTTCCTTTGTATGTTTCTCCATCTTTCATCCCTTGGGCCCACATAGCCACCAAAGCACATGCTCGTATCATAGTTTCTTACTTGATTCACTAACTTCTTTTTGCAATATTCTGTTTGCTTACTCTATCAACTTCATTCAGGGGTCTTCTCAGGTAGGATCAGATAGAATGTTGTTGGGAGATAGATGTGTGTTTCTACCCAATATGCATAATGAAGCCCAAGTCTCTAATGTGATAGGATTTGGAGGTTAGGACCATTAGAAGGAAATTGTGCTTAGATGAACTCATAAGGATAAAGCCCCCATAATATGATATGAAAAGCAAGAAAGATGAACTCTCCCTTAATCACCATGTGAGTATTCAGAAACAGGCAGTTACTTATAATGCACAAGAAAGGCTCTCACTAGGACCTGACTATAATTGTACCTTGAACTCAAACTTCCAGTCTTCCGAATGATGAAAAAAAAAAAAGCCACTCAGTCATAAAACATTGATATGATAGTCAACTCAATTTATAAACATACTTTAAGGTCAAGTCTTATAACCATACTCATGTCCTCTATTTTCTTAATATCTTTCTTGAGCTGCATATTAGTTCTACCTCATGCTAAAATGGCATAATTGAAACCAACTGAGGTTATTTTAATTTTGTCCCAGATTATAGTACATCACAGCAGGGAAGTCACAGTGGCAGGGGTTTGAAGCAGCTGGCCACACACATGGTCATGTTACATCTAGTCACGAGCAGAGTAAAGTGAATATATATATCTATATATCTATATCTATATCTATATCTATATATGTATTTACGCTTGACTTGCTTTTACCATTTTTATAGAATTTAGTATCATCTGTCTAGGAAATGATGCTGCCCACAGTAGGGTAGGTCTTTCCATATCACCAGTTATATAAGACAATCTTCCAACCATGGCTGTATAGCAATCCTTTATTAAAATTGTCTTCCCGTGGAATTCTAGGTTAAAATGTTGACAATTACAGCTAAGTATTAGTGGTGGGAATCGACAGGGCAGCTATAGTCTGAGTTCTGTTCAGCATAAACTTGAGACTCAACATGGAAAGACACAGCTACAAGCAAGGTTAGTAACCAGGACCGTGAACATCATTTTCCTTAGAGTCTGTGTTTGTCTGTCTGCATTTCCTTTGGCATACAGATAGTTCTGTCCCTTGGTGTACCATAGGAAACCCCCACAATACCTGATCATGATCATCACTGTCCTTACTGTCATAAACAACCAATCCATTTGTTTTTGTTTTGTTTTTGTTTTTGCTTTGTTTTTTCAAGACAGGATTTCTCTGTGGTTTTGGAGTCTATCCTGGAACTAGCTCTTATAGACCAGGCTGGTTTCAAAATCAAAAAGATCTGCCTGTCTCTGCCTTCTGAACCAACCCATTGTTAGCCTTAAAAATAAAAGCAATTTTAGCAGTTCCAGTTATTAATTATTGATGGAACTAAAGTTCTGCATGATTTAGCAAGCATTCCAACCTGTGCATGATGATTAATGTTAATTGCCAACTTGACAGAATTTAGAATCTGCTGGAAGATGGACATCTGGGCATGGCTGTGGAGGAATTATCTTGCTTATGTCCATTAAAATTGAAAGGCCTGCTGTCCTGGTTAGTTTGTAGTTGTTTTTTCCATTTATTTGTTTGTCAACTTGATGCAAAATAAATTCATCTGAGAAGAGGGAACTACAAATGAGAAAAATTTTCCACCAGACTGACCTGAAAGTAATTAGGGATTTTTCCCTAATGTGGGATATTTTCTTGACTGATGTTGGCATTGGGGGCACAGTTCACTTAAATGGTGCCAACCTCATGCAGGCAGATCCATCAAGCCATCCAAAAATCCTTTGATCTACAATGATGTCCTGCCAACAAGATATGCTAGGGCAATGCTACCACAAAACTTGTAGGGGTAACCAATCAATATATGATTTTACTTAAGGTCCAGTCTACAAGATGGAACCCATACCTGACACTGTTTGGGTGACCCAAAACCAGATAGTCCAATGATCTAGGGCAAAACTAAATACAACTGTTCTTTAAAAAAAATGTACTCATAGACTAATGCCTTGCTTAGCCATCATCAGAGAATCTTCTTCCTGCAGTAGATAGGAACAGTTACAGAGACCCACAGACAGACATTATACAGGAAGTGAGAAACCTTAGAGCACTTAAAGGCCTTAAAAGGGATGTCTTCTATCAAATCCTTCCCCTCAGGGCTCAGGGAACCCAGTGGAAGTGGAGTCAGAAAGAGTATAAAAGGATGAAGGACACCAAGAAATTATGCCCTCTAAATCTACTTGATCAAAGCTCATATGAGATCACAGAGATAGAGATAGTACGCAGAAGAGCTACAGAGGTCTGCACAAGGTCCTCTTGCATATACATTATGACTTCCAGTTTAGTGTTTTTTATGGGTCCCGAGAGTGGAAACAAGTGGGTCACAAATCCTCATGTCTTCTGCTATACTCCTCATCTTTCTTTGTCTAACCTCTGATATGATAATTTTCATTTTATTTTAATTTTTATGTGAGAAAAATGAAAGCAGGCTCAGAAAGCCATGTGGAGTAAGCTAACAGGTAACATTCCTACATGGCCTCAGTATCAGTTCCTGTGTCCAGGTTTCTGCCTTGAGTTCCTGTCTTGAATCTCCTCAGTGATGGAGTATGACCTAAGATTTGGAAAGTGATATAAAACCTTTCCTACCGAAGTTGCTTTTGGTCAATTATTCCAGCAATAGAAACCATAAAACACCCACATACTGTGGGAGGTACATTTCCTAGGTTGGGATCTTGGATTGAATGACTAGGGAAGCTGAAGTGAGTACTAGCATATATGTGTCCATGTCTCTTTGTTTCTTATTGCAAATGTCATAAGATCAGCTGCTTCTCTATTATGATGGACTGTGCCTAGGAAATGTTAGCTAAAAATAAACCCTTTCTGATTTAAAAGAAAGTTATAGGACTGGGTTTCCAGGTATGACACTATTTAAATTAGGTTCTAAAATAGACATAAGATATTTGTGGAAAAACATCAGAACTTCTATATTGATTAATGGATCAAGTGTCCAGGTTGAGAATTTTATATATATAGGTACTTTCAAAAACCAGAACAATTGCTTCAGGCTTTATTGAAGCTACTCAACTTTTGCCATGTTGTATTTCCACAGAAGCTATCATAACTGAGCCTCTTCATCATGTATTAGAGAAAGATGCAACAGCACTGATAAATGATGTTTATTGTGATATTCTGAGGAGTGAAGAGCAGATGCTGAATTCTGGATTTGCTACAACACTTTAAAGGGAGCATAAACCATTGTGTTTTGCCAACATTCATCTCCTTGATATATCTATTGGTAGACAATGACATACAGTATTAAGGTCCTAACAGGCTTGTTCTTAGGGACTATACCATCTATTGTCAAAGAATAAAGTATTACTTCAAGTTTATAATCATATTTCCCCACATTTGTTTCCTAAAGGCAGTATATTTTAAAACACTATTAATAAAAGTAAAAACCGACAGTTATTTCCTCCAAATACCATCTCAGGATATGCTGCTTGGTTAATTACTAACTAAAGAGAGTTATAGTATTGTAGGAAGACCCTTGGTAGCTTGCAGAGAAAGTACATAGATGGGTAGCTGCCTTTCCATTATGGTGGTGGAGTGACTGAAGAATCGTGGACTCACAAACCTTTCCTTATGTGAAACACTTGCTCAAAATCAGTTGCTGGAATGGTTTCCTATATTGAAATAAAATTTGGAATGTGCATATGAAAGACCAGGCTGATAGGACCTTATCTTTCTATCAGAAGGGTTGGTGAGTGGAAGTCCATATATAGCATTCTGTACATGAACAGTAAGGTTAAATTTTAATTATTTCAACAGAGTCATTTTAAGTGAGGACATTCTCACTTATCCTAGAAACCTTCCTAAAGTGTCTGTGAGCTTCAAATTTCACTTGGCTTATAGGCAGAATCATAGGTCTCTGTATATAATAGACAACATGCTGGTTGCTATATTACTGTTTCTCCATAATTCACAATTACCCCTAATGAGGATGAAGAATATATACTAGGCAGTTTTTAAGTTCTACTACTCTTTTATTATTCTTTGTGTCACTGCCAAATATATGATTATTCTAAAGTAGGAAGAGCAGAGTTTGGAAGATTCACAAAGGTCACAGGAAGAAACAAGCTAAAACACTAGAGTTCCTGTTAAATATGCAACTCAACAGCATTCAAATAGGACTACTCAATTGTGACATGTCTATTGATTTTGTTTATGAACATCATAAATGAGGCAGAAAGAAGTCTAATTATGAGGCACATGTAATTAGGAAAGTTTGGCTGAGACTTGAGAGAAATGAACAGTACAGGTAAATCTCAACTGTGCTTATCTCATGAGTGCCTGGAGCCATGGTTCTGACTCTTGGCCAAACCCAAGTAAAAGGCATTAACTTTTGATAAACATAACCCTGTATTATTGCTCAAGACAGACCTGGGCAACCTGTTAATGTAAGTGCACAGTCTGACGGCTTCACTCATTATGTCTTTAGGATTCTGTGTTGATCTGTCTCATCATGCAGCTTATTTTGACTGAGTAGCCAAAGACAAGTCTCTGGATTATGTGGTGGCTCACTGAAGAGCCTCATCACACAGTTTTATTACAAGTGGAATTGTTTTCACTAGCCTAAAGTAACACATAAACACACAAGTCCATGGTTGCCTTTTAAAACCATGCCCTCCTATTCTTTTATAATTGCTGCTAGGTTAAATTGTTTCAATTGTCTTTTCATATTTAGTTAAGAACTGAAAACAAAATGCAATATACTTCTGAAAAATTTCAGTTTTCATTTATTCATCTTTTCGGTGACCATTCCTTAAAATCTGCGAATGATGAACTTGTTTTCTTTTGTTATCTCTGCTGCTCACACATATCACAAAGCCTTGTCACTCAAGCATCATGTTTAATAATTAGAATCACATATCTATAGAGAAATACTAATATTCTTAAAAATCTTTCCTCTCTAAGTGAGGAAGTAGGCAGCTAATACTATGAAAAGAGGCTAGAAAAACAAAGAAATAAGTCACTGTATCCTGCATGGAATCTTCCTGACAAAACAAAGTAGATTCCTATGAGGATTCCATAAGATATTAGGCATCTGATAACACTATCACACTTTATATTTTTCATGCCAGTTTGGGTAGGCAAAATTACTGATTGCATATCCATTGGGTATTACTAAGGCAATTTTCAAACATATTCTAAGACAGGAGTGGCATGATGGGAGATGTTGATGGTGTGGTTTAAATGAGTCCACCAGATCCAATACAAATGACAAATAGGTATTTTTAGGGAAGTACTTACACAGATAAGGGTGGTCCAGAAGATTCACTCTCTGCCTTTCCAATGCTTTCTAACCCAAGAGAGCATGAGCCAGTCTCTTCTCTACCTTATAATGAGTCACATCTGCACCCGAAACCATGACAAAAGGGTATGGCCACCACCACAAGTTCATTGGCAAGAAAAGATGCTACCACATTGGTTGATGAATAAAACATGATGAAAAATAAAACATGATGAAAAAATAGCCAGGCAGGAAGTATAGGTGGGGCTACTAGATGAAGAGAATTCTGGGGAGAGGATGCAGAGAGAGCTGAGAGAGAGAGAGAGAGAGAGAGAGAGAGAGAGAGAGAGAGAGAGGGAGGGAGAGAGAGAGACAGAGAGACCGTGTAGCTATAGAGATGATAGAATGCCAGCATTTTCCAGTAAGATAAGAAGTGGAACAGAAACTCAGTCCACAGTATAATTATCATCCCAGTGGGCCTTTTCCTTCTGCAGTCTTCTATCACTGTTGAGATGTTGAATTATGACACTATTTTTCTTTAATATGAAACTATGTTCCATTGAAGGATTTGACACACTTTTACATATTATATTATCAAGTCATTGTTTACATGACTTGCAGATCTCCCCCAATATTTTTACTGGGTTTTCAAAGGAATTGTAGGTAAAATGTAAGCATTGAAAGCCAATATGCTAACCAGAAAACCACACTGCTCAACTTTCATCCCACTCACCTTCATAGAGTGGGAAATGATGTGATTGCATTGACATTGGACATAAATGACACAAACATACATAGGAATCAGTGCAAGAATTGAAGACAGACCATTTGCCATCTGCCAAACAACACTGAATCGCCTCTACGCTTAGCATTAGTGAAAATTTCAGATACCGATATCAGTATGGTCCCACACCCCACCACACAGTAACTTAGTGCTTATTCTGCTATAATATAAAGGGGTATTTTGAACTACCCTAAGA